>NC_135413.1:9072361-9672361 GCF_051991245.1 Festucalex cinctus
CTAAAAAACTAGAACGACCCAAATGGAAATCAACCTGACTTTTTTAACAGATGAGTTGCATTTAAATATCGTGAACATGATGACGACGATATTGTGGCAGTTTTAATATCACGATATCACACTTATCGTTACATTCCTAATAGACACCTGAGGAAAGTATAAATATGGTTACGTATTCTGTCAAATACAATATGTATACATTATAGGCTATATATACTGTACATCTAAATATTAGTATATTTAGTGTTTCAAAGTAGTGGTAGGGTTTCATAAAAGTGTAAGGGTTTTAAACTGGTGTGTCAAAAAGTTAGGGTTTCAAAGTAGAATTGGTTTGAAAGTGGGGTTTCAGACTACACTGGAAAAAAAATTACTTTTATTTTATCAAGTGGTTAAAATCATCTGATGATTTTATTGTGTGCAACCCCTTGATGAAATAAAATTGGGTGAATTCAACACGCCATTTTTTTCCAGTGTCGTGTTAAGGTTTCAATGAATGCACGTTTCTAGCTTAGAGATTCCAACGAGTGTTAGGATTTCAAAGTATGGTATCAAGGTAGATTAAGTGTTTCAAAGTAGGCCATGAAAGTAGTGTAGGGTTTCAAAGAAGGGTAAGTGTTTGTATTGTTGGCTTTTAATGTAGGATTTCAAAAAACTGTTAGGGTTTGTGAGTATGTTTTCAAGAAGGGGTTAGATATTCCAAGTGCAACATGTGGCCATACAAGGCGGTGTTTGAATTGTGACTCACAGCTAAAGCAGTTGTTGGCCACTGCCGAACATCGCACGATTCATGACAGTTCCTGCGGGTTTTGACCTTGTTGCTTGGTGTGTGGGGGGCCTAATGAGGACAAATGTTACAGAAAATGGATGGATCCTTTAGACTCAGTCCACTTGGCATCATGTGACACCCCACCCCCAGCGCCCAACTTCTTCGACCCCTCCTCCCCCCTGACCCATCTCATCCTTAATTACCCTGTCTAATTAGGCTCCGACAGCAGAGGTCAATCAAGTAATTACAGAACGGGGGATGAAAGGAACACGAGCAGCGAGAGCGAGACCTGACGGGGTTACAACCTCGCCATCAGCGCGCACATGCGTGTGTGGTCCCCTTGAGGCATACATGCATGCTTGGAGGCATGTGCAACCTTCACTCCCACTTCACATGATAAAAAGCTGATAATCCAGCCAGCCAGCGACTCTTACTTACAGCTTCTCTCCTATTGATCGAAGGCCAAAGAGACTACATGCACACGTATGACATCATCTGCCCTCTTCGGAATGCTGTCAATGTGACATTTACAGTGTATGCTGTGAAGCCAACACACCATATCCATACTTAGAACCGTCATACTTTTTGCACAGTACGTTAAAGGAACCCAGGAAGGTCACAAACACTGGCACTTGTTGTGTAGTTCTTTGCTTAAAGTGGCTATATTGCTAAACCGGGGCTTCTCGTCACTGACAGTAGTGAACTTCTAGATGCTAACGCATAGCCGAGGCTAATGGCACAAACTGAGGCTTTTTCTCAGCTCTGATTGGGCTAGCCAAAGCTAAAGACATGAGCAAAACCCTTGAGCTGTGCCCACCAAAAACAATGACAGATAATAACAATAATATTAATAAAAAAAAGACCTAATACCCCAATTTAGCATTTGCCTTAAAATTGCATGAAATGAATGTCAATATTCTATTCTTGTAATTTCTCGTTCCTGATAGTCAAATGACCATAAGTCGCATTACCGATACCTTCAAATATGTCTGGTATTGGCATCAATACTGAATCGGTACTTACCCAATACTCAAAATTTATTAAAATGTGCATATTTGATTGATCAAATTAAAATGAGTAAAACGAGCAACAGCATAAACATATCATAAACAAAATATTAAAATAAAAATCGAAATTACAGTGAAAATGTTTTCATGTCACGTTTTCAATCAATCAATCAAATCAATCAAATCACTTTATTTCACTCTTTAAAATAAAATAAATGAAAGGGGACAGCAAGAAGTAAAACTCGTTTTGTCTGCCCCTAATCAACACACATAAAAAAAGAATCAACACAAAATTAATGACAGCAAGCAGTCAAGACGCTTTTGGTGTTACAATACTACCAAACAATTCAAAAATAATTCAACTGCATGTCTTTTTATGATATATATTTTTGCAGTAAATATGCTTTTTTACATTTTTTTAAAAATACAAATAGATTGAGAAGATTTTGCTTTACAATCCAAATTGTTCCATAGACTGACACCTTGAGTTGAAATACGTCGTTCTTTTTGTTTTGTTCTGTATCTCATTCATAAAATAAAAATAATACAATAAATAATGACAAACTGCCTGTGATTGGCTGGCAACCAGTTCAGGGTGTCCCCCGCCTACTGCCCAAAGCCAGCTGAGATAGGCTCCAGCACCCATTGCGACCATTGTGAGGAATAAGCGGTCAAGAAAATGGATGGATGGATAAATAATGACAAACTGCCTGCGATTGGCTGGGAACCAGTTCAGGGTGTACCTCACCTATTGCCCGAAGCCAGCTGGGATAGGCTCCAGCACCCCCGCAACCCTAGTGACGAAATGCGGTTAAGAAAATGGGTGGATGGATGACAAACTGTTAAACATATTGATAAAAATCTGATTTAAAATTAAATAATAGGGCTAGATATAGATTCCAATTACTTCAATCAATTTGACTTTGATTCACTTTAAATAAAAAAAAAAAAAAATCAATTAGATTCACTTCAATTCTATATTGATTATGGAACATCAATTATATTATTATTATTATTATTATTATTATTATTATTATTATTATTATTATTAATTCTTCTTAAATGTCAACATGATAAAAACTCCACAAATATTACATTAAATTCCAACTTAAATTTTGCGGCGGCAGTTACTGATTTAGTCTATTAATAAACATGTGTTGTAATCACTTAAGTGTGACACAAACATTGACATCAGGAAGGATGAGACGAAGATATTTTCATAATTATAATTCAATAATTACAAACATAAATGAACATAAATTTATTTTTATGTAAATGATATTACAACCATTTCGAAATTGTTAAAATGTATTTTGTTTGCAGATGATACCACTCTATTTTTTTCTGGGAAAGATATATATAATGTATTACATGTAATAGAGAAAGAGTTCAAGAACATTATGAAGTGGTTTAATCCCAACAGACTGTCTATAAATATTAATAAAACCAGATTTATGATATTCAGTTTTAAAAATATGGATATTGAAGTAACTCTGACAGTGCAGGGAATGGAAATAGAAAGGACAAATGAAATTAAGTTTCTAGGTATTATTATCGATGAACATTTAACATGGAAATCACATATAGAATATGTTAAATCTAAGGTATCCCAAACTGTAGCTGTTTTACACAAGGTTAAAGAATCGTTGAACAAGGATGCTTTGTTATTGTTATACAATTCATTGATTGTTCCATACCTGACCTATTGCATTGAAGTGTGGGGGTGTGCTGCCAAAACTTACACCGAACCCATTTTTCTTATACAGAAACGTGCAATCCGTGTTATTTTGGGTTGTGGATACAGAGACCACACAAATCCATTATTTATACAACTAAAGATTTTAAAATTTAATGAATTGATGGAGTTTCACCGCCTTAAAATATTGTATAAAGCCGACCGTGAAATTCTACCAGTTAATATACAAACTAGATTTATAAAAAGGGAAAGTGAGTATAAATTAAGAGGAATATATATTTTCTCTAAACCTAAATACAGAACAAAGCAAAAAGAACGACGTATTTCAACTCAAGGTGTCAGTCTATGGAACAATTTGGATTGTAAAGCAAAATCTTCTCAATCTAGTTGTATTGTTAAAACATGTATAAAAGCATATTTACTGCAAAAATATATATCATAAAAGGACATGCAGTTGAATTATTTTTGAATTGTTTGATAGTATTGTAACACCAAAAGCGTCTTGACCGCTTGCTGTCATTGATTTTGTGTTGATTCTTTTTTGTGTGTGTTGATTAGGGGCAGACAAAACAAGTTTTATTTCTTTCTGTCCCCTTTTATTTCTTTTATTTTAAAGAGTGAAATAAAGTGATTTGATTTGATTTGATTTGATTTGATTTGATTTGATTTGATTTGAAAAGATTCAGAATTGTTTTAAAGTGCAATAAGTCAGGCCTTTCATAAACGGAAGAAAATGATAAATTCATGTGAACGGTAAATTTCAAGAATAGTAACATACAAAATTTTTTTAGGGCCTTTAAAATTCTACATTCTTATGAATTTATGGGAAAAAGAGATATTAAAATCATTGAGTTGTGGTTTTATGAATCAATATCAGGCTCAAAAGCAAACCGATTCAATATCAATTATTCAATTTTTGTAAACCCAGCCCTATTAAATAATAACAAAAAACAAACATTCAGTGGCCTATGCATACAAACGGTAAAGTGGAAGCACTTCTTTTTTTTTTTTTTTTGTCTTGTGTCCAGTGGCAGGCATTCGTAATTATTGAACGTGGATTGTGGATCAAAGTGATTGCTGTAATGCTAATACATGCTGAGCACATCAGAGCACAGACAAGACAGCCAATGAGAAAACGTATGTTCATTATTCCACAAGGGTAATTCGGACCAACAGCACGTCAAGCGCTAATGTATCTAATTACATCCTTCGCTCGGAGGGAGTGGGCTTGCATCTTTTATGTGGTCACGGAGTGAAAGGTCATGTGTTTGTCAAATTCTATACGTCTTGCCTTTTTTTTTTTTTTTTAGCTGCCATATTTCCTCAGAGCTCCTTTCACGCCCCCTCCGCTGAGCAATGCATTTGGGGAGATTAATAGAAGCTAGTCTGTTACAAATCATCCACTGTGCATTTCTCTATTAATCCTGCGGCCCGTCGCTTGTGCCTTCGCTGACACTTTCTATGCTTCACGCTTTTTGCAAACGGCAGAAGAGGACGGGATAAACGTCTCCTGCCATCTATTTTACACCCAGCGCTTGAAAAGCTGTGTCACATTAGAACACCGGTGTCCAAACTTTTTTTTTATTCGAGGGCTGCATACAGAGAAATCAAAAGGTGGAAGGGCCACTTTTATGATTGTATTAAACACATTAATCAACAAATAAAGCAATTCTGTATTATTGTTATTCCAACAATTTTTTTTAATGGCTGTTATATATAGTATATACACTCTCAATCACACCTAGGGACAATTTTGAGTGTTCAGTTAACCGACCATGCATGTCTTGAGAATGTGGGAGGAGACCAGAAAGAACATGCAAACTACACCCGGACTCGAGCTTACGTACTCTGCAGTGGGAGGCGGACGTGCTAACCAGAACCAGTCATCGACTGTATGTGTGTGTATATGTATATATATATATATATATATATATATATATATATATATATATATACATATATATATATATATATATATATATATATATATACACATACAGTCGATGACTGGTTATATATATATATATATATATATATATATATATATATATATATATATATATATATATATATATATATATACACACATACAGTCGATGACTGGTTATATATATATATATATATATATATATATATATATATATATATATATATATATCCATATATAGCCATCCATAGTAAAAAAAAAAAAATGACTGGCTGGCTGCAAATGTCCCATGGTCCGTAGCTTGGACAATCCTGTTATTGTCCAATTTCCAGTAGGATGTGTGTAGCGGGCATCCCAGAAGAGACTTCATATCGTCGAGCAGGATTAGATGAGCATGTCGTTGTTGTTGTTCATGCAGAGCTGTGGCAGCGCCGCACAGGGGGTGGTCGCCGAGGGAGGTAGGGGGGTTTACGGGGGTCTGAGGGGGCTCGTCTAAAAGTGTCACCCGCTGCCAAAGATAACATCCCATTGAAATTCATGGCGGCTGAGTTAGTCATGAATATAACAATGAGGGATGAGATACCCATGCGTGCCCAGGCGCACAAATACACAATAGGCTCTCACACACACGCCAGAGCAAACACCTACTTGGCACCCGGGTGTCTCAGGATGTAAATGTATTATGGAGCCACAAGTATATGCGTGTGCGTGTGTGTGTGTGTGCATGACGTTGGATTTTCAAAGCCTGTTTTTTCAAAGCCTGTGTAAAAGCCCAGCAGAGGACAAATGTGAAGAAAACTGGCAGGAAGGAGGGACTGAAGTTGTGCATGCTGGCTTTGGTGGGAAGTAATGAAGTACAAATACTTTTTCAGAGTTAAACCTGCCCATGTGGACGTTTCTGGGCCAAACGGTCAAAAAAATGTTTTGTCATTTAATACAACATTATACTACCTGGTTCACTTCTGTTTCTACTTGCAGTTAATAAAGATTTTACAATGCCAACGTTTTGGATCATTCTGAATATAATTGATCTCAATGGGAAATGTTGCTTTGAAAGTTTTTTTTTTTTTTTTTTTTTTTTTTGGCAAGCAGTCTTGCAGCATGCGATGAAAGGAAATGCTGATATCCCGTGATATCCCTTCAGACGTCAATCTTGCGGCTAAACGATGACCTGACATGACCGGCCCACTCTGAGCCAACCCAAAGTGATTGATGGATCGGGGGATGCATTGCGGGCATTTGTCTGCGCAAAAGTGTGGACTTTAGTGTGTGTCAGATCAATACGAGCATTTATCCTCGGTGCTTGGATGTGTTTCTTCTATCATTCACAAGGGCAAGGTAATAACTGCAGATGTTGACTGTGCATAGCAGAGGTGGAGGTCTCAAGCCACAAGACTTGACTCAGACTTAATCCAATAATTTTAGGACTTTGGACTTGCTTGATGACAACCTATGAAAGAGTAGACTGTCAGTTATGCGTTTAATTGAGGAGACAATAAAATAGCGGCCTCATACTCATTTTCATGATGGCTAAATCATAGTTATGTTTCCTCTCAATGTGTCGTGATAACTGTGAAAAATCACCTCACTGTATTATGTATGCTGTCAAAGGAAAAATGTTAACCTTTAGTAGACAAGAGACAGCATAAGAACTTTGAGAGTAATGAGGGATATAATTTCCGAAAAGCTTGCTTGTAAAAAGACACTTCTGTATGTCTAAATATCTTCAATTTAATATTATTTTTTCACAAATTGATATTAATGGTCTTTCCCTGCATCAATGCCCCTACTTTCATGCCCAAGAACTACCTCACATGTGCCACCACTTAGACATGCTTTTTGCGAGTCTAATATCTAGTGCACTCTTTGTCACCAAACTGCCAGCTGTGCCAAGGGAGTGGTAGCTCCGTCTACCGGAACGCCCAGCAAGGCGTGGTGCAGTCTACCAAATTCCCAAACATGGTAAAATGAAAATGAAAAAGCACCCATTTTTGTGCAGAGTGCAGTCTCCTTTCTATCTCCAAATTGTTAGATGTGCCGGGGGGCACATCGAAAATGAAGATACGCCCATTTTTAGACCAAACGCACTGGCACCTGTCTTCGACAATAGGACCCCCTTTCTGTTATTTGTATACATTATGAACCAACATATCGTGTTCAAACCTTGACAATAAATGTATCAACTTTCTTAGACACTTAGCTGTCTGAAATGTGTCCTAAAAGTCTCATTCTTGCTCAGCGGGAGCCGTGTGGCATTATGTCAAATCAAGATCAGGGTTGGGGAAACCAAGCCCAAAAAGTAAAAACCCTGAAGCAGTTTGGTTTTCGCCAAAGTGGAAGGTAAACAATCTCGTCTCCACCTGAGTAGAAGCACCTGTTGCTAAAGCCAAAGTGCTTTAGGGGTTTTACTTTCTGGACCTGGATTTCCCAAACCGGCTCAAGAGTGACAGTCTGGACTGGATGTTTTTTCAGACAATAAGTAGTGGTTAGCTTCAATACATTTTATTAAGCCAATTTTGTTAAAGAATTGAACGATGCAGTGATTGGTAATCCCAGAAAGATGTCTCCTCCCCCCCACCCCCCTAAAAGTAGTGATTTTGGACATGCCATGATTCCGCCCACCAACAATTTGCAGTATGTGTCTAATGCCATGTTGGCTTGCAATTGTTAGCTGTTGCGTAGTCGCACGCAATTAAAAGTGTATGGCTGCTGCAAAGCTTCAGCAGCATAGTGATCCTTGTGCATAATGGACCCCCCCTCCGGCCCCAGAATGACATAATAGCTTTATTACATTAATGAAATACAAGAGTGATCCAAGCACAGTGCAATTATACCAAGAAGCCATTGGTAGTGGTAGTGTTTTTGTTTTACTGATCTTATAATTGGACTCGTGTGTGTCTTATAATTGGACTCGTGTGTGTTCTAAAGCACGACTCATTAAATCGACATGTCGCGTCTACTATAGTACACACCTCAGGCTTTTTAGGGACTTCAAATAGCATTAGCAGTATGTTGGTCATCATTAAGAAACAACAACACAAGCCTTGTATTGCACAGAGCCTAACAAATATATGAGACCAGGACCCAATGTCATGTCTAGGAAGTCAATTTGAATTTTTGCTTCCTTCCTGTTTTATTTTTGTAATTGTTTTCCGTCCTCCGTTCAGACAACTTGCACTTCCTGTTCCCAGATTAACTTCCCCGCCCTGATTGTTTCCACCTGTTCCCAATTACAGTGTATAAATAGTCAGTATATCTCCTTATGTTCTGTGCTAGTTTGTCTTGTCCCTTGTGCCAAAGGCCGTTTCTCAATATGCATTCTTGTCTGTACTTACGTCCTTGTGATGTCTTGAAACGTCATCAGTCGCGGCCCAAGTACTGTTCCAATTGCAAATACTGTACACAAAAAGCCATAAGGGTCGGGCAAAGAACGGATGGAATACCTGGATGTTGTTCTTACTGCGAGGTTCTTGGTTATGACGCATTGGCCTAACTGTGTACCACGTGACTAGATGTTATATAATTACGAGTAATATATTATGTTTTATTTGAATTTATACATGGAATTTATCCAATTTAGGATTATATTGGGGGGAAAAAAAGATTCTGGAAAGACACAGATGTGAGTTGCAGGTTTTGTTCTGATTCTTCTAAAATTGTGGTACATCGAGAAAAAAAAATTGAATGTGTGTCATGTTTCGGTTATGTGGGGTTGGGATTTTGTTTTCTTTTGGTGTTTTTTGGGAGTGTTTGTCGGTGGTTGGTGTTTTTTGTCATGTGTTCGGCGTTTCTTAATTGTCTCATTTGTTTAACAGTGTCCACCTGTGTGTGTGTGTCTTTCCTCCCCTGTGTGTGACCAATCACTGCCCTCAGCCACTTGTGTTTCCCCCAGGTTTGTCTCCTTAGCTCATTAGTGTTGGTGTATTTAGCCTGTTGTGTTTGTCCAGTCGGTGTGGGTGCGTTGCTGGTGTTACGTGGGTCATGCTGGGTGTATTGGTTGTCAAGCTGCAATTCTGTCAGGAGTTCTGTCAAGTCAAGTTTGTTCTCGTCAAGTCTAGTTTTGGTTTTCTTGCAGAGTTAATAAATCACCCTAAGTTGTCAATTTCCATCGTCTGATCTGTCTCCTCAATTTGGGTCCACAATCTCCTACATACCGTGATAATGTGTGTGTATATAATTTTCATTCTTTATTAGGATCCCTATTAACTTCCACAAAGTGGTCGCTAGTTTTCCTGGGCTCTTCAAATAATTCAACAAAAACATACAAAGTTTAAAATTACTCTATACAGTCTAGTAAAAAAATTCAAACAAACTGCTCTGGCAGGCTCTGCTTTTTTTTTTTTTTTTTTGTCGTCCCGCCTCCCCGAAAAGCAGTGCCGGCGTGTGCTCTTGGCATCACAGCATGTGATGATTGGGTAGGATCTTGTCGGTTTCAGACTTGTAGTGTGACAACACGTCCAGTCCACGACAGAGCAAATTTATCAGGTAATCTGACAAGCGGGACTGTCGTGAAAGACAAAAAACAATCGTGTAGTTTGAGCTCGGCATTAGTCATTGTTCAAGTTTTTGTTTTGATACTTTATTGCATTTTTGATGGAAGCATTTTTCCTCAGATGAGTGTTTTTTTTTTTGGTGTTTTTTTTTTGTTTTTGTTTTTTTTAAACTTTGTTCATTGTCTATTTTCCTCTGAGTGGATTTTTGTTGTACTTTGTTCACTGTCCATTTTTCCTCTGATCTTTTGTTGTACTTTGTTCATTAAAAGTTTTGAGAAGTTCTACTTCGCTGAGTTTGAGTTGTGCATTTGGGTTCACACCTAGTTCCATCGTGACACCAATGCAAGATTTATTCCTAGTTCTGTTCAAAATGGTCCAAAGTCAATACCTTAATTTAATTACGAGGAGTCCTCAACCACCTCATACGGCTGGATATTTTTCCTTTTAATGAGTCGTGATGTCATAGTAAACGTGCACACAATGAAATTATTCTCAAAACAAGGCTTTCGTTAGATTTCAGTAGAAAAATTGTATAAAAACTGAATTAGGATACTAGTGTATGTTAGAAAGGGACTAAATTTCAGCAACATGAGGAAATATAATATATGCTCCCCTTAACTTGCTTGTTGAGGCCACGTATAAAAAGCCAAAGTAAAAACAAATGTCAAGGCAAAAGTTTAATTCTTTGATGCTTCTAAAATGCACGGCCTTCAACTTCCAAGGTTCCCCCACTCAATTGTATGGCAGAAGAACAACTTGCCCAACATACTGTAGGAAAACCCATTAAGTGGAGAACCTATAAAGGTTAAGTGGAGTTACAGTACACAAGCAATCAATCCAGAGAGAAGTAGAAGAAGAAGAGAAAAAAACTATATTGAGCACGACGGCTGGAGGGGAGCAGGTTCAAGATGGCAGTTTGCTCACATCTCTCTAAGTTGTATTTCGGGGAGACAAATAGTCTGGGGCATTGGGGAGCGTCGACATCCTCGCTACAGTGAAGAGATGCTCAGTCGGCCGGGATTTTTCTTCCACTTAGTTCACTGCAAACAGAGCGGAGAAACAGGAGACGCAGGACAAGTGAGAAGTCAGAGCACAGAAAGGTGTCACTGGTTTTTGATACTGAACATAATAGAAACGCGGCGCTTGTTTTTTTTTATTTTATTTTTTTTATCCCATATTTCATGACCTGCAATTGGCTGGTACCCTGCCTACTGCCAGAAGCTGGCTGGGATAGGCTCCAGCACCCGAGTGACCCTTGTGAGGAGAAAGCGGTTAAGAAAATGGATGGATGGATATTTCTTAAGCTGAAATCAAAGATCAAAGACTTTTTCCACATGCATAACAGGTGAATACATGAAAAAGGCCTCTAAATATTATTGGCAAATATGTCCACATTTTTGTTATTGATCACATTTCCTTTGCTGAGAAAATCCATTTGGAGGAGACATGGGGTTTGATGCGCAGTACGTCATCTGTGTTATGGGAGCGGTACCCCTGCCCGGCATGTTTCAAACATCACTTGTGTGCATTTTGGTGACAGAGTGCTTCATTATTTCATCATCATATACATATAAAGTTAGAAATGTACTGTAGTTTACCATTGTTGTAAAACACAATACCGTAAATCCCATCAATCGTGGTTTCTGGATGGCCCACTATTTCACATATTTATTTTGTACAGTTAATTAGCCTTATGTTGTTTTAAATCGTGACTATGTTCTAGGTGCAAATTATTTTCTTGACCAGTAGATGGTGGTACACAACTGGCATCAACCTGTGTTTGTTGTAGATGCTTGCCCATACCATGACCCCACTGCCACCATGGGCCACTCGATCCACAGCATTAACATCAGCAAACAGCTCACCTACATGACACCATATACACGCTCCCTGCTATCTATCTTATCCTGTACTGCCTCTCCGAAGCGCCAGACGCCGGTGAATGTGAGCATATGCCTTCTCAAGTCGGTGAAGGCGACAAATTGCTTTCAGGTTAAGACCCCAATGAGAACGACGGGCGTGCTGATCAACTTCCTTGAGACATATGAGTGCGGTTGGATGTAATTGCAAAATTCCCTGAAACACCTTTGGAGATGACTTGTGGGAGAGTAAATGAACATTCAATTTTATTGTGGGCAGCCCAAGGGACAATGATCATGCTGCCTAATCAGCATCTTCATATGCCACACCTGTGAGGTGGCTGGATTAGAAGTGCTCATTAACACAGGTGTAGAATGATTTGTGAGCAACAATTGAGAGAAATCATCCATTTGTGTACATGGAAAAAAAGTATTGGAGTTCAGCTAATAAAAAATGGGAGCAAAACGTGTTTTACCTGTATATTTTCTCTTCAGTGTAGTTTTATTTTGGCAAGAGAGAGGGGAGGTTGTGTAAACAGGTCGATTAAGACCTTTCAAATGTGTTGTATTATGTTATTTGTAGCATTAGAATTACAGAAATTACATACCGGTAAATTGAAACAATAACTGGTGTATGTCACAACGTGAAACGTTCATTTCAGCATGTAATCCATCCATCCATCCATTTTCTTGACCGCTTATTCCTCACAAGGGTCGTGGGGGCTGCTGGCGCCTATCTCAGCTGGCTCTGGACAGTAGGCGGGGGACACCCTGGACTGGTTGCCAACCAATCGCAGGGCACACAGAGACGAACAACCATCCACACACACAAGCACACCTAGGGACAATTCGGAGCGCCCAATTAACCTGCCATGCATGTCTTTGGAATGTGGGAGGAGACCAGAGTACCCGGAGAAGACCCACGCGGGCACGGGGAGAACATGCAAACTCCACCCAGGAAGGTCCGAGCCTGGACTCGAACCGGAGACCTCAGAACTGGGAAGCTGACGTGCTAAACCACTCGACTACCGTGCCGCCCTCAGCATGTAATACTACACTAAAAAAGGTGGCACTGCTCCCTATAAATTAAGTACGTATCTTTTATTTCTGCCCATTTGTCTTTGTTAATAATGCAGTGCTTCTCAAACAGTGGGGCGGGCCCCCCAAGGGGGTGTGAGGCTTTTTCAAGGGGGGAGCGTTTGACCTCGGGGAACATGCTTTTTTATTTATTTTACTGTCTTAGAATAAAGTGCAATTGCACCTCCACTACATTAGGGGGCAGTGGCGCGCTCATTGGCAGAGTGTGCGCAGGGAGCATTCATTCGGTGGTGTAGGGGGTTTTGCACACAGGCTATGAGTATGAAGTGTAGGCACGAAGTGTAGCAGACCCTCAAGTGACACCATAAAAAAAAACATTTAACAGGGATGAGAAGACAGGCGGAGAGAGACGGAGATAATTATATTTATTTATTTATATTTATAGTCAAGCGGGGGGTGGGGGCGAGGAGATGTTTTCTTCTTCGTGGGGGGCATGACAGAAAATAATTGAGAAGTACTGTATTAATGGGAGATAAAAGCACCAAAACTTCATGCAACTTTCATATGAAAGTGTTAGCTAACACATAATGAAAAAACGGTATAAATGGATGATAACACAATAAGTATATACATTTTTAAAAGACATTTTTACACAAACGATGCAGCAACACATACAGGCAGAGCATACTGTATATTATGTTGGCCCTGTGACTAATATAGTTAATGTTACATATTTTTATACGAATATTAACACAGTTTACTGTGACGGTCTTCTTTGCGTGTCATTATCATATGCATGTGTGTTATATGTATGCATATATTATATTATCCAGTGCTGGCCAAAGCATTGGCGTTACAAAGCGCAATTTGGGTGTCTGCAAGTGTAGTAATAATTTTCCTGTCTATATGTCATATTAATCACATGTGAAGACCATTGCATGAAAAATCTCAACATGTATGTTAAAAAAAAGTCCAATGTCTGATGTCTTTATGAGGCGCAGCATAAACACTGCACGCAAGGTCAGTGCCCCTCGGCAGGCTCCTGGAAAGCATCCAATAAGAAGCAAATGTCCATGCTCAGAAGAAGTAACTGTTTGAAATGAGCTTTTAAAACATCCATCCATCCATCCATTTTCTTGACCGCTTATTCCTCACAAGGGTCGCGGGGGCTGCTGGCGCCTATCTCAGCTGGCTCTGGGCAGTAGGCGGGGGACACCCTGGACTGGTTGCCAACCAATCGCAGGGCACACAGAGACGAACAACCATCCACACTCACACGCACACGCACACCTAGGGACAATTCGGAGCGCCCAATTAACCTGCCATGCATGTCTTTGGAATGTGGGAGGAGACCGGAGTACCCGGAGAAGACCCACGCGGGCACGGGGAGAACATGCAAACTCCACCCAGGAAGGTCCGAGCCTGGACTCGAACCGGAGACCTCAGAACTGGGAAGCTGACGTGCTAAACCACTCGACTACCGTGCCGCCCTCAGCATGTAATACTACACTAAAAAAGGTGGCACTGCTCCCTATAAATTAAGTACGTATCTTTTATTTCTGCCCATTTGTCTTTGTTAATAATGCAGTGCTTCTCAAATAGTGGGGCGGGCCCCCCAAGGGGGGCGTCAGGCTTTTTCAAGGGGGGCGCGTTTGACCTCGGGGAACATGCTTTTTTATTTATTTTACTGTCTTAGAATAAAGTGCAATTGCACCTCCACTACATTAGGGGGCAGTGGCGCGCTCATTGGCAGAGTGTGCGCAGGGAGCATTCATTCGGTGGTGTAGGGGGTTTTGCACACAGGCTATGAGTATGAAGTGTAGGCACGAAGTGTAGCAGACCCTCAAGTGACACCATAAAAAAAAAAACATTTAACAGGGATGAGAAGACAGGCGGAGAGAGACGGAGAAAATTATATTTATTTTTTTATATTTATAGTCAAGCGGGGGGTGGGGGCGAGGAGATGTTTTCTTCTTCGTGGGGGGCATGACAGAAAATAATTGAGAAGTACTGTATTAATGGGAGATAAAAGCACCAAAACTTCATGCAACTTTCATATGAAAGTGTTAGCTAACACATAATGAAAAAACGGTATAAATGGATGATAACACAATAAGTATATAAATCTTTAAAATACATTTTTACACAAACGATGCAGCAACACATACAGGCAGAGCATACTGTATATTATGTTGGCCCTGTGACTAATATAATTAATGTTACATATTTTTATACGAATATTAACACAGTTTACTGTGACGGTCTTCTTTGCGTGACATTATCATATGCATGTGTGTTATATGTATGCATGTATTATATTGTCCAGTGGTGGCCAAAGCATTGGCGTTACAAAGCGCAATTTGGGTGTCTGCAAGTGTAGTAATAATTTTCCTGTCTATATGTCATATTAATCACATGTGAAGACCATTGCATGAAAAATCTCAACATGTATGTTAAAAAAAAGTCCAATGTCTGATGTCTTTATGAGGCGCAGCATAAACACTGCACGCAAGGTCAGTGCCCCTCGGCAGGCTCCTGGAAAGCATCCAATAAGAAGCAAATGTCCATGCTCAGAAGAAGTAACTGTTTGAAATGAGCTTTTAAAACAATCCCTTGAATTACAGCCATTACTTTTGTTTTTGTATGTTTAGCCGTTATTGTTTGTGTTCCTTTCTTTTCTGCATGTGTGAGGTCAGACTGGAGTATAATCATTAAAGTAAACACAATAAAAGAATATATTTCCTCTCAGGGCCTCAATTATTCATATGATTGCATATTATGTGTGTATTTCCTGTTTGTACAGCTGCTGTAATATATACTTTTTTTTTTTTTTTTGCTTTCACATAGGATAATTGCTGTGCTAACTGTTGGGTTTATGTGCAACTGCTTTTACCACAAGTCTCCATCCATCCATCCATCCATCCATCCATCCATCCATCCATCCATCCATCCATCTATCCATCTATCTATCTATCTATCTATCTATCTATCTATCTATCTATCTATCTATCTATCTATCTATCTATCTATCTATCTATCTATCTATCTATCTATCTATCTATCCATCCATCCATCCGGACCAGGAACCGCCAGATGCTCAGGGTACCTTTCGATGTCATACACAGTAGTTTCAGCCTACAGCAAATAAAGGAATGGAGCGTATAAGGTCAGTAAACTGCAAAATCATGAATGAATGCAGACATGAGCACAAGCGTCTCTCATTGATTTATCGTGGTTACAATCTGCAATGCTGCGATTCGCTGGCAACCAGTCCAGGGTGTCCCCCGCCTACTGCCCAGAGCCAGCTGAGATAGGCGCCAGCACCCCCCGCGACCCTTGTGAGGAATAAGCGGTCAAGAAAATGGATGGATGGATGGATGGATGGATGGACAATCTGCAATGTTTACATGCATGTTTGTGCCTACGGGTCTCCACTTTTTTGTTGATTTACCGGGCCTGTATGTTTAGGTGAAAGAGAAGGCATCCTCCTATCTGGGCATCAAAGTCAATGCAAACGATTGTGATCAAAAGCATAATGTAACGCAATGTATGAGTTGCCTTGTGTATGAAATGTGCTATACAAATAATGTAACAAATTGTCGCGTGTGAATCGACGCTGAAGTAGGCAGACACCACCTTCACCATGAGAAATGCATGCCTTTGAGATCTACTGTATGATAAATGTATGAGCGTCGTTGTTGTCTTAATGTTATTTTATTTATGTTGGTCTCTCAGTGATTAGCATGTTGTGGGAGAGCCACTGTAAAAGCTCGCACACCGCAACAAATTAATCCAGAGAGCCGAATGCCCACGGGAGCGGGGAACTGGAGAGCTGGACTTTTCGTCAGAGGAAATGAAAGTGAGCGCTTGTAACTCAATCACTATCTGGTCACAGGTTTTTTAACGAGAGGCTGGACTTCGTGTGTCATATGCAATAATTAATTACACTTAGTATACTCAGGTGAGAAGCACAAAAGATCCTGAGTACGTGATAATGAAATGAAACTCCAGTCATGTACTCGTACATATGAAAAGATTAAGAACATACAGTGGAAGCTCTGAAGTTGCACATCAAAGAGGTCACACAATTTGGATAAGCGTTGATTGAATGTAGAGTTTACAATGTTTAACTGTTAAGGATGGTGGTGAGGCAGAGACGGTGGTGCTGAGATCATTACTGTTGCTGTGATCATGGGAATACTACTGTTGCTAATTCAACTGTAGTTGTGCCCATTGTTATCTCTAAACATTCTCCCTTTCTGGTAAAGAGCAGAATCAATCAATCCATCCATACATACATCCACCCATAGCCACCCACCCACCTACCCACCAATCAATCAATCAATCAATCAATCAATCCAGGTCCTGAAGGAGTAGAGCAGCCCCAGACCATCACACTACCACCACCATGTTTGACTATTGGCATGTTGGTGAGATGTTTTTTTCTGAAATACTATGTTAAATATACACCAATGTAAACGGCACGAACAAGACTCAAACGTTCCAAAAATGTCAGTTTTCGTTTTGGCAGTCCTTAGAATAGTCTCTCAAAAGTGGATGAAGACGGGGGCAAATACTTTTTTATGGCATTTTATAAAATGTATAAGGAGTTGGTTCTACACCTGCTCAATGTGTAACGTGCCTTGATGTATATTCTTAGGTACTGTAAATGTAACGTAAATGAAATTGACTTGACATAAACGGAAAAATTGGTTGTCGCAATTCCCCATGATGGACTCCATGATTTAAATGCAATTGCCGTAAAAATAAATAAATACATAAATAAATAAATACATAAATACAATAATAATAATAGTAATGATAACAATAAGAATACAAAGAACAACAATGAAATACTGGCACAATTGTGTGCAGAATGTGGTGATAAAAATGAGATAGACACACCTGCTCTAATGAGATCCAACACAAGAGCCGGTTGTCACATAAAGATAATTATGCTCAATTTAACATAGATCCAGGAATTATGTGGGATATATGTGGGCTGTCAAGTAATTACATCTCATCCGACGCCCTCCTAAACTCCAGTGAGAGCATTCTGAAGTGTGATATGAGCTAATATGTGGCAGAGCCCAGTTGGCCATGTTGGGAGTCATCCATGTCTGTGAGCTGCACAACAGCTTGACTTCATTAATCGGATCTGTTTTGCGGGTTTTCCCTCCCGCTAGGCTCTGCTGATGTGCTGCCGCCGCGGCTGCTGAGTGAACATCTCCGAAGGGGCTCCGGCACGAGGGAAGCGTCTCCTGCTGCAAGTAAAGTGGGGGCTTCCTCGTGGGGCCGTAAAATAAATACATAAATAATAAAAAAATCCGGCAGCGTGCTGGTTGTCAGGACCTTTCGAGTGCCCCTTTGATTGGGCAGCTTGACCTTGCTACTGCAGGCTGACATCACAACATGAGGCCCTGGCACTTTTTGTGTACATTTTATGGCGGATTTTAAATAAAGATAGAGTAGCATTTGTTGCATGAACATTCAAGTGTGCCACAATGATGAATATTCTTGAGACCTTCTTCATTTGTTCTTGCTACAGTATTTAAAAGCTTGCATACTAACATGTAAATGGACCTAGCCTACTGTTGAGTTGTTCTTTTGGTGACTGATGCTATTTGACTTACAATTATTTCCGTCCATTTATTTTCGATGATGCTGGTCCTTAATTGGTTCGTGAGTGAGCTGGAACCTTTCCCACAGTGTGGACTGGTCGCCAGCCAAAACATACAGTCATGACATAATTCAACTGAATGTAAAAAAATGGAACAGTTTTCACCATATATTTTGCTTCACTTGAACGGACATTGTGCTTTTTGCTTGACCATTTGGGGACGCCAATACAGATGTACGGATATGCTGTACAGTTGGTCAGTTATCCACAGTAATATTCAGAGGATAACAAATATGTACAGGCTATGTTTTGTGTCTCCAGGTACATGTTTGCTGCACTATTTGTGTCTTAATAGCTGTTGAGGTTATAATACCACAACTTTAATGCTAGTTTCATCAGGGTTTTGCGTGTATTAATTAGCATTATGCTTGTGTACTGCTTTTTTTTTTTTTTTTTTTTTAAACACATAATTCTCTTTATTTTGTTAAGTTGCACAGTTAAACTGGGAGACTCAAACAGCTTGCAGCTTGTTGTTGAAGACTCATTCATTATCTGCTAACTACTAGTAAATACTGCTTATTGTCAAGTGAGTTAATTTCTATGGGGATAGATTTGGCTCCAAATTGTTCACACAACTATATTTGTGATTTTCACATGTATTTGAGATCCACAAATATATCCATGATTTTTGCCTTGACCCGGAACACGTTCTTTTAAGCCACCTCTTTGGCCGCTGCTGCTCCAGCGACAGGGAACCAAAATTAGAAGTAGAAGAATGACTTCAGCCCAAACGTAAGCTCGAGGGAAACAAATTAGGGTTGTATTTTTGTTTCCTGACTTATGTTAAATAAACACAGAATAGAAAATTCGATAAAGACTCATTTTCCGATTTTCAATTGACACTTTTTAAACGAGAAACGGGAGATGTCTTGTTCACGTTCAATGACAGCAAAAGACAGCAACACTGCCTCCTACTGGTCGGAGGAGGCATGGCCTTTCAACATGAACGTGAATGTTTAGAAGTGACCTGTGTGTGAATATCTTGAAACGTTGTGATATTTAAAGTCAATTAATCTTTATTTTATAAATATATAGGTATAATAACTCACAAGCAGAAATGAACATTTGCAAAGGATAAGTCATGATAAATTCATACACAACATTAACATGTGAAAATTATGAATATATTGGTGACTAATTTTGAGACAAATCTCTTCCCAGAAATTTCGCATATTGGGCCAGGTCACTTAATTGTCAAGGCACCGCTATACAAGTACAACTGTTTTCTAGTTTATGTTTAAAAGGGATTTGGTGAAAATAAATCTTGTAAAACTGATGGGCGAAGAGTGTTGAAAGATTGCTATTTCATTACAACGTAAAATGATGTGGCGGGCCAAATTTGGCCCTCAGGTCTTGAGTTTGACACCTGTGCCTTTGGTCCTGTCCCTTGAGGCTTAGTAACTGAAGCTGACTAACAGTAAATCAGCTGTTGCGGAGAAGATTAAAATTGTGGCGCAGCATTGTTGGGGACATCCTGGATTTACGGCACAAAGTAGCACGCAGGCAACATAAGTCAGGCTAAATGGACACGTGCGGACGTGCGTGTTGTTGTAAATGCTACATTGATCTGTTTGCTATGAATGCCAGCCTACTGCAAAGGTCAAACACCGCCATCAAACATCTCCAGCGAAAACGACGGCAGGCTTTTTCTTGGGAAGCGTCGGCATGAAACTTTCAGTGTCGCCCGGAGGGGTCGTGTCACAATATCAGCAACTTAACGTCTCTAACTGTGCTTGGCAAGGGTTGAGAGATGATAGTTTGACTCCAACTTCTGTCTCATCGCGCACACTGATTACCCTGCTTGCAGCGAGCGCCATCTAATTAGCATCTGTGGTAATTAGCCGAGACGTTAAAAGCCTTATAATAAACTTTTCTCATTCACTCATTGGACTCCCTGGGGCTGTCAGGTCTGTCGGCGTGCGCTTGCTTCTCCTCACCAGGCAAACATGCATTATACATGCTGTGTTACACGGCTTACTTTTGTCGGATGGTGACATCCAGTCGATTCCAAATCGACTCTGCACAATCAAAGCGATCCGAGCTTTCCTGATCATTCAATCTCTGGCTATGAAGATGTAGCGGAAGCACCACCTTAACTCGTATTTTTGAATATAGCGGTGTGGAAAATGTCGAAAATTGGAACCTGCCTTGGTTTTAAGGTGACGGTCCGGTTCATATTTGGTACAGTAGAAGTACAAAAAAATATATATATATATATGTTTTGAGTACACAACAGTGTTTATAATGTATATTTGTTTAGTGACTGTAGTGCACTGTAAAAAAAAAACAACTTGTGAGATTTACTTAAGTTATCCACCTGATAAACCAATGAGAGATAATGTTAAAGAAAGCCCTTTTGTTTAGTTCTGAAAAGACAAAACAGTCACTCTGCAATAGAGACTCAAATTACAAAATAAAATACAAACAACGTACCCCCAAATTTAGGATGCATTTATAATAAATTAACCAAAGTGCAGAAAAAAAAAGTCAACTCCAAGTTTCAGTCTTTGTTGAAAACAAATTGAAATGAAAAAATATAGAGGTTAAATGTTAAGTGTTAAGCAAAGCAAGGTTCTTTGTTTCATGGATGGCATGCAGGAAAAATTATTAAATAATAATTAATTTAATTAAAAGCACTCTAATATATTTCATTAGTGTACATACAAAGTGTAATTAGTGTACAAAGTACATTATAATGTATGTTAAGCATTTAAATGTCAAATTTGATTGTTAATTTAATTATTAAAATCTCTTCTACATTTGCTGTAAAAACATTACACTGAAAAAAAACAAGTAGCACATTGAAGTATACCTAATGTTTTTAATTAAATGTGAAAAACTGAAAGAAAAAATAGTAAATATAATTATGAAACTGAGGTCATATTTACAAGGGCAAAAAATCATTTTTATCAGTGTCAATACTAGAGTGTTAGGAATAGGTGTCCAGCTGTATTAACTAATAGTTTTCCAATACAATACGTGTGTGAGGGATCCACCGTGGCTATGAAATATGTGTTGTTTATTACAAGTAAAACATTTCAAGCATACCCAAACTTCCATTTTAAGCATTGTGCTCAAATATTCCCAAGCAGCAAACGCGAGGGAGTATGTCTGCCAGATTGCACCTAGCTGAACAAAATGCAGCTTTGGTTTAGTTAATTGCCGCTCAGTCTGCATTCTGACCTCTATTCCTGTTGGCATCTCCCAAAGCAGTGACTATCGGCTCAAAATAGATATAAACAAAAACAAGTTCATTTAATCACATTTGTTTTACACGTTAGAATCCCTCAAGAGGAAATCCAACTTATTTATTACTTTTATTAGATATTTACAGCAATGTGTATTGGACCTTTAGGGGTGTGGTTTAGAGTACTGTGAATATGAACTGTTTTGAATTGTTTTTTTTTATTTTTGTTTTTGTTTTGCTTTTCTCCCGCCTAGATCGAAAAGGCTCTGGATGAAGCATGCAAACATTGTGCCAAATAAATGTTAGCTCTGATGTGCACATGCGAGGATTCAGGTTTTCCTCACCGTGAAACAAATGAGGCGCCACACGAATTCTCTTCAGCCAATTACTTAACAGTCGGTGGGCGTAGGTGAGAAGTTGCTAACCCTCTTTTAGGACGCTGCCAAACCCTGTGTGAGTGTATTGGCACGTATTCATCCTCCACTAATCATCATCACAACACAAACACCTACTCGTGCTCCATGCTGTGGAGAATCACGCGGTTTACGCAATGCTGTCACACAAGCTTAAACGGGGAATAAAAGCGCACGTGTGATATTGCTATGTTGGTGGTCAAGGGTGGGTGTGCGAGAGAGTCTTTGAAAGAGACATACAGTAACTCACATAGGCGAGCACACCCCTCCACATTTGAATTGTAACTTTTGCATGATGAATGACTCCCGTCAAAATAACTCAACACAGATTCAGGTTTAAACTGCTGGCAACAAAAGTAACTAAACCCCTGTGTGAAAATGTAGGCCATATCTTGTTGTAATAACTTTTCACAATTGTATTGACTTGAAATGTGTTAATGACAAGAATGTTACATGTTCATAAGAATCCCCTAAGGTTCAGGAATATGATGTACTTTTAAGCATCTTTTGGCCTGAAATTAGCCTGTTTTGAAGGGGGTGCATTTTTTTCTCATGCAAATAAGACATACCCCCTCTACTGGCTTTTGTTGCAAGACTACAATGAGCAGAGTGTGCCTCCTTTACAGAGGCAGCGTTTTATTATTATTATTATTTTGGGTGTAGCAGGGCAGGTGCATCCATCCCTAATCTAACACCTAAACCTCGTTGGTCTCGGATGCACCCTCTCAGTATATGCTCGTCCAATTAAGCCACCACACACTATTCTCATGACACAATCAGTGTTGACTAGGGATGTCACGATAAGGGCAATATCGTGATATCGTGATATTAAAACTGGCACAATGTCGTCGCCGTCATGTTCAGAATATTTAAAAGGAACACATTTGTTAAAAAAAAGTCAGGTTGATTTCCATTATTGCAGTTCTAGCAACCTCTAGTGGCTAGTTTATTAGTGCAATTTATTTTTCATTAGGGATGTTTTGGCCTTCTATGTTTAAAATCTATGCTAATTGTCAGATAAAGGAGAACCTAATTTTCTTGTGAAGAGATCAATGTGTGCTTGCATTAGCAAGTAAGTGCCTCAATATTGATACCAGAGATTGTAGATGGTTTATATGCATTGCTGTTATGTACAAAAGCACAATAGTGTGCTTTTTTTTAGTATGAGCTCTTTTTTTTTTTTTTTACAATATTGTGATCTTTCGTGATAATTATCGTATTGTGACCTTCATTTCGTGATAATATCGTATCGTGATGTTTGGCTATCGTTCCATCCCTCGTGTTGACTATACAGGACTGTCTCAGAAAATTAGAATATTGTGATAAAGTCCTTTATTTTCTGTAATGCAATTAAAAAAACAAAAATGTCATATATTCTAGATTCATTACAAATCAACTGAAATCTTGCAAGCCTTTTAGTATTTTAATATTTCTGGTTATGGCTTACAGCTTAAACAAAACTCAAATATCCTATCTCAAAATATTAGAATAGCATGAAAAAGATTACTAGTAGGCTATTCAACTAATCACTTGAATCGTCTAATTAACTCGAAACACCTGCAAGTGTTTCCAAGTCAATCCAGAATGGATGACATTTTTGTTTTTTTAATTGCATTACAGAAAATAAAGGACTTTATCATAATATTCTATTTTTCTGAGACAGTCCTCTATATCCATGTTATTCGGGGACTCTTAAGAACTTAAGAACAACTTTGGATGAAGTAGCTCCACTTTTAACCAAAACTATAAAATTAAAGACTATTCCCCCGTGGAGAAATGACGAGATTAAAAAATCAAAACGAAAATGCAGGTGTGCTGAAAGGAGGTGGAGAAAAACTAAACTTTCAATACATTATGAAATATTACGTGAACAACTTAAATCCTACAATAAAACAGTCAAACAGGCAAGAATATCTTATTTCTCAAATTTAATCGCAGTTCATTCAAAAGATCCTAAATTTCTTTTCTCCACTTTCGATCTTTTAACCAATCCTGATTTTAAAAAGCCATCACAGAGTCCATCAAACACTCTCTGTGATGGCTTTGCAGACCACTTCAGAAGTAAAATTGATGGCATTAGGTCCAGTCTTTTAGTTGATCAAAATATAACTTTTAATAAATATGGACAGTCACTTTTACCTGAGGAAACACTGGAAAGTTTTACTCTGGTTGATGCAAGGACACTTGGTCGAGTTTTCTCCCAGGTCAACCCAACAACCTGCCTTTTAGATCCGATTCCCACATCACTTTTTAAGAAATTTTATGGATTTTTTGAGGAACAGATTTTAAATATAGTCAATTGCTCTCTTCAGACGGGTGTCTTTCCTGCCGCCTTTAAAACGGCGGTGGTGAAGCCCCTTCTGAGGAAAAGCAATCTGGACCCCAGCAGTTTTAATAGTTATCGACCTATATCCAACTTACCCTTTTTAAGTAAGATTTTAGAAAAAATTGTTTTTATTCAATTAAATTCTTTTTAGATACAAATAATATTTTAGAGAAATGTCAGTCTGGTTTTAGGATGAACCACAGTACCGAGACTGCCCTTTTAAAGATTTTAAATGATATCAGGTGTAATGAAGACATGAAAAAGCTTACAGTCTTGGTGCTGGATTTAAATGCTGCCTTTGATCCAGTAGATCACCACATTTTATTAAACAGACTTAGAAGCCTGGTGGGCATCTCTGGTACAGTTTTTAACTGGTTTTATTCCTATCTCACACACCGATATTTCTTTGTAAGTATGGATACATGTTCCTCTGGAACCCATGAAATTAAATGTGGGGTTCCCCAAGGTTCAATCTTAGGCCCATTACTTTTTAATCTTTACATGCTTCCCCTTGGGGAAGTCATCAGGAGACACGGCGTCAACTTCCACAGTTACGCTGACGATACACAGCTGTATATCGCCGTGTCACCTGATGACACCTTGATACCCTTTTAAATTGTATTTTAGATATTAAGTCATGGATGGCAGAAAATTTCCTGCAGCTCAACCAGGACAAAACAGAGGTTTTAGTCATCGGTCCTGAAGGTCAGAGAGAGAAACTTTTACCTAAACTACAAGATTTTAAACCCACGCAATGTGTAAAGAATTTGGGCGTCATTTTTGACTCTGAGCTTACTTTTAATCCTCATATTAAAAATGTAGCCAAGATCGGTTTTTACCATCTTAAGAATATTGCCAGAGTCCGCCCGTTTCTCTCACAGGCCAACACGGAGGTGCTGATGCATGCTTTTATTTCTTGTCGTTTAGATTATTGTAATTCCCTGCTCTCTGGTCTTCCCAAAAAGAATATTTCAGTCCTACAGCTCCTTCAGAACTCAGCTGCACGTGTGCTGACGGGGAACGGAGGGCGGGAGCACATTACACCAGTTTTAAAATCGCTGCATTGGCTCCCCGTGCGTTTCAGGATTGATTTTAAGGTGCTTTTATTAGTTTTTAAATGTCTTAACGGTCTTGGCCCATCTTATTTATCTGATTTGCTTTTACCCTATTACCCCTCGCGGCTTCTGAGGTCTTCTGGCAGTGGCCTTTTAACTATTCCAAAGGTGAGGACCAAGACACATGGTGAAGCTGCCTTTAGCCACTATGGTCCTCACCTATGGAATGGCCTGCCGGAGAGCATCAGGTCTGCAGAGAATATTGATGTTTTTAAGAGGAGGCTTCAGACTTATTTTTTTAGTTTGGCATTTGATTGATGTTTTTAAATTTTATTTTATTTATTTATGTTTATTATTATTATTATTATTTGTTTATTATTATTATTACTTATATTTTTATTTTTTTATCCCCTTTTATTTATTTAACTATTTTAATCTATATTGTCTTGTAGCTTTGTTTTTTTATTTATTTATTTTTTCTATTGTGTTTAACTATTTTCTTTTAGTGTTTAAATGTTTTTATTTGGTAGTTATTACATTTTTAGCTCCAGTGTTTTCTCATGGGGGAGCCTCCACAGTGAGAGGGATGCTTGGTCTTCATCCATCTCACTGTGGATGAACTCCTCCTGGGTGCCTTTCCTTACAGGGTACTTCTGTGCCCCGCCATGTTGTGGTTTTCATGTGTTTGTTGGGTTTTGGGTGTGTCTGTGGGTACGATCATGGGGATGCGGGGGCTTTTTCATTCTTTTATTTTATTGTATTATGGATGTCCAGCACTTTGAGTTGCATTTTAAATGTATGAAAGGTGCTATATAAATAAAGTTGATTGATTGATTGAAATTTACAAACTTCTCATCCGAGTTGCCCATTCCTGAACTAGTGCCATTCAACCAGTTCAAGTCTTTATTTACATCATAAGTTCCCTTATTTTGCTGTTCCCCAATCTTTGTGAAGTAACTGGAATAATGCAAAAGAAAATTTTGAAAAGTGTCCACTACAGAGGACATTTTTTAAAACGTAAATGCTTGGCTCAAATACAGTTAAAATAATTCAAACAATACGTTCATGTGTTCTTAAGAGTCTTATAGAACACATGCTAACAAAATTTAAAGCCTAAATTCATTGTTTGTTATAAAAAGTGTTAATACACTTACTTTTCCTCTTGCCTAAAAAGTACTTGCACTGAGGGAAGCCGCACCCCTACACATTTGGTATCATTGGAAAGCTCTGAATGTCCTCTATAGAGCACAAAAGGAGCAAAATCAATCATGTGCACTGGGTGGGAGATATTCAGGTTTAAAATGGTCGACTACAGAGGACAAATTTGAATTGTTGGTAGTCAGGAGGTTACGAAGAAATAAGCGAATAACTGACTCACTTTTAACTTCTTTCATATAACTTTAGCATTTTTTTTCATGTGAATATGTTGAAACACACGCTGCGGTGTGAATGATTTCCTCACCAGGATTAATTTCCTCCCTTCAGTCTGCCGAGTGACCGTTGGTGAATATTACAACATGCGGACTTGAGGAGAAAGGTATCAAGAATTAATGACATGCTGCACATAATTGCATTCATTCCGCTCACTCTATCTGTCCTCTCGTTCAACTGAGCTCAAATTGATTTATCGGCGGGCACGCGCAGGCGAGGGGGGAGGAGGAGCGAGTGGAGGCTGTTGCCTGGTTACCGGCGGAGCATGTCTCTTATTTAACTTCGGAAATCAATCGATGGCAGGCGGGAACGATATCAAAGCATTGTAAGGCGATCGATTCATTAAAATGCATGCACTTGCACTCTCATTCAATGCAAATTCTCACGTGTCACACACTTAACACACACTCTCACACAAACTCCAACACACATTCTCACACCCACTCTCACACTCGCATAAACACCCCGGTACGCTCACCCTTCCACTCACACTTGCACTCTCATATTCACGCATTCTAATTAGTGTTGTTCCGATACCGTTTTTGGCCCCCGATACAGAATCCGATACACAACTTTGCAGTATCGGCCGATACCGATACCATACCGATACCTAAGGTGTGTTTTTTTTTCCTCAACATGAAAAAGCTGCCATGCCATTGGTTCAGAGCAATCAAGGGCCAATAGGATATCTTAGATTGGCATGTAGTGAGCATGTCACATATCAGTGAATGTCATGCACGAGCAAGACACAAGATGCTATATCCAAAATCCTATATTAGCGTCAGAATTAATAGTATCGGCATCTTACTTGTGAATACTCACCGATACCGATACCACTGTTTTAATGCAGTATCGGGGCCTCTGATGATACCAGTATCGGTAGCGGAACAACACTAATTCTAATACTCACTCAGAAACTCACACACTTGCACTTTCATTCACACGCATTTTCACACTCATTCCATGCATACACACACACCCCGACACACACACACACAGACGCTCTCTTAGCCTCACACTTGCACTCTCATACACACTTAGACACTCACGCACATACTATCCCACACACACTTACACTCACACTTGCACTCTCACATTCACTCATTCTAATACTTACTTGTGTACTCAAACTCTCAAATACTGTACACTTGCACTCTCATACTCGTTCTCAAATAAACTCACACACATTCTATTCCGCACGCAGTTACACTCACACTTGCATTCTCACTTTCACTCATTTAATACTTACTCGTGTGCTCCAACTCTCACATACTGTACACTTGCACTCTCATACTCGTTCTCAAACAAACTCACGCACACTCACACACACGCCATCCCACGCGCACTTCCACTCACACTTGTACTCTCATACACGCTTATTCTCACACTTAGACACTCACGCACTTACTGTCCCACACACACTTACACTCACACTTGCACTCTCACATTCACTCATTCTAATACTTACTTGTGTACTCAAACTCTCACATACTGTACACTTGCACTCTCATTCTCGTTCTCAAACAAACTCACACACATTCAATCCCACATGCAGTTACACTCACACTTGCACTCACTTTCACTCATTTAATACTTACTCGTGTACTCAAACTCTTACATACTGTACACTTGCACTCTCATACTCGTTCTCAAACAAACTCACACACACTCACACACACGCACCCCCACACCCACTTACACTCACACTTGTACTCTCACATTCACTCATCCTAACACTCTCATGTGCTCAAACACTCTCACACAAACTTTACCCTTGCACTCTCATGCACATTTGTTCTCGCACATGCGCACACACCCTGACATGCACACACACAGAGCAGAGCCAAGCAACCACTTTACCACTAGGTGATGATGATAACGATGCTCCATCAATGCCAGCGCAGCCGAACACGCGCACTAAAACGCGCATTTTCAAATGACGTCCTGTCTGAGTGAATGTATGGCCCTTTAATGGAGGTGATTACCTCCCGCGTTCCTCTCTATTTGTCCCTTTCTAGCTCCGTGCTCTCTTTGGCACAAAATAGCTGCGCTGTAGTGTTGACGGTGAGCATGACGACCTTGAGAAGTTATTGAGGGGGCGATGCGGAGGATGGAGGAAGAGACACGCATCAGTCTGCACGTGATTGTCTGACGGCGTAGGAAGGCGTGTTTACACGCTTGCAAATAAACAGTACACATCCATCAAAGACAAATGTGGAGAAACATCAAATGGATCACTACTGCTCGTGTTATTTAACAATTCGCCACAATTTCTTTTCAACAGAAATGCATCCTCTGCTTGTTATTATTATTACTAGAAGTATGTTGTTCCTTCCAAGTGTGCAAACACAAGAGAGTTTGGATTTGCACTCTCAAGAGTTTGATTTTGTGGCGCCGTGCTCTGAGGGGCAGTCAGTGGGTGGAGGTGAGAAAACTGCCAAGCCTCTTGGGGCGTTTGCAAACGGCCTGGCATGTCGTCAAGAGGAAAAATTACATCATTGTTTATGTTGATGTTCACAATATTAGACTATTAAGGCATTACAGAAGACGAGGACTTGTCCAAATTGGAATTTGATTAAAATTCATGACGTCATGAGAGGCCCACCAGGACAAGATTTTATTTTTAAAATGGGTAGATGGGCCAGATCATAAAGTATGTATTAAAATGTGTAGGTAAAATATATAAAATTATTTATTTTAATAATGAAATTATCCATACTCGTTTTATTTTATTATTTTAAAATAATTTTATTCTATTCAATTATCCAATGCAACACATTTTATTGCATACAAATTATTTCATATAGATTTTTTGGAAATATGTATTTTTATTTCACTAATATATCACTTTATTTACAATAAATTTATGGATAAATAGGCTCATATTTTTAAATGTACTCCATATAAAATTTCATTTGTAATATTTTTTTAAGTTTATCATTTACAATTTTAAAGCAATTTTATAATAAAAAAAAATAGATACTGTTATGATTTCTCATTTAGTAGTCGTGTGTTTTTTTTCTCTGAAAAAAATCTCACTATTTCACATTTTTTTAATGCCTCACGATGCTGCCAAAGCCATTTCTAATCAGAAAGTAGTACAATTTGGTGTGCACTGACAGAGACACAATGTCGGAGAGGAGCTAAGTTTAGCCTGGGTCGTTTGTGGAAGTTACAGAGAGGAGAGTCTTCACTGCATCTGCATGTACACATGTACTCAAGGTATATATTTACCTAGCTAAAATATAATAGTATAGTCACAATATATACCAGATCTCTTTAGGAACAACCCTTAATGCTAACAAATAACATGAATATCACCGACGCTGATGCCATACATGGCACAGCAATTGTGTTTCTATCCATGCAGCTTGATGTTTTGCAACTCATCCAACAGTAATGAATTTGTTCAGCTATTTTTTTTTTTTTTTTGCTTTTTTTTTTGTTTTGTTTTTTTGCGCTCCATCATCAGCTTTTCTATTAATGAGGCCTGGGAACGGGGGAAGCGCTGTCCTTTCTCCTGCCACATTGTGTTCACCCCACTTCACATCAGCTCATGCAAACGGCCCTTAAATGAGAGCTATGGAGAATTGTCCAAAGCCGTGTTGTTCTCTTATAGAATGCAGTGTCATCTCTGCTGCAAATCTGCCATTTGTTCTTTATTGGCAGAGATTTTGATATCGAGGCCTTATGGCAGCGATGAAAGTGACATTCGCTCAGTCAGTGTGTGCATGGGCGCAAAAATGACACTTTGTTGCTATGACTCATTCACTAAATGGAGTTAATTACGGCAGTCAACACATGCCTTACCTCCCACATCTTAAGACACACACGCCAGCTTACATTTTCATGCTATTTCTAGATAAAAGTAAAAACAATCTGTCTAAAGTCTTATGGTGTGTTATAAGTCAATACAAAACTTGTACGTTTGGCATACCGTATTTTTCGGATTACAAGTCGCAGTTTTTTTCATAGTTTGGCCGGGGGTGCGACTTATACTCTGGTGCGACTTATGTGTGAAATTAACACATTATTATATAATTTCACGTTATTTTCACACTAAACCGCAAGAGGGCGCTCTAGGCCTGTGTTGATAATTTCAACATTGCCGGTAGAAGAGCATCGTCTACCTCCCGAGTTGGGGGAGTTGTTTAAAAGTGACACTGAGGATGAAGATTGCTTGGATTTAGTGATTTGGAGGGAAACTGATAGTTTGGTAAACTTGTTATCATGTTCTTTATGCTAGAGGTATATGAATAACTTGCCGTGATGGGAACATAATTCACCCACGGAACGTTGGGACGAAGGGAGAGTTCCGGGTGAGAAGGTTTTGTTATGTGGAAAAGGGGAGTTAGCCTGTTAGCTTCTAGCTGAGTGGGGAGTTGCTGTTAAGACCTCAGAAGCTGATGTCAATAAAACGTCAGCCTTTGGCTCCGTGCTTCAACACTCCGCCTCCGACTCCCGTCACTGCTCGCTACAAACTCTTAAAATGTTACGTCGTTACTGACATTACCAGGCATGTCAGTCATGTAACGTTAGTATACTGTACAATTATTTAGCCTGTTGTTCTCTCTTTTATTTTTATTTTAAATTGCCTTTCAAGATGTCATGTATGTGTTTGGTGTTGGATTTTACCAAATAAATTTCCCCCAAAAATGTGACTTGTTCTCCAGTGCGATTTATTAGGGCCCGAGCAGCGACCGCTGCGAGGTCCCTATTGTTTTTCAAGGAATTCTTATTAGGGCCCGAGCAGCGGCGGCGGCGGTGCCGCTGCGAGGCCCTATTGTTTTTGTAGGAATTCTTCTTATTAGGGCCCGAGCAGCGGCGGCGGCGGTGCCGCTGCGAGGCCCTATTGTTTTTGTAGGAATTCTTCTTATTATTAGGGCCCGAGCAGCGACCGCTGCGAGGTCCCTATTGTTCCTGAAGGAATTCTTATTAGGGCCCGAGCAGCGGCGGCGGCGGTGCCGCTGCGAGGCCCTATTGTTTTTGTAGGAATTCTTCTTATTATTATTATTCTTATTCTTATTATTCTTCTCCGCAAACAATCGCATTTTTGAGACACTAAACGTGACCGAAAACTCACCAAACTTTACACGCACATCAGGCCTGGCGAAAAATTTGATATTTTAAAGTCGCCATACATGATAACAGAAAAATGGCTCCATAGCGCCACCTACATAGGTTAAACGGATCCCTGTCCCGCTACGATTGTCCGACGGCTATGAAAATTGTGTGGCACCTGTAGCACATCCCAATGAACAAAAACCTCTTTGAAGTGTGTACCCTAAAATAGACAGAAAGTGAGGTATGAGTATTTAAATGTCCAATTTTTGCCAATTTTTGCACATTTACAGGGGTCATACTTTTGCCCGCTTCTCCTACACGGTTAACCCGATTGACTTCAAACTTGGGATGTACCATCTCAACACCTGGGACAACATCATTGTGAAAAATGAAAATTTTTTGATATACTATATGACGGCGGCGGCGCATCAAATTTAGAGTTTAAAAATTCTTACTTCACGAAGCATTGCCGGTTGTACGTTTAATCTAGAGCTACGAAAATTGGTACACATATGTAACAGGCTATGACCTACAAAAAACTCTTTTTGAACCATATGCTAAACCTAACAGGAAGTCCACCATTTTGATTTATTTTGGAACGTGTTGACATTTTTTTGGCCATTTCATTGGGGTCTTATTTTAACGAACTCCTCCTACAGTGTTTATCCGATCATCTTCAAACTTGGTGTGATTCATCTTAAGATGTTGAAGATGAAAAGTTATTGAAAGCTTTGTATTTCGTCGCACGCTGTTGTCATGGCATGCACTGTTTGCAAAGGAAAAAAAATATCCTTAAAGAAGCATTCCCATTTGTACGAAGCAGCGAGAGCTACGAAAATTTGTTGACATATGTAACAGCCCAAGATGTACAAAAAAGTCTCTTGGTGCCCTGTGCTAAACCCAACAGGAAGTCCCCCAGGGGCCGGGCATCACATTTTGAGCTAAAAAACTCCTCTTTAACAAAGCATACCCGGCTGTATGTTTCACCTAGAGTTACCAAAATTTGTAGAGGTATATAACAGCCCTCGAGGTACAAAAAACTCTTTTTGAACCATATGCTAAACCTCACAGGAAGTCCACCATTTTGATTTACTTTGGAATGTGTTGCCATTTTTTGGGCCATTTCATAGGGGTCATATTTTAACGAACTCCTCCTACAGAGTTTATCCGATCATCTTCAAACTTGGTGTGACTCATCTTAAGATGTTGAGGATGAAAAGTTATTGAAAGCTCTTTATTTCGTCGCACGCTGTTGTCGTGGCATGCACTTTTTGCAAAGGAAAAAAATCCTTCTTAATGAAGCATTCCCAGTTGTACGAAGTAGCTAGAGCTACAAAAAATTGTAGACATATGTAACAGCCCACAATGTACAAAAAAGTCTCTTGGTGCCATGTGCTAAACCCAACAGGAAGTCCCCCAGGGGCCGGGCATCACATTTTGAGCTAGAAAACTCCTCTTTAACGAAGCATTCCCGGTTGTACGTTTCACCTAGCGCGATGATAATTTGCAGGCATACATAAGAGCCCACGATGTACAAAAAAGTCTCTTGGAACCATGTGCTAAACAAAACAGGAAGTCTGCCATTTTGATTTACGTTGGGATTTGTTGCCATTTTTTGTGGCCTTTTTCAGGGGTCATATTTTAACGAACTCCTCGTACAAAGTTCATCCGACCGTCTTCAAACTTGGTGTGTTTCATCTTAAGATGTTTAAGATGCAAAGTTATCGAAAGTTTTTTATTTTGTCGCACGCTGCTGCTATAGCGATGCATTGTTTGCCAAGTAAAGTGCTGCTTTGTTTTTTTATCTATACATGTGTGAAAACTCATGAAACTTTGCAAACACATCAGACTTGTCATGAACATGAATTTTTAGAGATTTATTGTGCAATTTGCAATAAATAGCGCCCTCTAGACATTTTTATGAAGTATTTCCGATTGTATGATTCTGCTAGATTTGTGAAAATTAGGACAGACCCCTATAAGCCTAATACCTACAAAAAAGTATTATGTAGACATTTGCCAAACCAAAGAGGAAGTCCGCTATTTTGATTTTATTTTGGGAATTATACATCATTTTTGGCCTCTTTCATTAAACTTTGCACAGACAAGGCATGGAAAAAACTAACATTTTAAATGGTCCTTGTTCCGTGTAACAGTACCCCAACGTGCCAGTACCCTGACGTGCAAGTAACCCAACGTTGTGCTCAATAGCGCCCTTTATGCATTTTTATGGAGCATTTCCAATTGTATGATTCAAGCGATACACAACTAAAGATGACTTGACCTAGATTTGTGAAAACTGGGAGGCATACCTATTAGCTTAAGACCTACAAAAAGTATTCTGTAGCCGTATGCTAAACCTAAAAGGAAGTCCGCCATTTTGAATTTATTTTGGGAATTGCACACCATCTTTGGCCTTTTGCACTCACAAAGCTTGTCAAAAACATTTTAGATGGTCCTTGTCCGATTTGACAGTACCCCAACGTGCCAGTACCCCGACGTGCAAGTACCCCAACGTGGCCCGGGTTGCGAGGGCCCTTTATAGCTGCTCGCAGCTCTAGTTATTCTTCTTCTTCTTTTTCTTTGTTATTATTCTTTTCCGCAAACAACCACATTTTTGAGGCACTAAACATGAACGAAAACTCACCAAACTTTACACGCAGATCGGGCCTGGCGAAAAATTTGATATTTTAAAGTCGCCATACATGATAACAGAAAAATGGCTCTGTAGCGCCACCTACATAGGTTTAACGGATCCCTGTCCCGCTACGATTGTCCTATAGCTACGAAAATTGTGTGGCACCTGTAGCACATCCAGATGAACAAAAACCTCTTTGATATGTGTACCCTAAAATAGACAGGAAGTGAGGTATGAGTATTTGAATGTCCAATTTTGGCCCATTTTTGCACATTTATAGGGGTCATACTTTTGCCCGCTTCTCCTACACGGTTAACCCGATTGACTTCAAACTTGGGCTGTACCATCTCAACACCTGGGACAACATCATGGTAAAAACTCTAAAGTTTTTGACATACTATATGACGGTGGCGGGGCATCAAATTTACAGTTTCAAAATTCTTACTTAACAAAGCATTGCCGGTGGTACGTTTAATTGAGAGCCACGGAAATTGGTACACATATGTAACAGACTATGATCTACAAAAAAGCCTGTTGGTGCCATATGCTAAACCTAACAGGAAGTCTGCCAGAGGCGAGGCATCAAATTTTGTGTTTCAAAATTCTTATTTAATGAAGCATTCCCGGCTGTACATTTCACCTAGAGTTACCAACATTTGAAGACATATGTAACAGCCCTCAAGGTACAAAAAAGTATTTTTGAACCATATGCTAAACCGAACAGGAAGTCCGCCATTTTGATTTACTTTGGAACGTGTTGCCATTTTTTGGGCCATTTCATAGGGGTCTTATTTTAACGAACTCCTCCTACAGAGTTTATCCGATCATCTCCAAACTTGGTGTGATTCATCTTAAAATGTTGAAAATGAAAAGTTATTGAAAGCTTTTTATTTCGTAGCACGCTGTTGCCGTGGCATGCACAGTTTGCAAAGGGAAAAATTCCCTCTTAATGAAGCATTCCCAGTTGTACGAAGCAGCTAGAGCTACGAAAATTTGGAGACAAATTTAACAGCCCACGATGTACAAAAAAGTCTCTTGGTGCCATGTGCTAAACCCAACAGGAAGTCCCGTAGGGGCCGGTCATCACATTTTGAGCTAAAAAACTCCTCTTTAACAAAGCATTCCCGGTTGTACGTTTCACCTAGCGCTATGATAATTTAGAGGCATACATAAGAGCCCACGATGTACAAAAAAGTCTCTTGGAACCATCTGCTAAACCAAACAGGAAGTCCGCCATTTTGATTTACGTTGGGATTTGTGGCCATTTTTTGTAGCCATTTTTTGTAGCCATTTTTTGTGGCCTTTTTTAGGGGTCATATTTTAACGAACTCCTCCTACAAAATTTATCCGACTGTCTTCAAACTTGGTGTGCTTCATCTTAAGATGTTTAAGATACAAAGTTATCGAAAGTTATTTATTTTGTCGCACGCCGTTTCATGGCGATGCATTGTTTGCCAAGTAAAATGCTGCTTTTTTTTTTTTGGTCTAAACGTGCAAAAACTCATGAAACTTTACACACACATCAGGCTTGTCATAAGCATGAATATTTTAGAGATTTCTTATTAAATTTGCAATAAATGCTTCAATAGCGCCCTCTAGACATTTTTATGAAGTCTTTCCGATTATATGATTCAGCTAGATGTGTGAATATTGGCAGGCATGCCTAATATATTCAAAAAGTATTCTATATAGCCATGTGCCAATCCATTTTGATTTTATTTTGTTAATTGTGCATCATTTTTGGCCTTTCCATGAAACTTTACAAACACAAAGCATGGCAAAAACGTTTAAAATTTAGATGGTTTCCTATTTGACAGTACCCCAACATGCCAGTACCCCGACGTGCAAATACCCCAACGTGGCCCGGGTTGCGAGGGCCCTTTATAGCTGCTCGCAGCTCTAGTTATTCTTATTATTATTCTTCTCCGCAAACAATCGCATTTTTGAGACACTAAACGTGACCAAAAACTCACCAAACTTTACACGCACATCAGGCCTGGCGAAAAATTTGATATTTTAAAGTCGCCATACATGATAACAGAAAAATGGCTCCTTAGCGCCCCCTACATAGGTTAAACGGATCGCTGTCCCGCTACGATTGTCCGACGGCTATGAAAATTGTGTGGCACCTGTAGCACATCCCAATGAACAAAAACCTCTTTGAAGTGTGTACCCTAAAATAGACAGAAAGTGAGGTATGAGTATTTAAATGTCCAATTTTTGCCAATTTTTGCACATTTACAGGGGTCATACTTTTGCCCGCTTCTCCTACACGGTTAACCCGATTGACTTCAAACTTGGGATGTACCATCTCAACACCTGGGACAACATCATTGTGAAAAATGAAAAGTTTTTGATATACTATATGACGGCGGCGGCGCATCAAATTTAGAGTTTAAAAATTCTTACTTCACGAGGCATTGCCGGTTGTACGTTTAATCTAGAGCTACGAAAATTGGTACACATATGTAACAGGCTATGACCTACAAAAAACTCTTTTTGAACCATATGCTAAACCTAACAGGAAGTCCACCATTTTGATTTATTTTGGAACGTGTTGCCATTTTTTTGGCCATTTCATTGGAGTCTTATTTTAACGAACTCCTCCTACAGTGTTTATCCGATCATCTTCAAACTTGGTGTGATTCATCTTAAGATGTTGAAGATGAAAAGTTATTGAAAGCTTTGTATTTCGTCGCACGCTGTTGTCATGGCATGCACTGTTTGCAAAGGAAAAAAAATATCCTTAAAGAAGCATTGCCAGTTGTACGAAGCAGCTAGAGCTACGAAAATTTGTAGACATATGTAACAGCCCAAGATGTACAAAAAAGTCTCCTGGTGCCCTGTGCTAAACCCAACAGGAAGTCCCCCAGGGGCCGGGCATCACATTTTGAGCTAAAAAAAACTCCTCTTTAACAAAGCATACCCGGCTGTACGTTTCACCTAGAGTTACCAAAATTTGTAGAGGTATATAACAGCCCTCGATTTACAAAAAACTCTTTTTGAACCATATGCTAAACCTAACAGGACGTCCGCCATTTTGATTTACTTTGGAATGTGTTGCCATTTTTTTTGGCCATTTCATAGGGGTCATATTTTAACAAACTCCTCCTACAGAGTTTATCCGATCATCTTCAAACTTGGTGTGATTCATCTTAAGATGTTGAAAATGAAAAGTTATTGAAAGTTTTTTATTTCGTCACATGCTGTTATCGTGGCATGCACTTTTTGCAAAGGAAAAAAATCCTTCTTAATGAAGCATTCCCAGTTGTACGAAGCAGCTAGAGTGACGAAAAATTGTAGACATATGTAACAGCCCAGGATCTACAAAAATGTCTCTTGGTGCCATGTGCTAAACCCAACAGGAAGTCCCCCAGGGGCCGGGCATCACATTTTGAGCTAAAAAACTCCTCTTTAACTAAGCATTCCCGGTTGTACGTTTCACCTAGCGCTATGATAATTTGCAGGCATACATAAGAGCCCACGATGTACAAAAAAGTCTCTTGGAACCATGGGCTAAACCAAACAGGAAGTCCGCCATTTTGATTTATGATGGGATTTGTTGCCATTTTTTGTGGCCTTTTTCAGGGGTCATATTTTAACGAACCCCTCCTACAAAATTTATCCGACTGTCTTCAAACTTGGTATGTTTCATCTTAAGATGTTTAAGATGCAAAGTAATCGAAAGTTTTTTATTTTGTCACACGCTGTTGCCATAGCAATGCATGGGAATTGCACACCATATTTTGCGTTTTGATTAAACACCTAAAGCTATGATAATTTGCAGGCAAACATAAGAGCTCAGGATGTACAAAAAAAGTCTCTTGGAGCAATATGCTAAACCAATCAGGAAGTCCACCATTTTGATTTACGTTGGGATTTGTAGCCATTTTTTGTGGCCTTTTTTAGGGGTCATATTTTAACGAACTCCTCCTACAAAATTTATCCGACTGTCTTTAAACTTGGTGTGCTTCATCTTAAGATGTTTAAGATGCAAAGTTATCGAAAGTTATTTATTTTGTCGCACGCCGTTGTCATGGCGATGCATTGTTTGCCAAGTAAAATGTTACTTTTTTTTTTTGGTCTAAACATGTGCAAAAACTCATGAAACTTTACACACACATCAGGCTTGTCATCAGCATGAATATTTTAGAGATTTCTTATTCAATTTGCAATAAATGGTTCAATAGCGCCCTCTAGACATTTTTATGAAGCTTTTGCAAATGTTTTGTGTTTTATGATTCAGCTAGATTTGTAAAAATTGGGATACCTATCAGCCTAAGACTTACAAAAAGGTTTCTAAAGCCATATGCTGAATCAAAAAGGAAGTCTGCCATTTTGATTTACTTTGGTATTTGTAGCCATTTTTTGGGGCCTTTTATAGGGGTCATATTTTCAACAGAACTTATCAGATCGTCTTCATTCTTTGGCGTGTTTCATCTTAAGATATTTAAGATGAAAAGTTATTGAATTTTTTTATTTTGTCACACGCCTTTGCTGTAGCCATGCATTGTTTGTGAAGAAAAATGCTTTTTTGAGAGTCTAAATATGGGTGAAAACTCACAAAACTTTGCACACGCACCAGACCTGTCTAGAACATGAATATTTTATTTAGAGATTTGTTGTGCTATTTGTAATAAATGGCTCAATAGCGCCCTCTAGACATTTTTATGAAGTCTTTCCGATTATATGATTCAGCTAGATGTGTGAATATTGGCAGGCATGCCGAATATATTCAAAAAGTATTCTATATAGCCATGTGCCAATCCATTTTGATTTTATTTTGTTAATTGTGCATCGTTTTTGGCCTTTCCATGAAACTTTAAAAACACAAAGCATGGCAAAAACGTTTACAATTTAGATGGTTTCCTATTTGACAGTACCCCAACATGCCAGTACCCCGACGTGCAAATACCCCAACGTGGCCCGGGTTGCGAGGGCCCTTTATAGCTGCTCGCAGCTCTAGTTATTCTTCTTTTTCTTCTCCGCAAACAATCGCATTTTTGAGACACTAAACGTGAACGAAAACTCACCAAACTTTACACGCACATCAGGCCTGGCGAAAAATTTGATATTTTAAAGTCGCCATACATGATAACAGAAAAATGGCTCCTTAGCGCCCCCTACATAGGTTAAACGGATCCCTGTCCCGCTACGATTGTCCGACGGCTATGAAAATTGTGTGGCACCTGTAGCACATCCCAATGAACAAAAACCTCTTTGAAGTGTGTACCCTAAAATAGACAGAAAGTGAGGTATGAGTATTTAAATGTCCAATTTTTGCCAATTTTTGCACATTTACAGGGGTCATACTTTTGCCCGCTTCTCCTACACGGTTAACCCGATTGACTTCAAACTTGGGATGTACCATCTCAACACCTGGGACAACATCATTGTGAAAAATGAAAAGTTTTTGATATACTATATGACGGCGGCGGCGCATCAAATTTAGAGTTTAAAAATTCTTACTTCACGAAGCATTGCCGGTTGTACGTTTAATCTAGAACTACGAAAATTGGTACACATATGTAACAGGCTATGACCTACAAAAAACTCTTTTTGAACCATATGCTAAACCTAACAGAAAGTCCACCATTTTGATTTATTTTGGAACGTGTTGCCATTTTTTTGGCCATTTCATTGGGGTCTTATTTTAACGAACTCCTCCTACAGTGTTTATCCGATCATCTTCAAACTTGGTGTGATTCATCTTAAGATGTTGAAGATAAAAAGTTATTGAAAGCTTTGTATTTCGTCGCACACTGTTGTCATGGCATGCACTGTTTTTAAAGGAAAAAAAATATCCTTAAAGAAGCATTCCCATTTGTACGAAGCAGCTAGAACTACGAAAATTTGTAGACATATGTAACAGCCCAAGATGTACAAAAAAGTCTCTTGGTGCCCTGTGCTAAACCCAACAGGAAGTCCCCCAGGGGCCGGGCATCACATTTTGAGCTAAAAAACTCCTCTTTAACAAAGCATACCCGGCTGTACGTTTCACATAGAGTTACCAAAATTTGTAGAGGTATATAACAGCCCTCGAGGTACAAAAAACTCTTTTTGAACCATATGCTAAACCTAACAGGACGTCCGCCATTTTGACTTGGTGTGATTCATTTTAAGATGTTGAAAATGAAAAGTTATTGAAAGTTTTTTATTTCGTCACACGCTGTTGTCGTGGCATGCACTTTTTGCAAAGGAAAAAAAATCTTATTAATTAAGCATTCCCAGTTGTACGAAGCAGCTAGAGCGACGAAAAATTGTAGACATATGTAACAGTCCAGGATGTACAAAAAAGTCTCTTGGTGCCATGTGCTTAACCTAACAGGAAGTCCCCCAGGGGCCGGGCATCACATTTTGAGCTAAAAAACTCTTTAACGAAGCATTCCCGGTTGTACGTTTCACCTAGCGCTATGATAATTTGCAGGCATACATAAGAGCCCATGATGTACAAAAAAAGTCTCTTGGAACCATGTGCTAAACCAAACAGGAAGTCTGCCATTTTGATTTATGATGGGATTTGTTGCCATTTTTTGTGGCCTTTTTCAGGGGTCATATTTTAACGAACCCCTCCTACAAAATTTATCCGACTGTCTTCAAACTTGGTGTGTTTCATCTTAAGATGTTTAAGATGCAAAGTAATCGAAAGTTTTTTATTTCGTAACACGCTGTTGCCATAGCAATGCATTGTTTGTCAAGTGCTGTTTTTTTTTTTTTTATACACATGAAAACTCATGAAACTTTGCAAACACATCAGACTTGTCATGAACATGAATTTTCAGAGATTTATTGTGCAATTTGCAATAAATAGCGCCCTCTAGACATTTTTATGAAGCATTTCCGATTGTATGATTATGCTAGACCTACAAAAAAGTATTATGTAGCCATTTGCCAAACCAAAGAGGAAGTCTGTTATTTTGATTTTATTTTGGGAATTATACATCATTTTTGGCCTTTTTCATTAAACTTTGCACAGACAAGGCATGGAAAAAACTAACATTTTAAATGGTCCTTGTTCCATGTAACAGTTGTCAAGTGCTGCTTTTTTTTTTTTTTTTTATACACATGAAAACTCATGAAACTTTGCAAACAAATCAGACTTGTCATGAACATGAATTTTTAGAGATTTATTGTGCAATTTGCAATAAATAGCGCCCTCTAGACATTTTTATGAAGCATTTCCGATTGTATGATTATGCTAGACCTACAAAAAAGTATTATGTAGCCATTTGCCAAACCAAAGAGGAAGTCCGCTATTTTGATTTTATTTTGGGAATTATACATCATTTTTGGCCTTTTTCATTAAACTTTGCACAGACAAGGCATGGAAAAAACTAACATTTTAAATGGTCCTTGTTCCATGTAACAGTACCCCAACGTGCCAGTACCCTGACGTGCAAGTAACCCAACGTTGTGCTCAATAGCGCCCTCTATGCATTTTTATGGAGCATTTCCAATTGTATGATTCAAGCGATACACAACTAAAGATGACTTGACCAAGATTTATGAAAACTGGGAGGCATACCTATTAGCTTAAGACCTACAAAAGGTATTCTGTAGCCGTATGCTAAACCTAAAAGGAAGTCCACCATTTTGAATTTATTTTGGGAATTGCACACCATATTTTGCGTTTTGATTAAACTTTGCACACACAAGGCTTGTCAAAAACATTTTAGATGGTCCTTGTCCTATTTGACAGTACCCCAACGTGCCAGTACCCCGACGTGCAAGTACCCCAACGTGGCCCGGGTTGCGAGGGCCCTTTATAGCTGCTCGCAGCTCTAGTTAGGGCCCGAGCAGCGACCGCTGCGAGGTCCCTATTGTTTTTGTAAAAATTATTATTAGGGCCCGAGCAGCTACCGCTGCGAGGTCCCTATTGTTTTTCGATCGGATTATTATTATTATTATTAGGGCCCGAGCAGCGGCGGCGGCGGTGCCGCTGCGAGGCCCTATTGTTTTTGTAGGAATTCTTCTTATTATTATTCTTATTATTATTCTTCTCCGCAAACAATCGCATTTTTGAGACACTAAACGTGACCGAAAACTCACCAAACTTTACACGCACATCAGGCCTGGCGAAAAATTTGATATTTTAAAGTCGCCATACATGATAACAGAAAAATGGCTCCTTAGCGCCCCCTACATAGGTTAAACGGATCCCTGTCCCGCTACGATTGTCCGACGGCTATGAAAATTGTGTGGCACCTGTAGCACATCCCAATGAACAAAAACCTCTTTGAAGTGTGTACCCTAAAATAGACAGAAAGTGAGGTATGAGTATTTAAATGTCCAATTTTTGCCAATTTTTGCACATTTACAGGGGTCATACTTTTGCCCGCTTCTCCTACACGGTTAACCCGATTGACTTCAAACTTGGGATGTACCATCTCAACACCTGGGACAACATCATTGTGAAAAATGAAAAGTTTTTGATATACTATATGACGGCGGCGGCGCATCAAATTTAGAGTTTAAAAATTCTTACTTCACGAGGCATTGCCGGTTGTACGTTTAATCTAGAGCTCCGAAAATTGGTACACATATGTAACAGGCTATGACCTACAAAAAACTCTTTTTGAACCATATGCTAAACCTAACAGGAAGTCCACCATTTTGATTTATTTTGGAACGTGTTGCCATTTTTTTGGCCATTTCATTGGAGTCTTATTTTAACGAACTCCTCCTACAGTGTTTATCCGATCATCTTCAAACTTGGTGTGATTCATCTTAAGATGTTGAAGATGAAAAGTTATTGAAAGCTTTGTATTTCGTCGCACGCTGTTGTCATGGCATGCACTGTTTGCAAAGGAAAAAAAATATCCTTAAAGAAGCATTGCCAGTTGTACGAAGCAGCTAGAGCTACGAAAATTTGTAGACATATGTAACAGCCCAAGATGTACAAAAAAGTCTCCTGGTGCCCTGTGCTAAACCCAACAGGAAGTCCCCCAGGGGCCGGGCATCACATTTTGAGCTAAAAAAAACTCCTCTTTAACAAAGCATACCCGGCTGTACGTTTCACCTAGAGTTACCAACATTTGTAGAGGTATATAACAGCCCTCGATTTACAAAAAACTCTTTTTGAACCATATGCTAAACCTAACAGGACGTCCGCCATTTTGATTTACTTTGGAATGTGTTGCCATTTTTTTTGGCCATTTCATAGGGGTCATATTTTAACAAACTCCTCCTACAGAGTTTATCCGATCATCTTCAAACTTGGTGTGATTCATCTTAAGATGTTGAAAATGAAAAGTTATTGAAAGTTTTTTATTTCGTCACATGCTGTTATCGTGGCATGCACTTTTTGCAAAGGAAAAAAATCCTTCTTAATGAAGCATTCCCAGTTGTACGAAGCAGCTAGAGTGACGAAAAATTGTAGACATATGTAACAGCCCAGGATCTACAAAAATGTCTCTTGGTGCCATGTGCTAAACGCAACAGGAAGTCCCCCAGGGGCCGGGCATCACATTTTGAGCTAAAAAACTCCTCTTTAACTAAGCATTCCCGGTTGTACGTTTCACCTAGCGCTATGATAATTTGCAGGCATACATAAGAGCCCACGATGTACAAAAAAGTCTCTTGGAACCATGGGCTAAACCAAACAGGAAGTCCGCCATTTTGATTTATGATGGGATTTGTTGCCATTTTTTGTGGCCTTTTTCAGGGGTCATATTTTAACGAACCCCTCCTACAAAATTTATCCGACTGTCTTCAAACTTGGTATGTTTCATCTTAAGATGTTTAAGATGCAAAGTAATCGAAAGTTTTTTATTTTGTCACACGCTGTTGCCATAGCAATGCATGGGAATTGCACACCATATTTTGCGTTTTGATTAAACACCTAAAGCTATGATAATTTGCAGGCAAACATAAGAGCTCAGGATGTACAAAAAAAGTCTCTTGGAGCAATATGCTAAACCAATCAGGAAGTCCACCATTTTGATTTACGTTGGGATTTGTAGCCATTTTTTGTGGCCTTTTTTAGGGGTCATATTTTAACGAACTCCTCCTACAAAATTTATCCGACTGTCTTTAAACTTGGTGTGCTTCATCTTAAGATGTTTAAGATGCAAAGTTATCGAAAGTTATTTATTTTGTCGCACGCCGTTGTCATGGCGATGCATTGTTTGCCAAGTAAAATGTTACTTTTTTTTTTTGGTCTAAACATGTGCAAAAACTCATGAAACTTTACACACACATCAGGCTTGTCATCAGCATGAATATTTTAGAGATTTCTTATTCAATTTGCAATAAATGGTTCAATAGCGCCCTCTAGACATTTTTATGAAGCTTTTGCAAATGTTTTGTGTTTTATGATTCAGCTAGATTTGTAAAAATTGGGATACCTATCAGCCTAAGACTTACAAAAAGGTTTCTAAAGCCATATGCTGAATCAAAAAGGAAGTCTGCCATTTTGATTTACTTTGGTATTTGTAGCCATTTTTTGGGGCCTTTTATAGGGGTCATATTTTCAACAGAACTTATCAGATCGTCTTCATTCTTTGGCGTGTTTCATCTTAAGATATTTAAGATGAAAAGTTATTGAATTTTTTTATTTTGTCACACGCCTTTGCTGTAGCCATGCATTGTTTGTGAAGAAAAATGCTTTTTTGAGAGTCTAAATATGGGTGAAAACTCACAAAACTTTGCACACGCACCAGACCTGTCTAGAACATGAATATTTTATTTAGAGATTTGTTGTGCTATTTGTAATAAATGGCTCAATAGCGCCCTCTAGACATTTTTATGAAGTCTTTCCGATTATATGATTCAGCTAGATGTGTGAATATTGGCAGGCATGCCGAATATATTCAAAAAGTATTCTATATAGCCATGTGCCAATCCATTTTGATTTTATTTTGTTAATTGTGCATCGTTTTTGGCCTTTCCATGAAACTTTAAAAACACAAAGCATGGCAAAAACGTTTACAATTTAGATGGTTTCCTATTTGACAGTACCCCAACATGCCAGTACCCCGACGTGCAAATACCCCAACGTGGCCCGGGTTGCGAGGGCCCTTTATAGCTGCTCGCAGCTCTAGTTATTCTTCTTCTTCTTCTTCTTCTTCTTCTCCGTAAACGATCACGATTTTGGGTACCTAAACATTTACGAAAACTCACCAAACTTTGCACACTCCTCAGGTCCGGCGAAAAATTTGATATTATGAAGTCGTCATAACAACGCGACTCTATAGCGCCCCCTAGCATAGAAAAATAAAAACCAAGCCCGGCATGTTTGAGCTAGAGCAACGAAAATTGGCAGGCACGTGTAGCACCCCGAGACGCACAAAAAAGTCTATTGGGACCATGTAGCTAAAATGTACAGGAAGTGAGCTATGAATTTTTTAATGTCCAATTTTGGCCTATTTTGGCACATTCACTGTGGTCATGCTTTTTCCCCCTTTGCAAACATTTTTCATCCAATTGACTTCAAACTTGGCATTTATCATCTCAAGACCTGAGAGAACAACTGGGGAAAAAATCTTGCCTTTTCGAAATACTATATGACGGGGGCGGGGCATCAAATATTGCCTTTAAAATTTCATTTGTCCAGAAAGAGCAAATGCTTAATAACTCCCATGTTCAAGCTCCAAAAAATCTCAAACTTATCAGGCAACTGAATAGTCACGGCCTGAACACATCTATATGATAAAATTCAGTTATCCATGTAGCGCCACCTAGTGGTAACAATAATTGTCATACTTTACGTTTTTAGCTACTGTGCTGAGCTCGTTGAAGGGATCCAGTTGAAAATTGGTCAGAAAAGCCTTAAGATGTTGATCATGCCCCACACCGAATATTGTAACTTTTCGCCAAAGGGCGTGGCCGCTACGGTGCCGCAAAGTCTGAAGATTTCTCGTGACAACAAAAGCTGCATTAACTTGACCGAGATGATGCTATCTTCTCAAAATTTTACACAATTGATGAGAGTCCAGCCCTAAAGACATCTACAAACTTATATTTCATCTTACTGATAGCGCCACCTACTGGCAATTTTTTTTCTTACGAATTTTCTTCTACGTTTTTCTCCAAACACGTTAACTGGACCTACCTCATATTTGCTCAGATGAGGGTTTCGGCCTTCATGATGTCACAACACGAAGTTTGTGAGTTTTCGCGAATTGCTGTGGGCGTGGCTAAGCGCTGTTAGCCAAGAAAACAACGCGAGTTTTGAGGGTCTAAACATGCACAGAAACTCCTGAAACTTGGCACACACATCTGGCCTGGTAAAATGAGCAATATTTTATTGTTGATTGTGCTATTTTTAAAAAAATGACTCAATAGCGCCCCCTCGAAATTTTTAACGAAGCAGCCCCGGTTGTACGTTTAAGCAAGAACGACGAATATTTTTAGGTGTATGAGGGAGCTCAAGACCTACAAAAAAGTCTCTTGTACCCATATGCTAAAATGAACAGGAAGTGAGCTACGAATTTTTGAATGTCCCATTTTTGACGATTTTTGCACATTCACAGGGGGCAGACTTTTGCCCACTTCTCCTACACGTTTCATCCGACTGAGTTAAGACTTGGCCTGGACCATGTCAAGACCTGAGCCAACGACAGGGGGAAAAATTTTGACTTTTCGAAATACTATATGATGAGGGCGGGGCATCAAAATGTGTGTTTCGCAATGAAAAAGGATATGCTTGATAACTCCCCGGTACATGCTCCAAAAAATCCCAAACTTGACATGTATGTTTATCGTCAAGGCCTGAAGCTATCTCTATGACAACATTCAGTTATATATGCAGCGTCACCTAGCCCTTGAGGCTAAAAAAAAATACCCCACATACGGTATTTTGTACAAAAAATGTAAACTCATTCTAAGTGTGATAACTAAGTCATTTATGAATATTCTTTTAGTTTCCACCACTCAAAATGTTCACTGGCATCAGACTTATCCAAACATATATATATTTGTATTTATTTTTGATAGCCTCTGTGGACATTAAAAGCAATATCGTGAATGAAGGATATGCATAATAACTCCACGGTACATGCTCCAAAAAAAATCCCACACTTGACATGTATGCTTATAATCAAGGCCTGAAGGTATCTCTATGACAACATTCAGTTATAAATACAGCGCCACCTAGCCCTTGAGGCATAATATATATAAAAAAAAAAAAAACATTCGGTATTTTGTACAAAAAATGTAAACTCATTCTAAGTGTGATAACTAAGTCATTTATGAATATTCTTTTAGTTTCCACCACTCAAATTGTTCACTGGCTTCACACCGATCCAAACGTATGTACGTTTCCATTTTGTTTTATTCATTTTTGATTGCCCCTTTGGACAATAAAAGTAACATTGTGCAATGAGTACAACGAGCGATGATGTATATATACACTTTTACAAAAAATACCAATCAGGGCAACTCATTGCCTAAAAATAAATAAGGACGCAGATTTTTGCAGGTCTTAACAATCACCAAAACCCGTTGAGCTTGACACACACTGGCAAATAAAACATTCTACATGTAAACGTTTATTATGCCATTTTCAAAGAAATTTTGCTTCCAATATGCCAGTACCCCAATGTGACAGTACCCCAACGTGCAAGTACCCCAACGTGCAAGGACCCCAACGTGGCCCGGGCTGCGAGGGCCCTTTATAGCTGCTCGCAGCTCTAGTTAGGGCCCGAGCAGCGACCGCTGCGAGGTCCCTATTGTTTTTCAAGGAATTCTTATTAGGGCCCGAGCAGCGACCGCTGCGAGGTCCCTATTGTTTTTCAAGGAATTCTTATTATTCTTCTTTTTATTTGTTATTATTCTTTTCCGCAAACAATCACATTTTTGAGACACTAAACGTGAACGAAAACTCACCAAACTTTACACACACGTCAGGCCTGGCGAAAAATTTGATATTTTAAAGTCGCCATAGGTGATAACAGAAAAATGGCTCCATAGCGCCACCTACATAGGTTAAACAGATCCCTGGCCCGCTACGATTGTCCGACGGCTATGAAAATTGTGTGGCACCTGTAGCACATCCAGATGAACAAAAACCTCTTTGATGTGTGTACCCTAAAATAGACAGGAAGTGAGATATGAGTATTTAAATGTCCAATTTTGGCCAATTTTTGCACATTTACAGGGGTCATACTTTTGCCTGCTTCTCCTACACGGTTAATCCAATTGACTTCAAACTTGGGATGTACCATCTCAAGACCTGGGACAACACCATGGTAAAAAATCTAAAGTTTTCGAAATACTATATGACGGCGGTGGGGCATCAAATTTAGAGTTTCAAAACTCTTACTAAACGTAGTATTGCCGGTTGTATGTTTAACCTAGAGCTACGAAAATTGGTACACATATGTAACAGACTATGACCTACAAAAAAGTCTGTTGGTGCCATATGCTAAACCCAACAGGAAGTCCGCCAGAGGCGGGGCATCAAATTTGGAGTTTCAAAATTCTTACTTAATGAAGCATTCCCGGCTGTATGTTTCACCTAGAGTTACCAAAATTTAAAGACATATGTAACAGCCCTCAAGGTACAAAAAACTCTTTTTGAACCATATGCTAAACCTAACAGAAAGTCCACCATTTTGATTTACTTTGGAACGTGTTCCCATTTTTTTGGCCATTTCATAGGGGTCCTATTTTAACGAACTCCTCTTACAGAGTTTATCCGATCATCTTCAAACTTGGTGTGATTCATCTTAAGATGTTGAAGATGAAAAGTTATTGAAAGCTTTTTATTTCGCTGCACGCTGTTGTCGTGGCATGCACTTGTTTGCAAAGGAAAAAAATTCTTCTTAATGAAGAATTCTCAGTTGTACGAAGCAGCTAGAGCTACGAAAATTTGTAGACATATGTAACAGCCCACGATGTACAAAAAAGTCTCTTGCTGCTTTGTGCTAAACCCAACAGGAAGTCCCGCAAGGGCCGGGAATCACTTTTTGAGCTAAAAAACTCCTCTTTAACGAAGCATTCCCGGTTGTACCTTTCACCTAGCGCTATGATAATTTGGAGGCATACATAAGAGCCCACGATGTACAAAAAAGTCTTTTAGAACCATATGCTAAGCCAAACAGGAAGTCCGGCATTTTGATTTACTTTGCTATTTGTAGCCATTTTTTGGGGGCCTTTTATAGGCCTCATATTTTCTACAAAACTTATCAGATTGTCTTCATTCTTTGGCATGTTTCATCTGAAGTATTGCCGGTTATACGTTTAATCTAGAGCTACGAAAATTGGTACACATATGTAACAGACTATGATCTACAAAAAAGCCTGTTGGTGCCATATGCTAAACCTAACAGGAAGTCCGCCAGAGGCAGGGCATCAAATTTTGCATTTCAAAATTTTTACTTAATGAAGCATTTCCGGCTGTACGTTTCACCTAGAGTGACCAAAATTTGAAGACATATGAACAGCCCTCGAGGTACAAAAAACTCTTTTTGAACCATATGCTAAACCTAACAGGAAGTCTGCCATTTTGATTTACTTTGGAACATGTTGCCATTTTTTTGGCCATTTCATAGGGGTCTTATTTTAACGAACTCCTCCTACAGAGTTTATCCGATCATCTTCAAACTTGGTGTGATTCATCTTAAGATGTTGACGATGAAAAGTTATTGAAAGCTTTTTATTTCGTCGCACGCTGTTGTCGTGGCATGCACTGTTGGCAAAGGGAAAAAAAATCCTTCTTAATGCAGCGTTCCCAGTTGGACGAAGCAGCTCGAGCTTCAAAAATTTGTAGACATATGTACACATTTGTCCACATATATATATTTACATATGCATGTAAAAAAATTATGTCAGGCTAAACTAAATGGTTGATTAGGCCCCACACATTTTCACCTTACCATACCCGGCCCTCTTTGCAAAAGGTTTGAACACTCCTGGCCTAAACCTAGGTGTATACTCAAACTATGCACGCACATAAAGCCTGGAACAAAATGTGTAATTTAGAGGGTTCTTGTTTTGTTTTTTGTATTCCTTATATTTCATGTCATTATACTTGACACACTATTTTTACTACTCACTGAATCAGTTATAAGAACATTTAATTGATACAATCCAATCACATCCTAGAGAATTGAAAACACATTCAATCATGAGGTTGTTAAGACACATTTACTTCTGTAGCACTTAACCACAAACAAGTTGCGACATCCCCTGATCTAACCCTCCAACCGGGCAAGGAAAAACTTTCAGGGGTCATATTTTAACGAACCCCTCCTACAAAATTTATCCGACTGTCTTCAAACTTGGTGTGTTTCATCTTAAGATGTTTAAGATGCAAAGTAATCGAAAGTTTTTTATTTTGTAACACGCTGTTGCCATAGCAATGCATTGTTTGTCAAATGCTGCTTTTTTTTTTTATACACATGAAAACTCATGGAACTTTGCAAACACATCAGACTTGTCATGAACATGAATTTTCAGAGATTTATTGTGCAATTTGCAATAAATAGCGCCCTCTAGACCTTTTTATGAAGCATTTCCGATTGTATGATTATGCTAGACCTACAAAAAAGTATTATGTAGCCATTTGCCAAACCAAAGAGGAAGTCCGCTATTTTGATTTTATTTTGGGAATTCTACATCATTTTTGGCCTTTTTCATTCAACTTTGCACAGACAAGGCATGGAAAAAACTAACATTTTAAATGGTCCTTGTTCCATGTAACAGCTGTCAAGTGCTGCTTTTTTTTTTTTTCATACACATGAAAACTCATGAAACTTTGCAAACACATCAGACTTGTCATGAACATGAATTTTCAGAGATTTATTGTGCAATTTGCAATAAATAGCGCCCTCTAGACATTTTTATGAAGCATTTCCGATTGTATGATTATGCTAGACCTACAAAAAAGTATTATGTAGCCATTTGCCAAACCAAAGAGGAAGTCCGCTATTTTGATTTTATTTTGGGAATTATACATAATTTTTGGCCTTCTTCATTAAACTTTGCACAGACAAGGCATGGAAAAAACTAACATTTTAAATGGTCCTTGTTCCATGTAACAGTACCCCAACGTGCCAGTACCCTGACGTGCAAGTAACCCAACGTTGTGCTCAATAGCGCCCTCTATGCATTTTTATGGAGCATTTCCAATTGTATGATTCAAGCGATACACAACTAAAGATGACTTGACCTAGATTTGTGAAAACTGGGAGGCATACCTATTAGCTTAAGACCTACAAAAAGTATTCTGTAGCCGTATGCTAAACCTAAAAGGAAGTCCGCCATTTTGAATTTATTTTGGGAATTGCGCACCATATTTTGCGTTTTGATTAAACTTTGCACACACAAGGCTTGTCAAAAACATTTTAGATGGTCCTTGTCCTATTTGACAGTACCCCAACGTGCCAGTACCCCGACGTGCAAGTACCCCAACGTGGCACGCCTTTGCTGTAGCGATGCATTGTTTGCAAAGAATTTTTTTTTTTATATGATTCAGCAAGATGTGTGAATATTGGGAGGCATACCTATCAGCCGAATACCTCGACAAAGCATTCCATAGCAATGTGAACAAACACAAAAAGCATGGCAAAACATTTACAATTTAGATGGTTTCTTATGAAACAGTACCCTAACGTGCCAGTACCCCGACGTGCAAATACCCCAACGTGGCACGGGTTGCGAGGGCCCTTTATAGCTGCTCGCAGCTCTAGTTATTCTTCTTCTTTTTATTTGTTATTATTCTTTTCCGCAAACAATCGCATTTTTGAGACACTAAACGTGAACGAAAACTCACCAAACTTTACACACACGTCAGGCCTGGCGAAAAATTTGATATTTTAAAGTCGCCATAGGTGATAACAGAAAAATGGCTCCATAGCGCCACCTACATAGGTTAAACAGATCCCTGGCCCGCTACGATTGTCCGACGGCTATGAAAATTGTGTGGCACCTGTAGCACATCCAGATGAACAAAAACCTCTTTGATGTGTGTACCCTAAAATAGACAGGAAGTGAGATATGAGTATTTAAATGTCCAATTTTGGCCAATTTTTGCACATTTACAGGGGTCATACTTTTGCCTGCTTCTCCTACACGGGTAATCCAATTGACTTCAAACTTGGGATGTACCATCTCAAGACCTGGGACAACACCATGGTAAAAAATCTAAAGTTTTCGACATACTATATGACGGCGGTGGGGCATCAAATTTAGAGTTTCAAAACTCTTACTAAACGTAGTATTGCCGGTTGTATGTTTAACCTAGAGCTACGAAAATTGGTACACATATGTAACAGACTATGACCTACAAAAAAGTCTGTTGGTGCCATATGCTAAACCCAACAGGAAGTCCGCCAGAGGCGGGGCATCAAATTTTGAGTTTCAAAATTCTTACTTAATGAAGCATTCCCGGCTGTACGTTTCACCTAGAGTTACCAAAATTTAAAGACATATGTAACAGCCCTCAAGGTACAAAAAACTCTTTTTGAACCATATGCTAAACCTAACAGAAAGTCCACCATTTTGATTTACTTTGGAACGTGTTCCCATTTTTTTGGCCATTTCATAGGGGTCCTATTTTAACGAACTCCTCTTACAGAGTTTATCCGATCATCTTCAAACTTGGTGTGATTCATCTTAAGATGTTGAAGATGAAAAGTTATTGAAAGCTTTTTATTTCGCTGCACGCTGTTGTCGTGGCATGCACTTGTTTGCAAAGGAAAAAAATTCTTCTTAATGAAGAATTCTCAGTTGTACGAAGCAGCTAGAGCTACGAAAATTTGTAGACATATGTAACAGCCCACGATGTACAAAAAAGTCTCTTGCTGCTTTGTGCTAAACCCAACAGGAAGTCCCGCAAGGGCCGGGCATCACTTTTTGAGCTAAAAAACTCCTCTTTAACGAAGCATTCCCGGTTGTACCTTTCACCTAGCGCAATGATAATTTGGAGGCATACATAAGAGCCCACGATGTACAAAAAAGTCTTTTAGAACCATATGCTAAGCCAAACAGGAAGTCCGGCATTTTGATTTACTTTGCTATTTGTAGCCATTTTTTGGGGGCCTTTTATAGGCCTCATATTTTCTACAAAACTTATCAGATTGTCTTCATTCTTTGGCATGTTTCATCTGAAGTATTGCCGGTTATACGTTTAATCTAGAGCTACGAAAATTGGTACACATATGTAACAGACTATGATCTACAAAAAAGCCTGTTGGTGCCATATGCTAAACCTAACAGGAAGTCCGCCAGAGGCAGGGCATCAAATTTTGCATTTCAAAATTTTTACTTAATGAAGCATTTCCGGCTGTACGTTTCACCTAGAGTGACCAAAATTTGAAGACATATGTAACAGCCCTCGAGGTACAAAAAACTCTTTTTGAACCATATGCTAAACCTAACAGGAAGTCTGCCATTTTGATTTACTTTGGAACATGTTGCCATTTTTTTTGGCCATTTCATAGGGGTCTTATTTTAACGAACTCCTCCTACAGAGTTTATCCGATCATCTTCAAACTTGGTGTGATTCATCTTAAGATGTTGACGATGAAAAGTTATTGAAAGCTTTTTATTTCGTCGCACGCTGTTGTCATGGCATGCACTGTTGGCAAAGGAAAAAAAAATCCTTCTTAATGCAGCGTTCCCAGTTGGACGAAGCAGCTCGAGCTACAAAAATTTGTAGACATATGTACACATTTGTCCACATATATATATTTACATATGCATGTAAAACAATTATGTCAGGCTAAACTAAATGGTTGATTAGGCCCCACACATTTTCACCTTACCATACCCGGCCCTCTTTGCAAAAGGTTTGAACACTCCTGGCCTAAACCTAGGTGTATACTCAAACTATGCACGCACATAAAGCCTGGAACAAAATGTGTAATTTAGAGGGTTCTTGTTTTGTTTTTTGTATTCCTTATATTTCATGTCATTATACTTGACACACTATTTTTACTACTCACTGAATCAGTTATAAGAACATTTAATTGATACAATCCAATCACATCCTAGAGAATTGAAAACACATTCAATCATGAGGTTGTTAAGACACATTTACTTCTGTAGCACTTAACCACAAACAAGTTGCGACATCCCCTGATCTAACCCTCCAACCGGGCAAGGAAAAACTTTCAGGGGTCATATTTTAACGAACCCCTCCTACAAAATTTATCCGACTGTCTTCAAACTTGGTGTGTTTCATCTTAAGATGTTTAAGATGCAAAGTAATCGAACGTTTTTTATTTTGTAACACGCTGTTGCCATAGCAATGCATTGTTTGTCAAGTGCTGCTTTTTTTTTTTATACACATGAAAACTCATGGAACTTTGCAAACACATCAGACTTGTCATGAACATGAATTTTCAGAGATTTATTGTGCAATTTGCAATAAATAGCGCCCTCTAGACCTTTTTATGAAGCATTTCCGATTGTATGATTATGCTAGACCTACAAAAAAGTATTATGTAGCCATTTGCCAAACCAAAGAGGAAGTCCGCTATTTTGATTTTATTTTGGGAATTATACATCATTTTTGGCCTTTTTCATTCAACTTTGCACAGACAAGGCATGGAAAAAACTAACATTTTAAATGGTCCTTGTTCCATGTAACAGTTGTCAAGTGCTGCTTTTTTTTTTTTTTATACACATGAAAACTCATGAAACTTTGCAAACACATCAGACTTGTCATGAACATGAATTTTCAGATATTTATTGTGCAATTTGCAATAAATAGCGCCCTCTAGACATTTTTATGAAGCATTTCCGATTGTATGATTATGCTAGACCTACAAAAAAGTATTATGTAGCCATTTGCCAAACCAAAGAGGAAGTCCGCTATTTTGATTTTATTTTGGGAATTATACATCATTTTTGGCCTTTTTCATTCAACTTTGCACAGAAAAGGCATGGAAAAAACTAACATTTTAAATGGTCCTTGTTCCATGTAACAGTTGTCAAGTGCTGCTTTTTTTTTTTTTTATACACATGAAAACTCATGAAACTTTGCAAACACATCAGACTTGTCATGAACATGAATTTTCAGAGATTTATTGTGCAATTTGCAATAAATAGCGCCCTCTAGACATTTTTATGAAGCATTTCCGATTGTATGATTATGCTAGACCTACAAAAAAGTATTATGTAGCCATTTGCCAAACCAAAGAGGAAGTCCGCTATTTTGATTTTATTTTGGGAATTATACATAATTTTTGGCCTTCTTCATTAAACTTTGCACAGACAAGGCATGGAAAAAACTAACATTTTAAATGGTCCTTGTTCCATGTAACAGTACCCCAACGTGCCAGTACCCTGACGTGCAAGTAACCCAACGTTGTGCTCAATAGCGCCCTCTATGCATTTTTATGGAGCATTTCCAATTGTATGATTCAAGCGATACACAACTAAAGATGACTTGACCTAGATTTGTGAAAACTGGGAGGCATACCTATTAGCTTAAGACCTACAAAAAGTATTCTGTAGCCGTATGCTAAACCTAAAAGGAAGTCCGCCATTTTGAATTTATTTTGGGAATTGCGCACCATATTTTGCGTTTTGATTAAACTTTGCACACACAAGGCTTGTCAAAAACATTTTAGATGGTCCTTGTCCTATTTGACAGTACCCCAACGTGCCAGTACCCCGACGTGCAAGTACCCCAACGTGGCACGCCTTTGCTGTAGCGATGCATTGTTTGCAAAGAATTTTTTTTTTTATATGATTCAGCAAGATGTGTGAATATTGGGAGGCATACCTATCAGCCGAATACCTCGACAAAGCATTCCATAGCAATGTGAACAAACACAAAAAGCATGGCAAAACATTTACAATTTAGATGGTTTCTTATGAAACAGTACCCTAACGTGCCAGTACCCCGACGTGCAAATACCCCAACGTGGCACGGGTTGCGAGGGCCCTTTATAGCTGCTCGCAGCTCTAGTTATTAGGGCCCGAGCAGCGACCGCTGCGAGGTCCCTATTGTTTTTGTAAAAATTATTATTATTATTATTATTAGGGCCCGAGCAGCGACCGCTGCGAGGTCCCTATTGTTCCTGAAGGAATTCTTATTAGGGCCCGAGCAGCGACCGCTGCGAGGTCCCTATTGTTCCTGAAGGAATTCTTATTAGGGCCCGAGCAGCGGCGGCGGCGGTGCCGCTGCGAGGCCCTATTGTTTTTGTAGGAATTCTTCTTATTATTATTATTCTTATTATTATTCTTCTCCGCAAACAATCGCATTTTTGAGACACTAAACGTGACCGAAAACTCACCAAACTTTACACGCACATCAGGCCTGGCGAAAAATTTGATATTTTAAAGTCGCCATACATGATAACAGAAAAATGGCTCCTTAGCGCCCCCTACATAGGTTAAACGGATCCCTGTCCTGCTACGATTGTCCGACGGCTATGAAAATTGTGTGGCACCTGTAGCACATCCCAATGAACAAAAACCTCTTTGAAGTGTGTACCCTAAAATAGACAGAAAGTGAGGTATGAGTATTTAAATGTCCAATTTTGGCCCAGTTTTGCATATTTACAGGGGTCATACTTTTGCCCGCTTCTCCTACACGGTTAACCCGATTGACTTCAAACTTGGGATGTACCATCTCATCACCTGGGACAACATCATTGTGAAAAATGAAAAGTTTTTGATATACTATATGACAGCGGCGGCGCATCAAATTTAGAGTTTAAAAATTCTTACTTCACGAGGCATTGCCGGTTGTACGTTTAATCTAGAGCTACGAAAATTGGTACACATATGTAACAGACTATGACCTACAAAAAACTCTTTTCGAACCATATGCTAAACCTAACAGGAAGTCCACCATTTTGATTTATTTTGGAACGTGTTGCCATTTTTTTGGCCATTTCATTGGGGTCTTATTTTAACGAACTCCTCCTACAGTGTTTATCCGATCATCTTCAAACTTGGTGTGATTCATCTTAAGATGTTGAAGATGAAAAGTTATTGAAAGCTTTGTATTTCGTCGCACGCTGTTGTCATGGCATGCACTGTTTGCAAAGGAAAAAAAGTATCCTTAAAGAAGCATTGCCAGTTGTACGAAGCAGCTAGAGCTACGAAAATTTGTAGACATATGTAACAGCCCAAGATGTACAAAAAAGTCTCTTGGTGCCCTGTGCTAAACCCAACAGGAAGTCCCCCAGGGGCCGGGCATCACATTTTGAGCTAAAAAAAACTCCTCTTTAACAAAGCATACCCGGCTGTACGTTTCACCTAGAGTTACCAAAATTTGTAGAGGTATATAACAGCCCTCGAGGTACAAAAAACTCTTTTTGAACCATATGCTAAACCTAACAGGACGTCCGCCATTTTGATTTACTTTGGAATGTGTTGCCATTTTTTTTTGGCCATTTCATAGGAGTCATATTTTAACAAACTGCTCCTACAGAGTTTATCCGATCATCTTCAAACTTGGTGTGATTCATCTTAAGATGTTGAAAATGAAAAGTTATTGAAAGTTTTTTATTTCGTCACACGCTGTTATCGTGGCATGCACTTTTTGCAAAGGAAAAAAATCCTTCTTAATGAAGCATTCCCAGTTGTACGAAGCAGCTAGAGCGACGAAAAATTGTAGACATATGTAACAGCCCAGGATGTACAAAAATGTCTCTTGGTGCCATGTGCTAAACGCAACAGGAAGTCCCCCAGGGGCCGGGCATCACATTTTGAGCTAAAAAATTCCTCTTTAACGAAGCATTCCCGGTTGTACGTTTCACCTAGCGCTATGATAATTTGCAGGCATACATAAGAGCCCATGATGTACAAAAAAGTCTCTTGGAACCATGTGCTAAACCAAACAGGAAGTCTGCCATTTTGATTTATGATGGGATTTGTTGCCATTTTTTGTGGCCTTTTTCAGGGGTCATATTTTAACGAACCCCTCCTACAAGATTTATCCGACTGTCTTCAAACTTGGTGTGTTTCATCTTAAGATGTTTAAGATGCAAAGTAATCGAAAGTTTTTTATTTTGTAACACGCTGTTGCCATAGCAATGCATTGTTTGTCAAGTGCTGCTTTTTTTTTTTATACACATGAAAACTCATGAAACTTTGCAAACACATCAGACTCGTCATGAACATGAATTTTCAGAGATTTATTGTGCAATTTGCAATAAATAGCGCCCTCTAGACATTTTTATGAAGCCTTTCCGATTGTATGATTATGCTAGACCTACAAAAAAGTATTATGTAGCCATTTGCCAAACCAAAGAGGAAGTCCGCTATTTTGATTTTATTTTGGGAATTATACATCATTTTTGGCCTTTTTCATTAAACTTTGCACAGACAAGGCATGGAAAAAACTAACATTTTAAATGGTCCTTGTTCCATGTAACAGTTGTCAAGTGCTGCTTTTTTTTTTTTTTTTTATACACATGAAAACTCATGAAACTTTGCAAACACATCAGACTTGTCATGAACATGAATTTTTAGAGATTTATTGTGCAATTTGCAATAAATAGCGCCCTCTAGACATTTTTATGAAGCATTTCCGATTGTATGATTATGCTAGACCTACAAAAAAGTATTATGTAGCCATTTGCCAAACCAAAGAGGAAGTCCGCTATTTTGATTTTATTTTGGGAATTATACATCATTTTTGGCCTTTCTCATTAAACTTTGCACAGACAAGCCATGGAAAAAAATAACATTTTAAATGGTCCTTGTTCCATGTAACAGTACCCCAACGTGCCAGTACCCTGACGTGCAAGTAACCCAACGTTGTGCTCAATAGCGCCCTCTATGCATTTTTATGGAGCATTTCCAATTGTATGATTCAAGCGATACACAACTAAAGATGACTTGACCAAGATTTATGAAAACTGGGAGGCATACCTATTAGCTTAAGACCTACAAAAGGTATTCTGTAGCCGTATGCTAAACCTAAAAGGAAGTCCACCATTTTGAATTTATTTTGGGAATTGCACACCATATTTTGCGTTTTGATTATACTTTGCACACACAAGGCTTGTCAAAAACATTTTAGATGGTCTTGTCCTATTTGACAGTACCCCAACGTGCCAGTACCCCGACGTGCAAGTACCCCAACGTGGCCCGGGTTGCGAGGGCCCTTTATAGCTGCTCGCAGCTCTAGTTATTATTCTTCTTCTTCTTTTTCTTTGTTATTATTCTTTTCCGCAAACAACCACATTTTTGAGGCACTAAACATGAACGAAAACTCACCAAACTTTACACGGAGATCGGGCCTGGCGAAAAATTTTATATTTTAAAGTCGCCATACATGATACATGAAAAATGGCTCTGTAGCGCCACCTACATAGGTTTAACGGATCCCTGTCCCGCTACGATTGTCCTATGGCTACGAAAATTGTGTGGCACCTGTAGCACATCCAGATGAACAAAAACCTCTTTGATATGTGTACCCTAAAATAGACAGGAAGTGAGGTATGAGTATTTGAATGTCCAATTTTGGCCCATTTTTGCACATTTACAGGGGTCATACTTTTGCCCGCTTCTCCTACACGGTTAACCCGATTGACTTCAAACTTGGGCTGTACCATCTCAACACCTGGGACAACATCATGGTAAAAAATCTAAAGTTTTTGACATACTATATGACGGTGGCGGGGCATCAAATTTACAGTTTCAAAATTCTTACTTAACAAAGCATTGCCGTGGTACGTTTAATTGAGAGCCACGAAAATTGGTACACATATGTAACAGACTATGATCTACAAAAAACTCTTTTTGAACCATATGCTAAACCTAACAGGAAGTCCGCCAGAGGCGAGGCATCAAATTTTGTGTTTCAAAATTCTTATTTAATGAAGCATTCCCGGCTGTACATTTCACCTAGAGTTACCAACATTTGAAGACATATGTAACAGCCCTCAAGGTACAAAAAACTCTTTTTGAACCATATGCTAAACCGAACAGGAAGTCCGCCATTTTGATTTACTTTGGAACGTGTTGCCATTTTTTGGGCCATTTCATAGGGGTCTTATTTTAACGAACTCCTCCTACAGAGTTTATCCGATCATCTCCAAACTTGGTGTGATTCATCTTAAAATGTTGAAGATGAAAAGTTATTGAAAGCTTTTTATTTCGTCGCACGCTATTGCCGTGGCATGCACAGTTTGCAAAGGAAAAAATTCCCTCTTAATGAAGCATTCACAGTTATACGAAGCAGCTCGAGCTACGAAAATTTGGAGACAAATTTAACAGCCCACAATGTACAAAAAAGTCTATTGGTGCCATGTGCTAAACCCAACAGGAAGTCCCGTAAGGGCCGGTCATCACATTTTGAGGTAAAAAACTCCTCTTTAACGAAGCATTCCCGGTTGTACGTTTCACCTAGCGCTATGATAATTTAGAGGCATACATAAGAGCCCACGATGTACAAAATAGTCTCTTGGAACCATCTTCCAAAACAAACAGGAAGTCCGCCATTTTGATTTACGTTGGGATTTGTAGCCATTTTTTGTGGCCTTTTTTAGGGGTCATATTTTAACGAATTCCTCCTACAAAATTTATCCGACTGTCTTCAAACTTGGTGTGCTTCATCTTAAGATGTTTAAGATACAAAGTTATCGAAAGTTATTTATTTTGTCCCACACCGTTTCATGGCGATGCATTGTTTGCCAAGTAAAATGCTGCTTTTTTTTTTGGTCTAAACATGTGCAAAAACTCATGAAACTTTACACACACATCAGGCTTGTCATAAGCATGAATATTTTAGAGATTTCTTAAATTTGCAATAAATGCTTCAATAGCGCCCTCTAGACATTTTTATGAAGTCTTTCCGATTATATGATTCAGCTAGATGTGTGAATATTGGCAGACATGCCTAATATATTCAAAAAGTATTCTATATAGCCATGTGCCAATCCATTTTGATTTTATTTTGTTAATTGTGCATCATTTTTGGCCTTTCCATGAAACTTTACAAACACAAAGCATGGCAAAAACGTTTAAAATTTAGATGGTTTCCTATTTGACAGTACCCCAGCATGCCAGTACCCCGACGTGCAAATACCCCAACGTGGCCCGGGTTGCGAGGGCCCTTTATAGCTGCTCGCAGCTCTAGTTCTTCTTCTTTTTAGGGCCCGAGCAGCGACCGCTGCGAGGTCCCTATTGTTCCTGAAGGAATTCTTATTATTATTATTCTTCTTTTTCTTTGTTATTATTCTTTTCCGCAAACAACCACATTTTTGAGGCACTAAACATGAACGAAAACTCACCAAACTTTACACGCAGATCGGGCCTGGCGAAAAATTTGATATTTTAAAGTCGCCATACATGATAACAGAAAAATGGCTCTGTAGCGCCACCTACATAGGTTTAACGGATCCCTGTCCCGCTACGATTGTCCTATGGCTACGAAAATTGTGTGGCACCTGTAGCACATCCAGATGAACAAAAACCTCTTTGATATGTGTACCCTAAAATAGACAGGAAGTGAGGTATGATTATTTGAATGTCCAATTTTGGCCCATTTTTGCACATTTACAGGGGTCATACTTTTGCCCGCTTCTCCTACACGGTTAACCCGATTGACTTCAAACTTGGGCTGTACCATCTCAACACCTGGGACAACATCATGGTAAAAAATCTAAAGTTTTTGACATACTATATGACGGTGGCGGGGCATCAAATTTACAGTTTCAAAATTCTTACTTAACAAAGCATTGCCGGTGGTACGTTTAATTGAGAGCCACGAAAATTGGTACACATATGTAACAGACTATGATCTACAAAAAAGCCTGTTGGTGCCATATGCTAAACCTAACAGGAAGTCCGCCAGAGGCGAGGCATCAAATTTTGTGTTTCAAAATTCTTATTTAATGAAGCATTCCCGGCTGTACATTTCACCTAGAGTTACCAAAATTTGAAGACATATGTAACAGCCCTCAAGGTACAAAAAACTCTTTTTGTACCATATGCTAAACCGAACAGGAAGTCCGCCATTTTGATTTACTTTGGAACGTGTTGCCATTTTTTGGGCCATTTCATAGGGGTCTTATTTTAACGAACTCCTCCTACAGAGTTTATCCGATCATCTCCAAACTTGGTGTGATTCATCTTAAAATGTTGAAGATGAAAAGTTATTGAAAGCTTTTTATTTCGTCGCACGCTGTTGCCGTGGCATGCACAGTTTGCAAAGGAAAAAAATTCCCTCTTAATGAAGCATTCCCAGTTGTACGAAGCAGCTAGAGCTACGAAAATTTGGAGACAAATTTAACAGCCCACGATGTACAAAAAAGTCTCTTGGTGCCATGTGCTAAACCCAACAGGAAGTCCCGTAGGGGCCGGTCATCACATTTTGAGGTAAAAAACTCCTCTTTAACGAAGCATTCCCGGTTGTACGTTTCACCTAGCGCTATGATAATTTGCAGGCATACATAAGTGCCCACGATGTACAAAAAAGTCTCTTGGAACCATATGCTAAACCAAACAGGAAGTCCGCCATTTTGATTTACGTTGGGATTTGTAGCCATTTTTTGTGGCCTTTTTTAGGGGTCATATTTTAACGAACTCCTCCTACAAAATTTATCCGACTGTCTTCAAACTTGGTGTGCTTCATCTTAAGATGTTTAAGATACAAAGTTATCGGAAGTTATTTATTTTGTCGCACGCCGTTTCATGGCGATGGATTGTTTGCCAAGTAAAATGCTGCTTTTTTTTTTTTGGTCTAAACATGTGAAAAAACTCATGAAACTTTACACACACATCAGGCTTGTCATAAGCATGAATATTTTAGAGATTTCTTATTAAATTTGCAATAAATGCTTCAATAGCGCCCTCTAGACATTTTTATGAAGTCTTTCCGATTATATGATTCAGCTAGATGTGTGAATATTGGCAGGCATGCTTAATATATTCAAAAAGTATTCTATATAGCCATGTGCCAATCCATTTTGATTTTATTTTGTTAATTGTGCATCATTTTTGGCCTTTCCATGAAACTTTACAAACACAAAGCATGGCAAAAACGTTTAAAATTTAGATGGTTTCCTATTTGACAGTACCCCAACATGCCAGTACCCCGACGTGCAAATACCCCAACGTGGCCCGGGTTGCGAGGGCCCTTTATAGCTGCTCGCAGCTCTAGTTATTTGTTATTATTCTTTTCCGCAAACAATCGCATTTTTGAGACACTAAACGTGAACGAAAACTCACCAAACTTTACACACACGTCAGGCCTGGCGAAAAATTTGATATTTTAAAGTCGCCATAGGTGATAACAGAAAAATGGCTCCATAGCGCCACCTACATAGGTTAAACAGATCCCTGGCCCGCTACGATTGTCCGACGGCTATGAAAATTGTGTGGCACCTGTAGCACATCCAGATGAACAAAAACCTCTTTGATGTGTGTACCCTAAAATAGACAGGAAGTGAGATATGAGTATTTAAATGTCCAATTTTGGCCAATTTTTGCACATTTACAGGGGTCATACTTTTGCCTGCTTCTCCTACACGGGTAATCCAATTGACTTCAAACTTGGGATGTACCATCTCAAGACCTGGGACAACACCATGGTAAAAAATCTAAAGTTTTCGACATACTATATGACGGCGGTGGGGCATCAAATTTAGAGTTTCAAAACTCTTACTAAACGTAGTATTGCCGGTTGTATGTTTAACCTAGAGCTACGAAAATTGGTACACATATGTAACAGACTATGACCTACAAAAAAGTCTGTTGGTGCCATATGCTAAACCCAACAGGAAGTCCGCCAGAGGCGGGGCATCAAATTTTGAGTTTCAAAATTCTTACTTAATGAAGCATCCCCGGCTGTACGTTTCACCTAGAGTTACCAAAATTTAAAGACATATGTAACAGCCCTCAAGGTACAAAAAACTCTTTTTGAACCATATGCTAAACCTAACAGAAAGTCCACCATTTTGATTTACTTTGGAACGTGTTCCCATTTTTTTGGCCATTTCATAGGGGTCCTATTTTAACGAACTCCTCTTACAGAGTTTATCCGATCATCTTCAAACTTGGTGTGATTCATCTTAAGATGTTGAAGATGAAAAGTTATTGAAAGCTTTTTATTTCGCTGCACGCTGTTGTCGTGGCATGCACTTGTTTGCAAAGGAAAAAAATTCTTCTTAATGAAGAATTCTCAGTTGTACGAAGCAGCTAGAGCTACGAAAATTTGTAGACATATGTAACAGCCCACGATGTACAAAAAAGTCTCTTGCTGCTTTGTGCTAAACCCAACAGGAAGTCCCGCAAGGGCCGGGCATCACTTTTTGAGCTAAAAAACTCCTCTTTAACGAAGCATTCCCGGTTGTACCTTTCACCTAGCGCAATGATAATTTGGAGGCATACATAAGAGCCCACGATGTACAAAAAAGTCTTTTAGAACCATATGCTAAGCCAAACAGGAAGTCCGGCATTTTGATTTACTTTGCTATTTGTAGCCATTTTTTGGGGGCCTTTTATAGGCCTCATATTTTCTACAAAACTTATCAGATTGTCTTCATTCTTTGGCATGTTTCATCTGAAGTATTGCCGGTTATACGTTTAATCTAGAGCTACGAAAATTGGTACACATATGTAACAGACTATGATCTACAAAAAAGCCTGTTGGTGCCATATGCTAAACCTAACAGGAAGTCCGCCAGAGGCAGGGCATCAAATTTTGCATTTCAAAATTTTTACTTAATGAAGCATTTCCGGCTGTACGTTTCACCTAGAGTGACCAAAATTTGAAGACATATGTAACAGCCCTCGAGGTACAAAAAACTCTTTTTGAACCATATGCTAAACCTAACAGGAAGTCTGCCATTTTGATTTACTTTGGAACATGTTGCCATTTTTTTTGGCCATTTCATAGGGGTCTTATTTTAACGAACTCCTCCTACAGAGTTTATCCGATCATCTTCAAACTTGGTGTGATTCATCTTAAGATGTTGACGATGAAAAGTTATTGAAAGCTTTTTATTTCGTCGCACGCTGTTGTCATGGCATGCACTGTTGGCAAAGGAAAAAAAAATCCTTCTTAATGCAGCGTTCCCAGTTGGACGAAGCAGCTCGAGCTACAAAAATTTGTAGACATATGTACACATTTGTCCACATATATATATTTACATATGCATGTAAAACAATTATGTCAGGCTAAACTAAATGGTTGATTAGGCCCCACACATTTTCACCTTACCATACCCGGCCCTCTTTGCAAAAGGTTTGAACACTCCTGGCCTAAACCTAGGTGTATACTCAAACTATGCACGCACATAAAGCCTGGAACAAAATGTGTAATTTAGAGGGTTCTTGTTTTGTTTTTTGTATTCCTTATATTTCATGTCATTATACTTGACACACTATTTTTACTACTCACTGAATCAGTTATAAGAACATTTAATTGATACAATCCAATCACATCCTAGAGAATTGAAAACACATTCAATCATGAGGTTGTTAAGACACATTTACTTCTGTAGCACTTAACCACAAACAAGTTGCGACATCCCCTGATCTAACCCTCCAACCGGGCAAGGAAAAACTTTCAGGGGTCATATTTTAACGAACCCCTCCTACAAAATTTATCCGACTGTCTTCAAACTTGGTGTGTTTCATCTTAAGATGTTTAAGATGCAAAGTAATCGAACGTTTTTTATTTTGTAACACGCTGTTGCCATAGCAATGCATTGTTTGTCAAATGCTGCTTTTTTTTTTTATACACATGAAAACTCATGGAACTTTGCAAACACATCAGACTTGTCATGAACATGAATTTTCAGAGATTTATTGTGCAATTTGCAATAAATAGCGCCCTCTAGACCTTTTTATGAAGCATTTCCGATTGTATGATTATGCTAGACCTACAAAAAAGTATTATGTAGCCATTTGCCAAACCAAAGAGGAAGTCCGCTATTTTGATTTTATTTTGGGAATTCTACATCATTTTTGGCCTTTTTCATTCAACTTTGCACAGACAAGGCATGGAAAAAACTAACATTTTAAATGGTCCTTGTTCCATGTAACAGTTGTCAAGTGCTGCTTTTTTTTTTTTTTATACACATGAAAACTCATGAAACTTTGCAAACACATCAGACTTGTCATGAACATGAATTTTCAGAGATTTATTGTGCAATTTGCAATAAATAGCGCCCTCTAGACATTTTTATGAAGCATTTCCGATTGTATGATTATGCTAGACCTACAAAAAAGTATTATGTAGCCATTTGCCAAACCAAAGAGGAAGTCCGCTATTTTGATTTTATTTTGGGAATTATACATAATTTTTGGCCTTCTTCATTAAACTTTGCACAGACAAGGCATGGAAAAAACTAACATTTTAAATGGTCCTTGTTCCATGTAACAGTACCCCAACGTGCCAGTACCCTGACGTGCAAGTAACCCAACGTTGTGCTCAATAGCGCCCTCTATGCATTTTTATGGAGCATTTCCAATTGTATGATTCAAGCGATACACAACTAAAGATGACTTGACCTAGATTTGTGAAAACTGGGAGGCATACCTATTAGCTTAAGACCTACAAAAAGTATTCTGTAGCCGTATGCTAAACCTAAAAGGAAGTCCGCCATTTTGAATTTATTTTGGGAATTGCGCACCATATTTTGCGTTTTGATTAAACTTTGCACACACAAGGCTTGTCAAAAACATTTTAGATGGTCCTTGTCCTATTTGACAGTACCCCAACGTGCCAGTACCCCGACGTGCAAGTACCCCAACGTGGCACGCCTTTGCTGTAGCGATGCATTGTTTGCAAAGAATTTTTTTTTTTATATGATTCAGCTAGATGTGTGAATATTGGGAGGCATACCTATCAGCCGAATACCTCGATAAAGCATTCCATAGCAATGTGAACAAACACAAAAAGCATGGCAAAACATTTACAATTTAGACGGTTTCTTATGAAACAGTACCCTAACGTGCGAGTACCCCGACGTGCAAATACCCCAACGTGGCACGGGTTGCGAGGGCCCTTTATAGCTGCTCGCAGCTCTAGTTCTTATTATTATTCTTCTCCGCAAACAATCGCATTTTTGAGACACTAAACGTGACCGAAAACTCACCAAACTTTACACGCACATCAGGCCTGGCGAAAAATTTGATATTTTAAAGTCGCCATACATGATAACAGAAAAATGGCTCCTTAGCGCCCCCTACATAGGTTAAACGGATCCCTGTCCCGCTACGATTGTCCGACGGCTATGAAAATTGTGTGGCACCTGTAGCACATCCCAATGAACAAAAACCTCTTTGAAGTGTGTACCCTAAAATAGACAGAAAGTGAGGTATGAGTATTTAAATGTCCAATTTTTGCCAATTTTTGCACATTTACAGGGGTCATACTTTTGCCCGCTTCTCCTACACGGTTAACCCGATTGACTTCAAACTTGGGATGTACCATCTCAACACCTGGGACAACATCATTGTGAAAAATGAAAAGTTTTTGATATACTATATGACGGCGGCGGCGCATCAAATTTAGAGTTTAAAAATTCTTACTTCACGAGGCATTGCCGGTTGTACGTTTAATCTAGAGCTACGAAAATTGGTACACATATGTAACAGACTATGACCTACAAAAAACTCTTTTTGAACCATATGCTAAACCTAACAGGAAGTCCACCATTTTGATTTATTTTGGAACGTGTTGCCATTTTTTTGGCCATTTCATTGGGGTCTTATTTTAACGAACTCCTCCTACAGTGTTTATCCGATCATCTTCAAACTTGGTGTGATTCATCTTAAGATGTTGAAGATGAAAAGTTATTGAAAGCTTTGTATTTCGTCGCACGCTGTTGCCATGGCATGCACTGTTTGCAAAGGGAAAAAAATATCCTTAAAGAAGCATTGCCAGTTGTACGAAGCAGCTAGAGCTACGAAAATTTGTAGACATATGTAACAGCCCAAGATGTACAAAAAAGTCTCTTGGTGCCCTGTGCTAAACCCAACAGGAAGTCCCCCAGGGGCCGGGCATCACATTTTGAGCTAAAAAAAACTCCTCTTTAACAAAGCATACCCGGCTGTACGTTTCACCTAGAGTTACCAAAATTTGTAGAGGTATATAACAGCCCTCGAGGTACAAAAAACTCTTTTTGAACCATATGCTAAACCTAACAGGACGTCCGCCATTTTGATTTACTTTGGAATGTGTTGCCATTTTTTTTGGCCATTTCATAGGGGTCATATTTTAACAAACTCCTCCTACAGAGTTTATCCGATCATCTTCAAACTTGGTGTGATTCATCTTAAGATGTTGGAAATGAAAAGTTATTGAAAGTTTTTTATTTCGTCACACACTGTTGTCGTGGCATGCACTTTTTGCAAAGGAAAAAAATCCTTCTTAATGAAGCATTCCCAGTTGTACGAAGCAGCTAGAGCGACGAAAAATTGTAGACATATGTAACAGCCCAGGATGTACAAAAAAGTCTCTTGGTGCCATGTGCTAAACCCAACAGGAAGTCCCCCAGGGGCCGGGCATCACATTTTGAGCTAAAATACTCCTCTTTAACGAAGCATTCCCGGTTGTACGTTTCACCTAGCGCTATGATAATTTGCAGGCATACATAAGAGTCCATGATGTACAAAAAAGTCTCTTGGAACCATGTGCTAAACCCAACAGGAAGTCCCCCAGGGGCCGGGCATCACATTTTGAGCTAAAAAACACCTCTTTAATGAAGCATTCCCGGTTGTACGTTTCACCTAGCGCTATGATAATTTGCAGGCATACATAAGAGCCCATGATGTACAAAAAAGTCTCTTGGAACCATGTGCTAAACCAAACAGGAAGTCTGCCATTTTGATTTATGATGGGATTTGTTGCCATTTTTTGTGGCCTTTTTCAGGGGTCATATTTTAACGAACCCCTCCTACAAAATTTATCCGACTGTCTTCAAACTTGGTGTGTTTCATCTTAAGATGTTTAAGATGCAAAGTAATCGAAAGTTTTTTATTTTGTAACACGCTGTTGCCATAGCAATGCATTGTTTGTCAAGTGCTGCTTTTTTTTTTTTTTTATACACATGAAAACTCATGAAACTTTGCAAACACATCAGACTTGTCATGAACATGAATTTTCAGAGATTTATTGTGCAATTTGCAATAATTAGCGCCCTCTAGACATTTTTATGAAGCATTTCCGATTGTATGATTATGCTAGATTTTTAAAAATTAGGACAGAACCCTATCAGCCTAAGACCTACAAAAAAGTATTATGTAGCCGTTTGCCAAACCAAAGAGGAAGACCTCTATTTTGATTTTATTTTGGGAATTATACATCATTTTTGGCCTTTTTCATTAAACTTTGCACAGACAAGGCATGGAAAAAACTAACATTTTAAATGGTCCTTGTTCCATGTAACAGTACCCCAACGTGCCAGTACCCTGACGTGCAAGTAACCCAACGTTGTGCTCAATAGCGCCCTCTATGCATTTTTATGGAGCATTTCCAATTGTATGATTCAAGCGATGAACAACTAAAGATAACTTGACCTAGATTTGTGAAAACTGGGAGGCATACCTATTAGCTTAAGACCTACAAAAAGTATTCTGTAGCCGTATGCTAAACCTAAAAGGAAGTCCGCCATTTTGAATTTATTTTGGGAATTGCACACCATATTTTGCGTTTTGATTAAACTTTGCACACACAAGGTTTGTCAAAAACATTTTAGATGGTCCTTGTCCTATTTGACAGTACCCCAACGTGCCAGTACCCCGACGTGCAAGTACCCCAACGTGGCCCGGGTTGCGAGGGCCCTTTATAGCTGCTCGCAGCTCTAGTTATTATTAGGGCCCGAGCAGCGACCGCTGCGAGGTCCCTATTGTTTTTCAAGGAATTCTTATTAGGGCCCGAGCAGCGGCGGCGGCGGTGCCGCTGCGAGGCCCTATTGTTTTTGTAGGAATTCTTCTTATTATTATTATTCTTATTATTATTCTTCTCCGCAAACAATCGCATTTTTGAGACGCTAAACGTGAACGAAAACTCACCAAACTTTACACGCACATCAGGCCTGGCGAAAAATTTGATATTTTAAAGTCGCCATACATGATAACAGAAAAATGGCTCCATAGCGCCACCTACATAGGTTAAACGGATCCCTGTCCCGCTACGATTGTCCTATGGCGACGAAAATTGTGTGGCACCCGTAGCACATCCAGATGAACAAAAACCTCTTTGATGTGTGTACCCTAAAATAGACAGAAAGTGAGGTATGATCATCTGACTGTCCAATTTTGGCCCAGTTTTGCACATTTACAGGGGTCATACTTTTGCCCGCTTCTCCTACACGGTTAACCCGATTAACTTCAAACTTGGGATGGACCATCTCAACACCTGGGGCAACATCATTGTAAAAAATCTAAAGTTTTTGATATACTATATGACGTCGGCGACGCATCAAATTTAGAGTTTAAAAATTCTTACTTCATGAAGCATTGCCGGTTGTACGTTTAATCTAGAGCTACGAAAATTTGTACACATATGTAACAGGCTATGACCTACAAAAAACTCTTTTTGAACCATATGCTAAACCTCACAGGAAGTCCGCCATTTTGATTTATTTTGGAACGTGTTGCCATCTTTTTGGCCATTTCATTGGGGTCTTATTTTAACGAACTCCTCCTACAGTGTTTATCCGATCATCTTCAAACTTGGTGTGATTCATCTTAAGATGTTGAAGATGAAAAGTTATTGAAAGCTTTGTATTTCGTCGCACGCTGTTGTCATGGCATGCACTGTTTGCAAAGGAAAAAAAATATCCTTAAAGAAGCATTGCCAGTTGTACGAAGCAGCTCGAGCTACGAAAATTTGTAGACATATGTAACAGCCCAAGATGTACAAAAAAGTCTCTTGGTGCCCTGTGCTAAACCCAACAGGAAGTCCCCCAGGGGCCGGGCATCACATTTTAAGCTAAAAAACTCCTCTTTAACAAAGCATACCCGGCTGTACGTTTCACCTAGAGTTACCAAAATTTGTAGAGGTATATAACACCCCTCGAGGTACAAAAAACTCTTTTTGAACCATATGCTAAACCTAACAGGATGTCCGCCATTTTTATTTACTTTGGAATGTGTTGCCATGTTTTGGGCCATTTCATAGGGGTCATATTTTAACGAACTCCTCCTACAGAGTTTATCCGATCATCTTCAAACTTGGTGTGACTCATCTTAAGATGTTGAGGATGAAAAGTTATTGAAAGTTCTTTATTTCGTCGCACGCTGTTGTCGTGGCATGCACTTTTTGCAAAGGAAAAAAATCCCTCTTAATGAAGCATTCCCAGTTGTACGAAGTAGCTAGAGCTACAAAAAATTGTAGACATATGTAACAGCCCACAGTGTACAAAAAAGTCTCTTGGTGCCATGTGCTAAACCCAACAGGAAGTCCCCCAGGGGCCGGGCATCACATTTTGAGCTAGAAAACTCCTCTTTAACGAAGCATTCCCGGTTGTACGTTTCACCTAGCGCGATGATAATTTGCAGGCATACATAAGAGCCCACGATGTACAAAAAAGTCTCTTGTAACCATGTGATAAACCAAACAGGAAGTCTGCCATTTTGATTTACGATGGGATTTGTTGCCATTTTTTGTGGCCTTTTTCAGTTGTCATATTTTAACGAACTCCTCGTACAAAGTTCATCCGACCGTCTTCAAACTTGGTGTGTTTCATCTTAAGATGTTTAAGATGCAAAGTTATCAAAAGTTTTTTATTTTGTCGCACGCTGCTGCTATAGCGATGCAGTTTGCCAAGTGAAGTGCTGCTTTGTTTTTTTATCTATACATGTGTGAAAACTTATGAAACTTTGCAAACACATCAGACTTGTCATGAACATGAATTTTTAGAGATTTATTGTGCAATTTGCAATAAATAGCGCCCTCTAGACATTTTTATGAAGTATTTCCGATTGTATGATTCTGCTAGATTTGTGAAAATTAGGACAGACCCCTATCAGCCTAATACCTACAAAAAAGTATTATGTAGCCATTTGCCAAACCAAAGAGGAAGTCCGCTATTTTGATTTTATTTTGGGAATTATACATCATTTTTGGCCTCTTTCATTAAACTTTGCACAGACAAGGCATGGAAAAAAATAACATTTTAAATGGTCCTTGTTCCATGTAACAGTACCCCAACGTGCCAGTACCCTGACGTGCAAGTAACCCAACGTTGTGCTCAATAGCGCCCTCTATGCATTTTTATGGAGCATTTCCAATTGTATGATTCAAGCGATACACAACTAAAGATGACTTGACCTAGATTTGTGAAAACTGGGAGGCATACCTATTAGCTTAAGACCTACAAAAAGTATACTGTAGCCGTATGCTAAACCTAAAAGGAAGTCCGCCATTTTGAATTTATTTTGGGAATTGCACACCATATTTTGCGTTTTGATTAAACTTTGCACATACAAGGCTTGTCAAAAACATTTTAGATGGTCCTTGTCCTATTTGACAGTACCCCAACGTGCCAGTACCCCGACGTGCAAGTACCCCAACGTGGTCCGGGTTGCGAGGGCCCTTTATAGCTGCTCGCAGCTCTAGTTATTATTGTTATTATTATTCTAATAATAATAATAATAATAATTAGGGCCCGAGCAGCGACCGCTGCGAGGTCCCTATTGTTTTTGTAAAAATTATTATTATTATTATTATTATTATTATTATTATTATTATTAGGGCCCGAGCAGCGGCGGCGGCGGTGCCGCTGCGAGGCCCTATTGTTTTTGTAGGAATTCTTCTTATTAGGGCCCGAGCAGCGGCGGCGGCGGTGCCGCTGCGAGGCCCTATTGTTTTTGTAGGAATTCTTCTTATTATTAGGGCCCGAGCAGCGGCGGCGGCGGTGCCGCTGCGAGGCCCTATTGTTTTTGTAGGAATTCTTCTTATTATTATTATTCTTATTCTTATTATTCTTCTCCGCAAACAATCGCATTTTTGAGACACTAAACGTGACCGAAAACTCACCAAACTTTACACGCACATCAGGCCTGGCGAAAAATTTGATATTTTAAAGTCGCCATACATGATAACAGAAAAATGGCTCCTTAGCGCCCCCTACATAGGTTAAACGGATCCCTGTCCCGCTACGATTGTCCGACGGCTATGAAAATTGTGTGGCACCTGTAGCACATCCCAATGAACAAAAACCTCTTTGAAGTGTGTACCCTAAAATAGACAGAAAGTGAGGTATGAGTATTTAAATGTCCAATTTTTGCCAATTTTTGCACATTTACAGGGGTCATACTTTTGCCCGCTTCTCCTACACGGTTAACCCGATTGACTTCAAACTTGGGATGTACCATCTCAACACCTGGGACAACATCATTGTGAAAAATGAAAAGTTTTTGATATACTATATGACGGCGGCGGCGCATCAAATTTAGAGTTTAAAAATTCTTACTTCACGAAGCATTGCCGGTTGTACGTTTAATCTAGAGCTACGAAAATTGGTACACATATGTAACAGGCTATGACCTACAAAAAACTCTTTTTGAACCATATGCTAAACCTAACAGGAAGTCCACCATTTTGATTTATTTTGGAACGTGTTGCCATTTTTTTGGCCATTTCATTGGGGTCTTATTTTAACGAACTCCTCCTACAGTGTTTATCCGATCATCTTCAAACTTGGTGTGATTCATCTTAAGATGTTGAAGATGAAAAGTTATTGAAAGCTTTGTATTTCGTCGCACGCTGTTGTTATGGCATGCACTGTTTTTAAAGGAAAAAAAATATCCTTAAAGAAGCATTCCCATTTGTACGAAGCAGCTAGAGCTACGAAAATTTGTAGACATATGTAACAGCCCAAGATGTACAAAAAAGTCTCTTGGTGCCCTGTGCTAAACCCAACAGGAAGTCCCCCAGGGGCCGGGCATCACATTTTGAGCTAAAAAACTCCTCTTTAACAAAGCATACCCGGCTGTACGTTTCACCTAGAGTTACCAACATTTGTAGAGGTATATAACAGCCCTCGAGGTACAAAAAACTCTTTTTGAACCATATGCTAAACCTAACAGGGTGTCCGCCATTTTGATTTACTTTGGAATGTGTTGCCATTTTTTTTGGCCATTTCATAGGGGTCATATTTTAACAAACTCCTCCTACAGAGTTTATCCGATCATCTTCAAACTTGGTGTGATTCATCTTAAGATGTTGAAAATGAAAAGTTATTGAAAGTTTTTTATTTCATCACACGCTGTTGTCGTGGCATGCACTTTTTGCAAAGGAAAAAAATCCATCTTAATGAAGCATTCCCAGTTGTACGAAGCAGCTAGAACGACGAAAAATTGTAGACATATGTAACAGCCCAGGATGTACAAAAAAGTCTTTTGGTGCCATGTGCTAAACCCAACAGGAAGTCCCCCAGGGGCCGGGCATCACATTTTGAGCTAAAAAACTCCTCTTTAACGAAGCATTCCCGGTTGTACGTTTCACCTAGCGCTATGATAATTTGAATCTACCAAATAACAGAATAGACTCCCTACTTTTTGTCCCGTCCCGTTCTTTTATAATTGACAGCAGAAAAATGTAGGTTTGCCAAAATACAGCCATTTCTCCCATGGACTCTGAAACTGTGTTTATTTCCTATAAAATGGGGCAATGATGTCATCTACCGGTGGTTGGGCATCAGTAAAGTTGTTTCCAAGTTTGATATTTACAGTGGAGCATGCTCAGATTCTCCCCCATTTAGCACCGCTCTAAAAAATACAATTGACAAGTATACTTGTCAAAGGCAGTGAATGAGTTAAATGGTCCTTGTTCCATGTAACAGTACCCCAACGTGCCAGTACCCCGACGTGCAAGTAACCCAACGTTGTGCTCAATAGCGCCCTCTATGCATTTTTATGGAGCATTTCCAATTGTATGATTCAAGCGATACACAACTAAAGATGACTTGACCTAGATTTGTGAAAACTGGGAGGCATACCTATTAGCTTAAGACCTACAAAAAGTATTCTGTAGCCGTATGCTAAACCTAAAAGGAAGTCCGCCATTTTGAATTTATTTTGGGAATTGCGCACCATATTTTGCGTTTTGATTAAACTTTGCACACACAAGGCTTGTCAAAAACATTTTAGATGGTCCTTGTCCTATTTGACAGTACCCCAACGTGCCAGTACCCCGACGCGCAAGTACCCCAACGTGGCCCGGGTTGCGAGGGCCCTTTATAGCTGCTCGCAGCTCTAGTTATTATTCTTCTTCTTCTTTTTCTTTGTTATTATTCTTTTCCGCAAACAACCACATTTTTGAGGCACTAAACATGAACGAAAACTCACCGAACTTTACACGGAGATCGGGCCTGGCGAAAAATTTGATATTTTAAAGTCGCCATACATGATAACAGAAAAATGGCTCTGTAGCGCCACCTACATAGGTTTAACGGATCCCTGTCCCGCTACGATTGTCCTATGGCTACGAAAATTGTGTGGCACCTGTAGCACATCCAGATGAACAAAAACCTCTTTGATATGTGTACCCTAAAATAGACAGGAAGTGAGGTATGAGTATTTGAATGTCCAATTTTGGCCCATTTTTGCACATTTACAGGGGTCATACTTTTGCCCGCTTCTCCTACACGGTTAACCCGATTGACTTCAAACTTGGGCTGTACCATCTCAACACCTGGGACAACATCATGGTAAAAAATCTAAAGTTTTTGACATACTATATGACGGTGGCGGGGCATCAAATTTACAGTTTCAAGATTCTTACTTAACAAAGCATTGCCGTGGTACGTTTAATTGAGAGCCACGAAAATTGGTACACATATGTAACAGACTATGATCTACAAAAAACTCTTTTTGAACCATATGCTAAACCTAACAGGAAGTCCGCCAGAGGCGAGGCATCAAATTTTGTGTTTCAAAATTCTTATTTAATGAAGCATTCCCGGCTGTACATTTCACCTAGAGTTACCAACATTTGAAGACATATGTAACAGCCCTCAAGGTACAAAAAACTCTTTTTGAACCATATGCTAAACCGAACAGGAAGTCCGCCATTTTGATTTACTTTGGAACGTGTTGCCATTTTTTGGGCCATTTCATAGGGGTCTTATTTTAACGAACTCCTCCTACAGAGTTTATCCGATCATCTCCAAACTTGGTGTGATTCATCTTAAAATGTTGAAGATGAAAAGTTATTGAAAGCTTTTTATTTCGTCGCACGCTGTTGCCGTGGCATGCACAGTTTGCAAAGGAAAAAATTCCCTCTTAATGAAGCATTCACAGTTGTACGAAGCAGCTAGAGCTACGAAAATTTGGAGACAAATTTAACAGCCCACAATGTACAAAAAAGTCTCTTGGTGCCATGTGCTAAACCCAACAGGAAGTCCCGTAAGGGCCGGTCATCACATTTTGAGGTAAAAAACTCCTCTTTAACGAAGCATTCCAGGTTGTACGTTTCACCTAGCGCTATGATAATTTAGAGGCATACATAAGAGCCCACGATGTACAAAATAGTCTCTTGGAACCATCTTCCAAAACAAACAGGAAGTCCGCCATTTTGATTTACGTTGGGATTTGTAGCCATTTTTTGTGGCCTTTTTTAGGGGTCATATTTTAACGAACTCCTCCTACAAAATTTATCCGACTGTCTTCAAACTTGGTGTGCTTCATCTTAAGATGTTTAAGATACAAAGTTATCGAAAGTTATTTATTTTGTCCCACGCCGTTTCATGGCGATGCATTGTTTGCCAAGTAAAATGCTGCTTTTTTTTTTTGGTCTAAACATGTGCAAAAACTCATGAAACTTTACACACACATCAGGCTTGTCATAAGCATGAATATTTTAGAGATTTCTTATTAAATTTGCAATAAATGCTTCAATAGCGCCCTCTAGACATTTTTATGAAGTCTTTCCGATTATATGATTCAGCTAGATGTGTGAATATTGGCAGGCATGCCTAATATATTCAAAAAGTATTCTATATAGCCATGTGCCAATCCATTTTGATTTTATTTTGTTAATTGTGCATCATTTTTGGCCTTTCCATGAAACTTTACAAACACAAAGCATGGCAAAAACGTTTAAAATTTAGATGGTTTCCTATTTGACAGTACCCCAACATGCCAGTACCCCGACGTGCAAATACCCCAACGTGGCCCGGGTTGCGAGGGCCCTTTATAGCTGCTCGCAGCTCTAGTTATTCTTATTATTATTCTTCTCCGCAAACAATCGCATTTTTGAGACACTAAACGTGACCGAAAACTCACCAAACTTTACACGCACATCAGGCCTGGCGAAAAATTTGATATTTTAAAGTCGCCATACATGATAACAGAAAAATGGCTCCTTAGCGCCCCCTACATAGGTTAAACGGATCCCTGTCCTGCTACGATTGTCCGACGGCTATGAAAATTGTGTGGCACCTGTAGCACATCCCAATGAACAAAAACCTCTTTGAAGTGTGTACCCTAAAATAGACAGAAAGTGAGGTATGAGTATTTAAATGTCCAATTTTGGCCCAGTTTTGCATATTTACAGGGGTCATACTTTTGCCCGCTTCTCCTACACGGTTAACCCGATTGACTTCAAACTTGGGATGTACCATCTCAACACCTGGGACAACATCATTGTGAAAAATGAAAAGTTTTTGATATACTATATGACGGCGGTGGCGCATCAAATTTAGAGTTTAAAAATTCTTACTTCACGAAGCATTGCCGGTTGTACGTTTAATCTAGAGCTACGAAAATTGGTACACATATGTAACAGGCTATGACCTACAAAAAACTCTTTTTGAACCATATGCTAAACCTAACAGGAAGTCCACCATTTTGATTTATTTTGGAACGTGTTGCCATTTTTTTGGCCATTTCATTGGGGTCTTATTTTAACGAACTCCTCCTACAGTGTTTATCCGATCATCTTCAAACTTGGTGTGAATTCATCTTAAGATGTTGAAGATGGAAAGTTATTGAAAGCTTTGTAGTTCGTCACACGCTGTTGTCATGGCATGCACTGTTTGCAAAGGAAAAAAAATATCCTTAAAGAAGCATTCCCATTTATACGAAGCAGCGAGAGCTACGAAAATTTGTAGACATATGTAACAGCCCAAGATGTACAAAAAAGTCTCTTGGTGCCCTGTGCTAAACCCAACAGGAAGTCCCCCAGGGGCCGGGCATCACATTTTGAGCTAAAAAACTCCTCTTTAACAAAGCATACCCGGCTGTACGTTTCACCTAGAGTTACCAAAATTTGTAGAGGTATATAACAGCCCTCGAGGTACAAAAAACTCTTTTTGAACCATATGCTAAACCTAACAGGACGTCCGCCATTTTGATTTACTTTGGAATGTGTTGCCATTTTTTGGGCCATTTCATAGGGGTCATATTTTAACGAACTCCTCCTACAGAGTTTATCCGATCATCTTCAAACTTGGTGTGACTCATCTTAAGATGTTGAGGATGAAAATTTATTGAAAGCTCTTTATTTCGTCGCACGCTGTTGTCGTGGCATGCACTTTTTGCAAAGGAAAAAAATCCTTCTTAATGAAGCATTCCCAGTTGTACGAAGTAGCTAGAGCTACAAAAATTTGTAGACATATGTAACAGCCCACAATGTACAAAAAAGTCTCTTCGTGCCATGTGCTAAACCCAACAGGAAGTCCCCCAGGGGCCGGGCATCACATTTTGAGCTAGAAAACTCCTCTTTAACGAAGCATTCCCGGTTGTACGTTTCACCTAGCGCGATGATAATTTGCAGGCATACATAAGAGCCCACGATGTACAAAAAAGTCTCTTGGAACCATGTGCTAAACCAAACAGGAAGTCTGCCATTTTGATTTACGATGGGATTTGTTGCCATTTTTTGTGGCCTTTTTCAGGGGTCATATTTTAACGAACTCCTCGTACAAAGTTCATCCGACCGTCTTCAAACTTGGTGTGTTTCATCTTAAGATGTTTAAGATGCAAAGTTATCGAAAGTTTTTTATTTTGTCGCACGCTGCTGCTATAGCGATGCATTGTTTGCCAAGTAAAGTGCTGCTTTGTTTTTTTATCTATACATGTCTGAAAACTCATGAAACTTTGCAAACACATCAGACTTGTCATGAACATGAATTTTTAGAGATTTATTGTGCAATTTGCAATAAATAGCGCCCTCTAGACATTTTTATGAAGTATTTCCGATTGTATGATTCTGCTAGATTTGTGAAAATTAGGACAGACCCCTATCAGCCTAATACCTACAAAAAAGTATTATGTAGCCATTTGCCAAACCAAAGAGGAAGTCCGCTATTTTGATTTTATTTTGGGAATTATACATCATTTTTGGCCTCTTTCATAGAACTTTGCACAGACAAGGCATGGGAAAAACTAACATTTTAAATGGTCCTTGTTCCATGTAACAGTACCCCAACGTGCCAGTACCCTGACGTGCAAGTAACCCAACGTTGTGCTCAATAGCGCCCTCTATGCATTTTTATGGAGCATTTCCAATTGTATGATTCAAGCGATACACAACTAAAGATGACTTGACCTAGATTTTTGAAAACTGGGAGGCATACCTATTAGCTTAAGACCTACAAAAAGTATTCTGTAGCCGTATGCTAAACCTAAAAGGAAGTCCGCCATTTTGAATTTATTTTGGGAATTGCACACCATCTTTGGCCTTTTGCACTCACAAAGCTTGTCAAAAACATTTTAGATGGTCCTTGTCCGATTTGACAGTACCCCAACGTGCCAGTACCCCGACGTGCAAGTACCCCAACGTGGCCCAGGTTGCGAGGGCCCTTTATAGCTGCTCGCAGCTCTAGTTATTCTTCTTTTTCTTCTCCGCAAACAATCGCATTTTTGAGACACTAAACGTGAACGAAAACTCACCAAACTTTACACGCACATCAGGCCTGGCGAAAAATTTGATATTTTAAAGTCGCCATAAATGATAACAGAAAAATGGCTCCTTAGCGCCCCCTACATAGGTTAAACGGATCCCTGTCCCGCTACGATTGTCCGACGGCTATGAAAATTGTGTGGCACCTGTAGCACATCCCAATGAACAAAAACCTCTTTGAAGTGTGTACCCTAAAATAGACAGAAAGTGAGGTATGAGTATTTAAATGTCCAATTTTTGCCAATTTTTGCACATTTACAGGGGTCATACTTTTGCCCGCTTCTCCTACACGGTTAACCCGATTGACTTCAAACTTGGGATGGACCATCTCAACACCTGGGACAACATCATTGTGAAAAATGAAAAGTTTTTGATATAATATATGACGGCGGCGGCGCATCAAATTTAGAGTTTAAAAATTCTTACTTCACGAGGCATTGCCGGTTGTACGTTTAATCTAGAGCTACGAAAATTGGTACACATATGTAACAGACTATGACCTACAAAAAACTCTTTTTGAACCATATGCTAAACCTAACAGGAAGTCCACCATTTTGATTTATTTTGGAACGTGTTGCCATTTTTTTGGCCATTTCATTGGGGCCTTATTTTAACGAACTCCTCCTACAGTGTTTATCCGATCATCTTCAAACTTGGTGTGATTCATCTTAAGATGTTGAAGATGAAAAGTTATTGAAAGCTTTGTATTTCGTCGCACGCTGTTGTCATGGCATGCACTGTTTGCAAAGGAAAAAAAATATCCTTAAAGAAGCATTGCCAGTTGTACGAAGCAGCTAGAGCTACGAAAATTTGTAGACATATGTAACAGCCCAAGATGTACAAAAAAGTCTCTTGGTGCCCTGTGCTAAACCCAACAGGAAGTCCCCCAGGGGCCGGGCATCACATTTTGAGCTAAAAAAACCTCCTCTTTAACAAAGCATACCCGGCTGTACGTTTCACCTAGAGTTACCAAAATTTGTAGAGGTATATAACAGCCCTCGAGGTACAAAAAACTCTTTTTGAACCATATGCTAAACCTAACAGGACGTCCGCCATTTTGATTAACTTTGGAATGTGTTGCCATTTTTTTTGCCCATTTCATAGGGGTCATATTTTAACAAACTCCTCCTACAGAGTTTATCCGATCATCTTCAAACTTGGTGTGATTCATCTTAAGATGTTGAAAATGAAAAGTTATTGAAAGTTTTTTTATTTCGTCACACGCTGTTATCGTGGCATGCACTTTTTGCAAAGGAAAAAAATCCTTCTTAATGAAGCATTCCCAGTTGTACGAAGTAGCAAGAGCTACAAAAATTTGTAGACATATGTAACAGCCCACAATGTACAAAAAAGTCTCTTGGTGCCATGTGCTAAACCCAACAGGAAGTCCCCCAGGGGCCGGGCATCACATTTTGAGCTAGAAAACTCCTCTTTAACGAAGCATTCCCGGTTGTACGTTTCACCTAGCGCGATGATAATTTGCAGGCATACATAAGAGCCCACGATGTACAAAAAAGTCTCTTGGAACCATGTGCTAAACCAAACAGGAAGTCCGCCATTTTGATTTATGATGGGATTTGTTGCCATTTTTTGTGGCCTTTTTCAGGGGTCATATTTTAACGAACCCCTCCTACAAAATTTATCCGACTGTCTTCAAACTTGGTATGTTTCATCTTAAGATGTTTAAGATGCAAAGTTATCGAAAGTTATTTATTTTGTCGCACGCCGTTGTCATGGCGATGCATTGTTTGCCAAGTAAAATGCTGCTTTTTTGTTTTGGTCTAAACATGTGCAAAAACTCATGAAACTTTACACACACATCAGGCTTGTCATCAGCATGAATATTTTAGAGATTTCTTATTAAATTTGCAATAAATGCTTCAATAGCGCCCTCTAGACATTTTTATGAAGTCTTTCCGATTATATGATTCAGCTAGATGTGTGAATATTGGCAGGCATGCCTAATATATTCAAAAAGTATTCTATATAGCCATGTGCCAATCCATTTTGATTTTATTTTGTTAATTGTGCATCATTTTTGGCCTTTCCATGAAACTTTACAAACACAAAGCATGGAAAAAACGTTTAAAATTTAGATGGTTTCCTATTTGACAGTACCCCAAAATGCCAGTACCCCGACGTGCAAATACCCCAACGTGGCCCGGGTTGCGAGGGCCCTTTATAGCTGCTCGCAGCTCTAGTTATTCTTCTTCTTTTTATTTGTTATTATTCTTTTCCGCAAACAATCACATTTTTGAGACACTAAACGTGAACGAAAACTCACCAAACTTTACACACACGTCAGGCCTGGCGAAAAATTTGATATTTTAAAGTCGCCATAGGTGATAACAGAAAAATGGCTCCATAGCGCCACCTACATAGGTTAAACAGATCCCTGGCCCGCTACGATTGTCCGACGGCTATGAAAATTGTGTGGCACCTGTAGCACATCCAGATGAACAAAAACCTCTTTGATGTGTGTACCCTAAAATAGACAGGAAGTGAGATATGAGTATTTAAATGTCCAATTTTGGCCAATTTTTGCACATTTACAGGGGTCATACTTTTGCCTGCTTCTCCTACACGGTTAATCCAATTGACTTCAAACTTGGGATGTACCATCTCAAGACCTGGGACAACACCATGGTAAAAAATCTAAAGTTTTCGACATACTATATGACGGCGGTGGGGCATCAAATTTAGAGTTTCAAAACTCTTACTAAACGTAGTATTGCCGGTTGTATGTTTAACCTAGAGCTACGAAAATTGGTACACATATGTAACAGACTATGACCTACAAAAAAGTCTGTTGGTGCCATATGCTAAACCCAACAGGAAGTCCGCCAGAGGCGGGGCATCAAATTTGGAGTTTCAAAATTCTTACTTAATGAAGCATTCCCGGCTGTACGTTTCACCTAGAGTTACCAAAATTTAAAGACATATGTAACAGCCCTCAAGGTACAAAAAACTCTTTTTGAACCATATGCTAAACCTAACAGAAAGTCCACCATTTTGATTTACTTTGGAACGTGTTCCCATTTTTTTGGCCATTTCATAGGGGTCCTATTTTAACGAACTCCTCTTACAGAGTTTATCCGATCATCTTCAAACTTGGTGTGATTCATCTTAAGATGTTGAAGATGAAAAGTTATTGAAAGCTTTTTATTTCGCTGCACGCTGTTGTCGTGGCATGCACTTGTTTGCAAAGGAAAAAAATTCTTCTTAATGAAGAATTCTCAGTTGTACGAAGCAGCTAGAGCTACGAAAATTTGTAGACATATGTAACAGCCCACGATGTACAAAAAAAGTCTCTTGCTGCTTTGTGCTAAACCCAACAGGAAGTCCCGCAAGGGCCGGGCATCACTTTTTGAGCTAAAAAACTCCTCTTTAACGAAGCATTCCCGGTTGTACCTTTCACCTAGCGCTATGATAATTTGGAGGCATACATAAGAGCCCACGATGTACAAAAAAGTCTTTTAGAACCATATGCTAAGCCAAACAGGAAGTCCGGCATTTTGATTTACTTTGCTATTTGTAGCCATTTTTTGGGGGCCTTTTATAGGCCTCATATTTTCTACAAAACTTATCAGATTGTCTTCATTCTTTGGCATGTTTCATCTGAAGTATTGCCGGTTATACGTTTAATCTAGAGCTACGAAAATTGGTACACATATGTAACAGACTATGATCTACAAAAAAGCCTGTTGGTGCCATATGCTAAACCTAACAGGAAGTCCGCCAGAGGCAGGGCATCAAATTTTGCATTTCAAAATTTTTACTTAATGAAGCATTTCCGGCTGTACGTTTCACCTAGAGTGACCAAAATTTGAAGACATATGTAACAGCCCTCGAGGTACAAAAAACTCTTTTTGAACCATATGCTAAACCTAACAGGAAGTCTGCCATTTTGATTTACTTTGGAACATGTTGCCATTTTTTTGGCCATTTCATAGGCGTCTTATTTTAACGAACTCCTCCTACAGAGTTTATCCGATCATCTTCAAACTTGGTGTGATTCATCTTAAGATGTTGACGATGAAAAGTTATTGAAAGCTTTTTATTTCGTCGCACGCTGTTGTCGTGGCATGCACTGTTGGCAAAGGAAAAAAAAATCCTTCTTAATGCAGCGTTCCCAGTTGGACGAAGCAGCTCGAGCTACAAAAATTTGTAGACATATGTACACATTTGTCCACATATATATATTTACATATGCATGTAAAAAAATTATGTCAGGCTAAACTAAATGGTTGATTAGGCCCCACACATTCTCACCTTACCATACCCGGCCCTCTTTGCAAAAGGTTTGAACACTCCTGGCCTAAACCTAGGTGTATACTCAAACTATGCACGCACATAAAGCCTGGAACAAAATGTGTAATTTAGAGGGTTCTTGTTTTGTTTTTTGTATTCCTTATATTTCATGTCATTATACTTGACACACTATTTTTACTACTCACTGAATCAGTTATAAGAACATTTAATTGATACAATCCAATCACATCCTAGAGAATTGAAAACACATTCAATCATGAGGTTGTTAAGACACATTTACTTCTGTAGCACTTAACCACAAACAAGTTGCGACATCCCCTGATCTAACCCTCCAACCGGGCAAGGAAAAACTTTCAGGGGTCATATTTTAACGAACCCCTCCTACAAAATTTATCCGACTGTCTTCAAACTTGGTGTGTTTCATCTTAAGATGTTTAAGATGCAAAGTAATTGAAAGTTTTTTATTTTGTAACACGCTGTTGCCATAGCAATGCATTGTTTGTCAAGTGCTGCTTTTTTTTTTTTATACACATGAAAACTCATGGAACTTTGCAAACACATCAGACTTGTCATGAACATGAATTTTCAGAGATTTATTGTGCAATTTGAAATAAATAGCGCCCTCTAGACCTTTTTATGAAGCATTTCCGATTGTATGATTATGCTAGACCTACAAAAAAGTATTATGTAGCCATTTGCCAAACCAAAGAGGAAGTCCGCTATTTTGATTTTATTTTGGGAATTATACATAATTTTTGGCCTTTTTCATTAAACTTTGCACAGACAAGGCATGGAAAAAACTAACATTTTAAATGGTCCTTGTTCCATGTAACAGTACCCCAACGTGCCAGTACCCTGACGTGCAAGTAACCCAACGTTGTGCTCAATAGCGCCCTCTATGCATTTTTATGGAGCATTTCCAATTGTATGATTCAAGCGATACACAACTAAAGATGACTTGACCTAGATTTGTGAAAACTGGGAGGCATACCTATTAGCTTAAGACCTACAAAAAGTATTCTGTAGCCGTATGCTAAACCTAAAAGGAAGTCCGCCATTTTGAATTTATTTTGGGAATTGCGCACCATATTTTGCGTTTTGATTAAACTTTGTACACACAAGGCTTGTCAAAAACATTTTAGATGGTCCTTGTCCTATTTGACAGTACCCCAACGTGCCAGTACCCCGACGTGCAAGTACCCCAACGTGGCCCGGGTTGCGAGGGCCCTTTATAGCTGCTCGCAGCTCTAGTTATTCTTATTATTATTCTTCTCCGCAAACGATCACATTTTTGAGACACTAAACGTGACCGAAAACTCACCAAACTTTACACGCACATCAGGCCTGGCGAAAAATTTGATATTTTAAAGTCGCCATACATGATAACAGAAAAATGGCTCCTTAGCGCCCCCTACATAGGTTAAACGGATCCCTGTCCCGCTACGATTGTCCGACGGCTATGAAAATTGTGTGGCACCTGTAGCACATCCCAATGAACAAAAACCTCTTTGAAGTGTGTACCCTAAAATAGACAGAAAGTGAGGTATGAGTATTTAAATGTCCAATTTTTGCCAATTTTTGCACATTTACAGGGGTCATACTTTTGCCCGCTTCTCCTACACGGTTAACCCGATTGACTTCAAACTTGGGATGTACCATCTCAACACCTGGGACAACATCATTGTGAAAAATGAAAAGTTTTTGATATACTATATGACGGTGGCGGCGCATCAAATTTAGAGTTTAAAAATTCTTACTTCACGAGGCATTGCCGGTTGTACGTTTAATCTAGAGCTACGAAAATTGGTACACATATGTAACAGACTATGACCTACAAAAAACTCTTTTTGAACCATATGCTAAACCTAACAGGAAGTCCACCATTTTGATTTATTTTGGAACGTGTTGCCATTTTTTTGGCCATTTCATTGGGGCCTTATTTTAACGAACTCCTCCTACAGTGTTTATCCGATCATCTTCAAACTTGGTGTGATTCATCTTAAGATGTTGAAGATGAAAAGTTATTGAAAGCTTTGTATTTCGTCGCACGCTGTTGTCATGGCATGCACTGTTTGCAAAGGAAAAAAAATATCCTTAAAAAGCATTGCCAGTTGTACGAAGCAGCTAGAGCAACGAAAAATTGTAGACATATGTAACAGCCCAGGATGTACAAAAATGTCTCTTGGTGCCATGTGCTAAACGCAACAGGAAGTCCCCCAGGGGCCGGGCATCACATTTTGAGCTAAAAAACTCCTCTTGAACAAAGCATTCCCGGTTGTACGTTTCACCTAGCGCTATGATAATTTCCAGGCATACATAAGAGCCCACGATGTACAAAAAAGTCTCTTGGAACCATGTGCTAAACCAAACAGGAAGTCCGCCATTTTGATTTATGATGGGATTTGTTGCCATTTTTTGTGGCCTTTTTCAGGGGTCATATTTTAACGAACCCCTCCTACAAAATTTATCCGACTGTCTTCACACTTGGTATGTTTCATCTTAAGATGTTTAAGATGCAAAGTAATCGAAAGTTTTTTATTTTGTCACACGCTGTTGCCATAGCAATGCATTGGAATTGCACACCATATTTTGCGTTTTGATTAAACAGACAAAGCATTCCCGGTTGTACGTTTCACCTAAAGCTATGCTAATTTGCAGGCAAACATAAGAGCTCAGGATGTACAAAAAAGTCTCTTGGAGCCATATGCTAAACCAATCAGGAAGTCCACCATTTTGATTCACGTTGGGATTTGTAGCCATTTTTTGTGGCCTTTTTTAGGGGTCATATTTTAACGAACTCCTCCTACAAAATTTATCCGACTGTCTTTAAACTTGGTGTGCTTCATCTTAAGATGTTTAAGGTGCAAAGTTATCGAAAGTTATTTATTTTGTCGCACGCCGTTGTCATGGCGATGCATTGTTTGCCAAGTAAAATGCTGCTTTTTTTTGGGGGTCTAAACATGTGCAAAAACTCATGAAACTTTACACACACATCAGGCTTGTCATCAGCATGAATATTTTAGAGATTTCTTATTCAATTTGCAATAAATGGTTCAATAGCGCCCTCTAGACATTTTTATGAAGCTTTTGCAAATGTTTTGTGTTTTATGATTCACCTAGATTTGTAAAAATTGGGATACATATCAGCCTAAGACTTACAAAAAGGTTTCTAAAGCCATATGCTGAATCAAACAGGAAGTCTGCCATTTGGATTTACTTTGGTATTTGTAGCCATTTTTTGGGGCCTTTTCTAGGGGTCATATTTTCAACAGAACTTATCAGATCGTCTTCATTCTTTGGCGTGTTTCATCTTAAGATATTTAAGATGAAAAGTTATTGAATTTTTTTATTTTGTCACACGCCTTTGCTCTAGCCATGCATTGTTTGTGAAGAAAAATGCTTCTTTGAGAGTCTAAATATGGGCGAAAACTCACAAAACTTTGCACACACACCAGACATGTCTGGAACATGAATATTTTATTTAGATATTTGTTGTGCAATTGTAATAAATGGCTCAATAGCGCCCTTTAGACATTTTTATGAAGTCTTTCCGTTTATATGATTCAGCTAGATGTGTGAATATTGGCAGGCATGCCGAATATATTCAAAAAGTATTCTATATAGCCATGTGCCAATCCATTTTGATTTTATTTTGTTAATTGTGCATCATTTTTGGCCTTTCCATGAAACTTTACAAACACAAAGCATGGCAAAAACGTTTACAATTTAGATGGTTTCCTATTTGACAGTACCCCAACATGCCAGTACCCCGACGTGCAAATACCCCAACGTGGCCCGGGTTGCGAGGGCCCTTTATAGCTGCTCGCAGCTCTAGTTATTCTTCTTCTTCTTTATTCTCCGCAAACAATCGCGATTTTGGGTACCTAAATATTCACGAAAACTCACCGAACTTTGCACACTCCTCAGGTCCGGCGAAAAATTTGATATTATGAAGTCGTTATAACAACGCGACTCTATAGCGCCCCCTAGCATAGAAAAATAAAAACCAAGCCCGGCACGTTTGAGCTAGAGCAACGAAAATTGTCAGGCACGTGTAGCACCCCGAGACGCACAAAAAAGTCTATTGGGACCATGTAGCTAAAATGTACAGGAAGTGAGCTATGAATTTTTTAATGTCCAACTTTGGCCTATTTTGGCACATTCACTGTGGTCATGCTTTTTCCCCCTATGCAAACATTTTTCATCCCATTGACTTCAAACTTGGCATTTATCATCTCAAGACCTAAGAGAACAGCTGGGCAAAAAGTCTTGCCTTTTCGAAATACTATATGACAGGGGCGGGGCATCAAATATTGCCTTTAAAATTTCATTTGTCCAGAAAGAGCAAATGCTGAATAACTCCCATGTACAAGCTCCAAAAAATCTCAAACTTCTCAGGCAACGTAATAGTCACGGCCTGAAAACATCTATATGATAAAATTCAGTTCTACATATAGCGCCACCTAGTGGTTACAATAAATGTCATACTTTACGTTTTTAGCTACTGTGCTGAGCTCGTTGAAGGGATCCAGTTGAAAATTGGTCAGAAAAGCCTTAAGATGTTGATGATGCCCCACACCGAATATTGTAACTTTTCGCCAAAGGGCGTGGCCGCTACGGTGACGCAAAGTCTGAAGATTTTTCGTGACAATAAAAGCTGCATTAACCTGACCGAGATGATCCTATCTTCTCAAAATTTCACACATTTGATGAGAGTCCTGCTCTAAAGACATCTACTAACTTACATTTCATCTAACTGATAGCGCCACCTAGTGGCAATTTTTTTTCTTACGAATTTTCTTCTACGTTTTTCTCCAAACACGTTAACTGGACCTACCTCATATTTGCTCAGATGAGGGTTTCGGCCTTCATGATGTCACAACATGAAGTTTGTGAGTTTTCGCGAATTGCTGTGGGCGTGGCTAAGCGCTGTTCGCCAAGAAAACAACGCCAGTTTTGAGGGTCTAAACATGCACAGAAACTCATGAAACTTGGCACACACATCTGGCCTGGTAAAATGAGCAATATTTTATTGTTGATTGTGCTATTGTTACAAAAATGACTCAATAGCGCCCCCTAGAGGTTTTTAACGAAGCAGCCCCGGTTGTACGTTTAAGCAAGAATGACGAATATTTTTAGGTGTATGAGGGAGCCCAAGACCTACAAAAAAGTCTCTTGGACCCATATGCTAAAATGAACAGGAAGTGAGCTACGAATTTTTGAATGTCCCATTTTTGACGATTTTTGCACATTCACAGGGGGCAGACTTTTGCCCACTTCTCCTACACGTTTCATCCGACTGAGTTAAGACTTGGCCTGGACCATGTCAAGACCTGAGCCAACGACAGGGGGAAAAATTTTGACTTTTCGAAATACTATATGATGAGGGCGGGGCATCAAAATGTGTGTTTCGCAATGAAAAAGGATATGCTTGATAACTCCCCGGTACATGCTCCAAAAAATCCCAAACTTGACATGTATGTTTATCGTCAAGGCCTGAAGTTATCTCTATGACAACATTCAGTTATATATGCAGCGCCACCTAGCCCTTGAGGCATGAAAAAAAAATACCCCACATACGGTATTTTGTACAAAAAATGTAAACTCATTCTAAGTGTGATAACTAAGTCATTTAAGAATATTCTTTTAGTTTCCACCACTCAAAATGTTCACTGGCATCAGACTTATCCAAACATATATATATTTTTATTTATTTTTGATAGCCTCTATGGACATTAAAAGCAATATCGTGAATGAAGGATATGCTTAATAACTCCACGGTACATGCTCCAAAAAAAAATCCCACACTTGACATGTATGCTTATAATCAAGGCCTGAAGGTATCTCTATGACAACATTCAGTTATAAATACAGCGCCACCTAGCCCTTGAGGCTTATATATAAAAAAAAAAAAAATACCCCACATACGGTATTTTGTACAAAAAATGTACACTCATTCTAAGTGTGATAACTAAGTCATTTATGAATATTCTTTTAGTTTCCACCACTCAAATTGTTCACTGGCTTCACACCGATCCAAACGTATGTACGTTTCCATTTTGTTTTATTCATTTTTGATTGCCCCTTTGGACAATAAAAGTAACATTGTGCAATGAGTACAACGAGCGATGATGTGTATATACACTTTTACAAAAAAATACCAATCAAGGCAACTCATTGCCTAAAAATAAAAAAGGACGCTGATTTTTGCAGGTCTTAACAATCACCAAAACCCGTTGAGCTTGACACACACACTGGCAAAAAAATATTCTACATGTAAACGTTTATTATGCCATCTTCAAAGAAATTTTGCTTCCAATATGCCAGTACCCCAACGTGCCAGTACCCCAACGTGCAAGTACCCCAACGTGCAAGGACCCCAACGTGGCCCGGGCTGCGAGGGCCCTTTATAGCTGCTCGCAGCTCTAGTTAGGGCCCGAGCAGCGACCGCTGCGAGGTCCCTATTGTTTTTGTAAAAATTATTATTATTATTATTATTATTATTAGGGCCCGAGCAGCGGCGGCGGCGGTGCCGCTGCGAGGCCCTATTGTTTTTGTAGGAATTCTTCTTATTATTCTTCTTTTTCTTCTCCGCAAACAATCGCATTTTTGAGACACTAAACGTGAACGAAAACTCACCAAACTTTACACGCACATCAGGCCTGGCGAAAAATTTGATATTTTAAAGTCGCCATACATGATAACAGAAAAATGGCTCCTTAGCGCCCCCTACATAGGTTAAACGGATCCCTGTCCCGCTACGATTGTCCGACGGCTATGAAAATTGTGTGGCACCTGTAGCACATCCCAATGAACAAAAACCTCTTTGAAGTGTGTACCCTAAAATAGACAGAAAGTGAGGTATGAGTATTTAAATGTCCAATTTTTGCCAATTTTTGCACATTTACAGGGGTCATACTTTTGCCCGCTTCTCCTACACGGTTAACCCGATTGACTTCAAACTTGGGATGTACCATCTCAACACCTGGGACAACATCATTGTGAAAAATGAAAAGTTTTTGATATACTATATGACGGCGGCGGCGCATCAAATTTAGAGTTTAAAAATTCTTACTTCACGAAGCATTGCCGGTTGTACGTTTAATCTAGAGCTACGAAAATTGGTACACATATGTAACAGGCTATGACCTACAAAAAACTCTTTTTGAACCATATGCTAAACCTAACAGGAAGTCCACCATTTTGATTTATTTTGGAACGTGTTGCCATTTTTTTGGCCATTTCATTGGGGTCTTATTTTAACGAACTCCTCCTACAGTGTTTATCCGATTATCTTCAAACTTGGTGTGATTCATCTTAAGATGTTGAAGATGAAAAGTTATTGAAAGCTTTGTATTTCGTCGCACACTGTTGTCATGGCATGCATTGTTTTTAAAGGAAAAACAATATCCTTAAAGAAGCATTCCCGTTTGTACGAAGCAGCTAGAGCTACGAAAATTTGTAGACATATGTAACAGCCCAAGATGTACAAAAAAGTCTCTTGGTGCCCTGTGCTAAACCCAACAGGAAGTCCCCCAGGGGCCGGGCATCACATTTTGAGCTAAAAAAACTCCTCTTTAACAAAGCATACCCGGCTGTACGTTTCACATAGAGTTACCAAAATGGCCTTTTTCAGGGGTCATATTTTAACGAACCCCTCCTACAAAATTTATCCGACTGTCTTCAAACTTGGTGTGTTTCATCTTAAGATGTTTAAGATGCAAAGTAATCGAAAGTTTTTTATTTTGTAACACGCTGTTGCCATAGCAATGCATTGTTTGTCAAGTGCTGCTTTTTTTTTTTTTTATACACATGAAAACTCATGAAACTTTGCAAACACATCAGACTTGTCATGAATATGAATTTTCAGAGATTTATTGTGCAATTTGCAATAAATAGCGCCCTCTAGACATTTTTACGAAGCATTTCCGATTGTATGATTTTGCTAGACCTACAAAAAAGTATTATGTAGCCATTTGCCAAACCAAAGAGGAAGACCGCTATTTTGATTTTATTTTGGGAATTATACATCATTTTTGGCCTTTTTCATGAAACTTTGCACAGACAAGGCATGGAAAAAACTAACATTTTAAATGGTCCTTGTTCCATGTAACAGTACCCCAACGTGCCAGTACCCCGACGTGCAAGTAACCCAACGTTGTGCTCAATAGCGCCCTCTATGCATTTTTATGGAGCATTTCCAATTGTATGATTCAAGCGATACACAACTAAAGATGACTTGACCTAGATTTGTGAAAACTGGGAGGCATACCTATTAGCTTAAGACCTACAAAAACTATTCTGTAGCCGTATGCTAAACCTAAAAGGAAGTCCGCCATTTTGAATTTATTTTGGGAATTGCGCACCATATTTTGCATTTTGATTAAACTTTGCACACACAAGGCTTGTCAAAAACATTTTAGATGGTCCTTGTCCTATTTGACAGTACCCCAACGTGCCAGTACCCCGACGTGCAAGTACCCCAACGTGGCCCGGGTTGCGAGGGCCCTTTATAGCTGCTCGCAGCTCTAGTTAGGGCCCGAGCAGCGGCGGCGGCGGTGCCGCTGCGAGGCCCTATTGTTTTTGTAGGAATTCTTCTTATTAGGGCCCGAGCAGCGGCGGCGGCGGTGCCGCTGCGAGGCCCTATTGTTTTTGTAGGAATTCTTATTATTATTATTATTAGGGCCCGAGCAGCGGCGGCGGCGGTGCCGCTGCGAGGCCCTATTGTTTTTGTAGGAATTCTTATTATTATTATTATTATTATTATTATTATTATTATTATTCTCCGCAAACGATCACATTTTTGAGACACTAAACGTGACCGAAAACTCACCAAACTTTACACGCACATCAGGCCTGGCGAAAAATTTGATATTTTAAAGTCGCCATACATGATAACAGAAAAATGGCTCCTTAGCGCCCCCTACATAGGTTAAACGGATCCCTGTCCCGCTACGATTGTCCGACGGCTATGAAAATTGTGTGGCACCTGTAGCACATCCCAATGAACAAAAACCTCTTTGAAGTGTGTACCCTAAAATAGACAGAAAGTGAGGTATGAGTATTTAAATGTCCAATTTTTGCCAATTTTTGCACATTTACAGGGGTCATACTTTTGCCCGCTTCTCCTACACGGTTAACCCGATTGACTTCAAACTTGGGCTGTACCATCTCAACACCTGGGACAACATCATGGTAAAAAATCTAAAGTTTTTGACATACTATATGACGGTGGCGGGGCATCAAATTTACAGTTTCAAAATTCTTACTTAACAAAGCATTGCCGTGGTACGTTTAATTGAGAGCCACGAAAATTGGTACACATATGTAACAGACTATGATCTACAAAAAACTCTTTTTGAACCATATGCTAAACCTAACAGGAAGTCCGCCAGAGGCGAGGCATCAAATTTTGTGTTTCAAAATTCTTATTTAATGAAGCATTCCCGGCTGTACATTTCACCTAGAGTTACCAACATTTGAAGACATATGTAACAGCCCTCAAGGTACAAAAAACTCTTTTTGAACCATATGCTAAACCGAACAGGAAGTCCGCCATTTTGATTTACTTTGGAACGTGTTGCCATTTTTTGGGCCATTTCATAGGGGTCTTATTTTAACGAACTCCTCCTACACAGTTTATCCGATCATCTCCAAACTTGGTGTGATTCATCTTAAAATGTTGAAGATGAAAAGTTATTGAAAGCTTTTTATTTCGTCGCACGCTGTTGCCGTGGCATGCACAGTTTGCAAAGGAAAAAATTCCCTCTTAATGAAGCATTCACAGTTATACGAAGCAGCTAGAGCTACGAAAATTTGGAGACAAATTTAACAGCCCACAATGTGCAAAAAAGTCTCTTGGTGCCATGTGCTAAACCCAACAGGAAGTCCCGTAAGGGCCGGTCATCACATTTTGAGGTAAAAAACTCCTCTTTAACGAAGCATTCCCGGTTGTACGTTTCACCTAGCGCTATGATAATTTAGAGGCATACATAAGAGCCCACGATGTACAAAATAGTCTCTTGGAACCATCTTCCAAAACAAACAGGAAGTCCGCCATTTTGATTTACGTTGGGATTTGTAGCCATTTTTTGTGGCCTTTTTTAGGGGTCATATTTTAACGAACTCCTCCTACAAAATTTATCCGACTGTCTTCAAACTTGGTGTGCTTCATCTTAAGATGTTTAAGATACAAAGTTATCGAAAGTTATTTATTTTGTCCCACGCCGTTTCATGGCGATGCATTGTTTGCCAAGTAAAATGCTGCTTTTTTTTTTGGTCTAAACATGTGCAAAAACTCATGAAACTTTACACACACATCAGGCTTGTCATAAGCATGAATATTTTAGAGATTTCTTATTAAATTTGCAATAAATGGTTCAATAGCACCCTCTAGACATTTTTATGAAGTCTTTCCGATTGTATGATTCAGCTAGATGTGTGAATATTGGCAGGCATGCCTAATATATTCAAAAAGTATTCTATATAGCCATGTGCCAATCCATTTTGATTTTATTTTGTTAATTGTGCATCATTTTTGGCCTTTCCATGAAACTTTACAAACACAAAGCATGGCAAAAATGTTTAAAATTTAGATGGTTTCCTATTTGACAGTACCCCAACATGCCAGTACCCCGACGTGCAAATACCCCAACGTGGCCCGGGTTGCGAGGGCCCTTTATAGCTGCTCGCAGCTCTAGTTATTATTCTTCTTCTTCTTTTTCTTTGTTATTATTCTTTTCCGCAAACAACCACATTTTTGAGGCACTAAACATGAACGAAAACTCACCGAACTTTACACGGAGATCGGGCCTGGCGAAAAATTTGATATTTTAAAGTCGCCATACATGATAACAGAAAAATGGCTCTGTAGCGCCACCTACATAGGTTTAACGGATCCCTGTCCCGCTACGATTGTCCTATGGCTACGAAAATTGTGTGGCACCTGTAGCACATCCAGATGAACAAAAACCTCTTTGATATGTGTACCCTAAAATAGACAGGAAGTGAGGTATGAGTATTTGAATGTCCAATTTTGGCCCATTTTTGCACATTTACAGGGGTCATACTTTTGCCCGCTTCTCCTACACGGTTAACCCGATTGACTTCAAACTTGGGCTGTACCATCTCAACACCTGGGACAACATCATGGTAAAAAATCTAAAGTTTTTGACATACTATATGACGGTGGCGGGGCATCAAATTTACAGTTTCAAGATTCTTACTTAACAAAGCATTGCCGTGGTACGTTTAATTGAGAGCCACGAAAATTGGTACACATATGTAACAGACTATGATCTACAAAAAACTCTTTTTGAACCATATGCTAAACCTAACAGGAAGTCCGCTAGAGGCGAGGCATCAAATTTTGTGTTTCAAAATTCTTATTTAATGAAGCATTCCCGGCTGTACATTTCACCTAGAGTTACCAACATTTGAAGACATATGTAACAGCCCTCAAGGTACAAAAAACTCTTTTTGAACCATATGCTAAACCGAACAGGAAGTCCGCCATTTTGATTTACTTTGGAACGTGTTGCCATTTTTTGGGCCATTTCATAGGGGTCTTATTTTAACGAACTCCTCCTACAGAGTTTATCCGATCATCTCCAAACTTGGTGTGATTCATCTTAAAATGTTGAAGATGAAAAGTTATTGAAAGCTTTTTATTTCGTCGCACGCTGTTGCCGTGGCATGCACAGTTTGCAAAGGAAAAAATTCCCTCTTAATGAAGCATTCACAGTTGTACGAAGCAGCTAGAGCTACGAAAATTTGGAGACAAATTTAACAGCCCACAATGTACAAAAAAGTCTCTTGGTGCCATGTGCTAAACCCAACAGGAAGTCCCGTAAGGGCCGGTCATCACATTTTGAGGTAAAAAACTCCTCTTTAACGAAGCATTCCCGGTTGTACGTTTCACCTAGCGCTATGATAATTTAGAGGCATACATAAGAGCCCACGATGTACAAAATAGTCTCTTGGAACCATCTTCCAAAACAAACAGGAAGTCCGCCATTTTGATTTACGTTGGGATTTGTAGCCATTTTTTGTGGCCTTTTTTAGGGGTCATATTTTAACGAACTCCTCCTACAAAATTTATCCGACTGTCTTCAAACTTGGTGTGCTTCATCTTAAGATGTTTAAGATACAAAGTTATCGAAAGTTATTTATTTTGTCCCACGCCGTTTCATGGCGATGCATTGTTTGCCAAGTAAAATGCTGCTTTTTTTTTTTGGTCTAAACATGTGCAAAAACTCATGAAACTTTACACACACATCAGGCTTGTCATAAGCATGAATATTTTAGAGATTTCTTATTAAATTTGCAATAAATGCTTCAATAGCGCCCTCTAGACATTTTTATGAAGTCTTTCCGATTATATGATTCAGCTAGATGTGTGAATATTGGCAGGCATGCCTAATATATTCAAAAAGTATTCTATATAGCCATGTGCCAATCCATTTTGATTTTATTTTGTTAATTGTGCATCATTTTTGGCCTTTCCATGAAACTTTACAAACACAAAGCATGGCAAAAACGTTTAAAATTTAGATGGTTTCCTATTTGACAGTACCCCAACATGCCAGTACCCCGACGTGCAAATACCCCAACGTGGCCCGGGTTGCGAGGGCCCTTTATAGCTGCTCGCAGCTCTAGTTATTATTATTATTCTTATTATTATTCTTCTCCGCAAACAATCGCATTTTTGAGACGCTAAACGTGAACGAAAACTCACCAAACTTTACACGCACATCAGGCCTGGCGAAAAATTTGATATTTTAAAGTCGCCACACATGATAACAGAAAAATGGCTCCATAGCGCCACCTACATAGGTTAAACGGATCCCTGTCCCGCTACGATTGTCCTATGGCGACGAAAATTGTGTGGCACCCGTAGCACATCCAGATGAACAAAAACCTCTTTGATGTGTGTACCCTAAAATAGACAGAAAGTGAGGTATGATCATCTGAATGTCCAATTTTGGCCCAGTTTTGCACATTTACAGGGGTCATACTTCTGCCCGCTTCTCCTACACGGTTAACCTGATTGACTTCAAACTTGGGATGGACCATCTCAACACCTGGGACAACATCATTGTAAAAAATCTAAAGTTTTTGATATACTATATGACGGCGGCGACGCATCAAATTTAGAGTTTAAAAATTCTTACTTCACGAAGCATTGCCGGTTGTACGTTTAATCTAGAGCTACGAAAATTGGTACACATATGTAACAGGCTATGACCTACAAAAAACTCTTTTTGAACCATATGCTAAACCTCACAGGAAGTCCGCCATTTTGATTTATTTTGGAACGTGTTGCCATTTTTTTGGCCATTTCATTGGGGTCTTATTTTAACGAACTCCTCCTTCAGTGTTTATCCGATCATCTTCAAACTTGGTGTGATTCATCTTAAGATGTTGAAGATGAAAAGTTATTGAAAGCTTTGTATTTCGTCGCACGCTGTTGTCATGGCATGCACTGTTTGCAAAGGAAAAAAAATATCCTTAATGAAGCATTCCCAGTTGTATGAAGTAGCTAGAGCTACAAAAATTTGTAGACATTTGTAACAGCCCACAATGTACAAAAAAGTCTCTTGGTGCCATGTGCTAAACCCAACAGGAAGTCCCCCAGGGGCCGGGCATCACATTTTGAGCTAGAAAACTCCTCTTTAACGAAGCATTCCCGGTTGTACGTTTCACCTAGCGCGATGATAATTTGCAGGCATACATAAGAGCCCACGATGTACAAAAAAGTCTCTTGGAACCATGTGCTAAACCAAACAGGAAGTCTGCCATTTTGATTTACGATGGGATTTGTTGCCATTTTTTGTGGCCTTTTTTAGGGGTCATATTTTAACGAACTCCTCGTACAAAGTTCATCCGACCGTCTTCAAACTTGGTGTGTTTCATCTTAAGATGTTTAAGATGCAAAGTTATCGAAAGTTTTTTATTTTGTCGCACGCTGCTGCTATAGCGATGCATTGTTTGCCAAGTAAAGTGCTGCTTTGTTTTTTTATCTATACATGTGTGAAAACTCATGAAACTTTGCAAACACATCAGACTTGTCATGAACATGAATTTTTAGAGATTTATTGTGCAATTTGCAATAAATAGCGCCCTCTAGACATTTTTATGAAGTATTTCCGATTGTATGATTCTGCTAGATTTGTGAAAATTAGGACAGACCCCTATCAGCCTAATACCTACAAAAAAGTATTATGTAGCCATTTGCCAAACCAAAGAGGAAGTCCGCTATTTTGATTTTATTTTGGGATTTATACATCATTTTTGGCCTCTTTCATTAAACTTTGCACAGACAAGGCATGGAAAAAACTAACATTTTAAATGGTCCTTGTTCCATGTAACAGTACCCCAACGTGCCAGTACCCTGACGTGCAAGTAACCCAACGTTGTGCTCAATAGCGCCCTCTATGCATTTTTATGGAGCATTTCCAATTGTATGATTCAAGCGATACACAACTAAAGATGACTTGACCTAGATTTGTGAAAACTGGGAGGCATACCTATTAGCTTAAGACCTACAAAAAGTATTCTGTAGCCGTATGCTAAACCTAAAAGGAAGTCCGCCATTTTGAATTTATTTTGGGAATTGCACACCATCTTTGGCCTTTTGCACTCACAAAGCTTGTCAAAAACATTTTAGATGGTCCTTGTCCGATTTGACAGTACCTCAACGTGCCAGTACCCCGACGTGCAAGTACCCCAACGTGGCCCAGATTGCGAGGGCCCTTTATAGCTGCTCGCAGCTCTAGTTATTCTTCTTTTTCTTCTCCGCAAACAATCGCATTTTTGAGACACTAAACGTGAACGAAAACTCACCAAACTTTACACGCACATCAGGCCTGGCGAAAAATTTGATATTTTAAAGTCGCCATACATGATAACAGAAAAATGGCTCCTTAGCGCCCCCTACATAGGTTAAACGGATCCCTGTCCCGCTACGATTGTCCGACGGCTATGAAAATTGTGTGGCACCTGTAGCACATCCCAATGAACAAAAACCTCTTTGAAGTGTGTACCCTAAAATAGACAGAAAGTGAGGTATGAGTATTTAAATGTCCAATTTTTGCCAATTTTTGCACATTTACAGGGGTCATACTTTTGCCCGCTTCTCCTACACGGTTAACCCGATTGACTTCAAACTTGGGATGTACCATCTCAACACCTGGGACAACATCATTGTGAAAAATGAAAAGTTTTTGATATACTATATGACGGTGGCGGCGCATCAAATTTAGAGTTTAAAAATTCTTACTTCACGAAGCATTGCCGGTTGTACGTTTAATCTAGAGCTACGAAAATTGGTACACATATGTCACAGGCTATGACCTACAAAAAACTCTTTTTGAACCATATGCTAAACCTAACATGAAGTCCACCATTTTGATTTATTTTGGAACGTGTTGCCATTTTTTTGGCCATTTCATTGGGGTCTTATTTTAACGAACTCCTCCTACAGTGTTTATCCGATCATCTTCAAACTTGGTGTGATTCATCTTAAGATGTTGAAGATGAAAAGTTATTGAAAGCTTTGTATTTCGTCGCACACTGTTGTCATGGCATGCACTGTTTTTAAAAGGAAAAAAAATATCCTTAAAGAAGCATTCCCATTTGTACGAAGCAGCTAGAGCTACGAAAATTTGTAGACATATGTAACAGCCCAAGATGTACAAAAAAGTCTCTTGGTGCCCTGTGCTAAACCCAACAGGAAGTCCCCCAGGGGCCGGGCATCACATTTTGAGCTAAAAAACTCCTCTTTAACAAAGCATACCCGGCTGTACGTTTCACATAGAGTTACCAAAATTTGTAGAGGTATATAACAGCCCTCGAGGTACAAAAAACTCTTTTTGAACCATATGCTAAACCTAACAGGACGTCCGCCATTTTGATTTACTTTGGAATGTGTTGCCATTTTTTTGGGCCATTTCATAGGGGTCATATTTTAACAAACTCCTCCTACAGAGTTTATCCGATCATCTTCAAACTTGGTGTGATTCATCTTAAGATGTTGAAAATGAAAAGTGATTGAAAGTTTTTTATTTCGTCACACGCTGTTGTCGTGGCATGCACTTTTTGCAAAGGAAAAAAAATCTTATTAATGAAGCATTCCCAGTTGTACGAAGCAGCTAGAGCGACGAAAAATTGTAGACATATGTAACAGTCCAGGATGTACAAAAAAAGTCTCTTGGTGCCATGTGCTTAACCTAACAGGAAGTCCCCCAGGGGCCGGGCATCACATTTTGAGCTAAAAAACTCCTCTTTAACGAAGCATTCCCGGTTGTACGTTTCACCTAGCGCTATGATAATTTGCAGGCATACATAAGAGCCCACGATGTACAAAAAAAGTCTCTTGGAACCATGTGCTAAACCAAACAGGAAGTCTGCCATTTTGATTTATGATGGGATTTGTTGCCATTTTTTGTGGCCTTTTTCAGGGGTCATATTTTAACGAACCCCTCCTACAAAATTTATCCGACTGTCTTCAAACTTGGTGTGTTTCATCTTAAGATGTTTAAGATGCAAAGTAATCGAAAGTTTTTTATTTTGTAACACGCTGTTGCCATAGCAATGCATTGTTTGTCAAGTGCTGCTTTTTTTTTTTTATACACATGAAAACTCATGAAACTTTGCAAACACATCAGACTCGTCATGAACATGAATTTTCAGTGATTTATTGTGCAATTTGCAATAAATAGCGCCCTCTAGACATTTTTATGAAGCCTTTCCGATTGTATGATTATGCTAGACCTACAAAAAAGTATTATGTAGCCATTTGCCAAACCAAAGAGGAAGTCCGCTATTTTGATTTTATTTTGGGAATTATACATCATTTTTGGCCTTTCTCATTAAACTTTGCACAGACAAGCCATGGAAAAAACTAACATTTTAAATGGTCCTTGTTCCATGTAACAGTACCCCAACGTGCCAGTACCCTGACGTGCAAGTAACCCAACGTTGTGCTCAATAGCGCCCTCTATGCAATTTTATGGAGCATTTCCAATTGTATGATTCAAGCGATACACAACTAAAGATGACTTGACCTAGATTTATGAAAACTGGGAGGCATACCTATTAGCTTAAGACCTACAAAAGGTATTCTGTAGCCGTATGCTAAACCTAAAAGGAAGTCCACCATTTTGAATTTATTTTGGGAATTGCACACCATATTTTGCGTTTTGATTAAACTTTGCACACACAAGGCTTGTCAAAAACATTTTAGATGGTCTTGTCCTATTTGACAGTACCCCAACGTGCCAGTACCCCGACGTGCAAGTACCCCAACGTGGCCCGGGTTGCGAGGGCCCTTTATAGCTGCTCGCAGCTCTAGTTATTCTTCTTCTTCTTCTTCTTCTTCTTTTTCTTTGTTATTATTCTTTTCCGCAAACAACCACATTTTTGAGGCACTAAACATGAACGAAAACTCACCAAACTTTACACGCAGATCGGGTCTGGCGAAAAATTTGATATTTTAAAGTCGCCATACATGATAACAGAAAAATGGCTCTGTAGCGCCACCTACATAGGTTTAACGGATCCCTGTCCCGCTACGATTGTCCTATGGCTACGAAAATTGTGTGGCACCTGTAGCACATCCAGATGAACAAAAACCTCTTTGATATGTGTACCCTAAAATAGACAGGAAGTGAGGTATGAGTATTTGAATGTCCAATTTTGGCCCATTTTTGCACATTTACAGGGGTCATACTTTTGCCCGCTTCTCCTACACGGTTAACCCGATTGACTTCAAACTTGGGCTGTACCATCTCAACACCTGGGACAACATCATGGTAAAAAATCTAAAGTTTTTGACATACTATATGACGGTGGCGGGGCATCAAATTTACAGTTTCAAAATTCTTACTTAACGAAGCATTGCCGGTGGTACGTTTAATCTAGAGCTACGAAAATTGGTACACATATGTAACAGACTATGATCTACAAAAAAGCCTGTTGGTGCCATATGCTAAACCTAACAGGAAGTCCGCCAGAGGCGAGGCATCAAATTTTGTGTTTCATAATTCTAACTTAATGAAGCATTCCCGGCTGTACATTTCACCTAGAGTTACCAATATTTGAAGACATATGTAACAGCCCTCAAGGTACAAAAAACTCTTTTTGAACCATATGCTAAACCGAACAGGAAGTCCGCCATTTTGATTTACTTTGGAACGTGTTGCCATTTTTTGGGCCATTTCATAGGGGTCTTATTTTAACGAACTCCTCCTACAGAGTTTATCCGATCATCTCCAAACTTGGTGTGATTCATCTTAAGATGTTGAAGATGAAAAGTTATTGAAAGCTTTTTATTTTGTCGCACGCTGTTGCCGTGGCATGCACAGTTTGCAAAGGAAAAAATTCCTTCTTAATGAAGCATTCCCAGTTGTACGAAGCAGCTAGAGCTACGAAAATTTGGAGACAAATGTAACAGCCCACGATGTACAAAAAAGTCTCTTGGTGCCATGTGCTAAACCCAACAGGAAGTCCCGTAGGGGCCGGGCATCACATTTTGAGCTAAAAAACTCCTCTTTAACGAAGCATTCCCGGTTGTACGTTTCACCTAGCGCTATGATAATTTAGAGGCATACATAAGAGCCCACGATGTACAAAAAAGTCTCTTGGAACCATGTGCTAAACCAAACAGGAAGTCCGCCATTTTGATTTATGATGGGATTTGTAGCCTTTTTTTGTGGCCTTTTTTAGGGGTCATATTTTAACTCCTCCTACAAAATTCATCCGACCGTGTTCAAACTTGGTGTGTTTCATCTTAAGATGTTTAAGATGCAAATTTATCGAAAGTTTTTTATTTTGTCGCACGCTGCTGCTATAGCGATGCATTGGTTGCCAAGTAAAGTGCTGCTTTGTTTTTTTTTTATCTATACATGTGTGAAAACTCGTGAAACTTTGCACACACATCAGACTTGTCATTAACATGAATTTTTAGAGATTTCTTGTGCAATTTGCAATAAATCGCACCCTCTATACATTTTTTATGGAGCATTTCCGATTGGATGATTCAAGCGCGAAATAACTAAAGATGACTTGACTTGACCTAGATTTGTGAAAACTCAGAGGCATACCTATTATATTATTATTATTTTTTGTACCTTACAAGATTATCTCTTGTGCCACATTAAACCCCTTTGCAGGCCTGAGCCAAACCACGGTCCATACATTTGATACCACTGCTTTATTTCAATGGTCAAGTACTTCATAACCACACCTACTTATGCTTGTCCTTGCATATATAGTAGACAACAAAGAGCTCTTTCAACAAAAGACATTTCCATCTACAAAGTCATACAAGGTAAGCACTCTATAAATTCTGCAATCACTACACTTCTATTCCTAAATTATCACTTCAAATACCAACAATGGTTAATACAGCTACAAATTTCTTGTATGTTTATGAAGTATGATACTGTATTTATTTCTACTCCTTTGCTTTTCTACAGAACATGAACAAATCACCAAGCAAATTCTCTTTTGATAAAGACCCTCTAATCATCTCCATACGCAAAGATTGCCAACTTTTTTCCGTAAGTATACAATACATAAACTAAACAGGACAACTTTCTCAATCATATACAGTATGCCATACATATATGTATTAAGTTCTCATTTATTAACAGGTTTGTTAAAGGCACCTTTAGTGTGTTTTTCTGTTTGTAATGTTTCTCCACGAGCACGTCTAGCCATTGATATCATGTAGAACACATATGCTAACCTTTTAGAGACAATTGAAGCTTACTTGCACAGTAGCCACTATCTTAACCACTTAATTCACATGTCTACTTGACAACTTATTACATGTAGTGAAATGGTACTTTGTGCGTCTTATGCTTTTTTCTGAACACTGCTTTTCAACTCTTTCCTTAAAACCAATACATGCGGTACTGTTATACTGTATAAATATATATGTCCGTGTGTATATATTTGTATATTCTTTCAAATAAACTCGTTTTGACACACACAGCCATTGAGTAACATGCAACACGACCACAACGTTTTGCACCAACACGTTACACTTACATAACCATTTATGTACCTGTCGTATCCTTACTTTTATTCATCATTTCATCACACAATCCTAAAACATTGCTTTTTGACCCAGATGATTCAACTATACCATTTTTGCGTGTCTTATTACTTACTAGCTATATTATTTATTAACGGGCAAAAACTATGAATATAAGATCACCGTCAAATATTACGTCTGTAATATCCATATACAGTGCATTACATAATATGCATTTGTATTAAGACACTACCATGCTAAAAATATGCACACGACTGTTCTGTAAACTACACCTAAGACAACCAAACTTCACAGATCTAACATGATTCTTCATTCTTTTTTGTTCTACAGATGTATCAAATGCTGCCACACAGACAGAAGAAGCCACTGAGGACATGCACGAAGACGATGATCACAATATAACAGGACAGGTTAACCCCCCTGAAGTTTTAGCCCGCAGGTCAAAGCGTCCTAGGACTAATTCATCCATGGAGGTTACATTATCCTAAAACAGACTATGTGCTAACCCAAACTCTTTGACCCCAAGGGATTCATCTGTCCCAGAAAACTTTTACACTAAAGAGTTTATCTGTCCTAGGGCGCTGTTAACCCCAGGTTAAAGTGTTATTTAATCTGTCCTGTTACAACAGCTATACATAAACAGCTGCATTCCTCTCCTGTTCCATCTCTCGCACTTCTTTCATCTCTTTTTCTCTACTTATACCTATGCTTGCTCATGTGCTTTTTTCCCCTTTAGATGATGTCATTGGTTAGCCTGCTTCAAAGCTACATTTTTTCTTGAATAACTGTCACACATTTACTGTTTGCTGGACCCTACAAAACTGTCACAATACTTCACTATGTCATGAATACATATGTGTTGCACAGCGACACCACATTAAGAGTCATCAAAAAGCTTTTTATTTGATCACACACCATCTCTGTGCCATGCAATGTTTTCAAATGAACAGATGCTGGTTTTGAATATCAAACGAGCGACTTTTCATGAAACTTTGCACACACATCAGAAAGTCCACACTTTTGAATTTATTTTGGGAATTGTGCATCATTTTTGGCCTTTTACTGCACCTTTTTACACACAAGGCACGGCAAATGCATTTCTATTTTCCATGGTCCTTGTCTATTTAACAGTACCCCAACGTGCAAGTCCCCCGACTTGCATATACCCCAACGTGGCCCGGGTTGCGAGGGCCCTTTATAGCTGCTCGCAGCTCTAGTTATTATTATTATTCTTATTAGGGCCCGAGCAGCGACCGCTGCGAGGTCCCTATTGTTTTTGTAAAAATTATTATTAGGGCCCGAGCAGCGACTGCTGCGAGGTCCCTATTGTTTTTGTAAAAATTATTATTATTATTATTATTATTATTATTATTATTATTATTATTATTATTAGGGCCCGAGCAGCTACCGCTGCGAGGTCCCTATTGTTTTTCGATCGGATTATTATTATTATTAGGGCCCGAGCAGCGACCGCTGCGAGGTCCCTATTGTTTTTGTAAAAATTATTATTATTATTATTATTATTATTATTATTATTATTATTATTATTATTAGGGCCCGAGCAGCGACCGCTGCGAGGTCCCTATTGTTTTTGTAAAAATTATTATTATTATTATTATTATTATTATTATTCTTCTTCTTTATTCTCCGCAAACGATCGCGATTTTGGGTACCTAAACATTCACGAAAACTCACCAAACTTTGCACACTCCTCAGGCCCGGCGAAAAATTTGATATTATGAAGTCGTCATAACAATGCGACTCGATAGCGCCCCCTAGCGTAGAAAAATAAAAACCAAGCCCGGCACGTTTGAGCTAGAGCAACAAAAATTGGCAGGCACGTGTAGCACCGCGAGACGCACAAAAAAGTCTATTGGGACCATGTAGCTAAAATGTACAGGAAGTGAGCTATGAATTTTTTTATGTCCAATTTTGGCCTATTTTGGCACATTCACTGTGGTCATGCTTTTTCCCCCTTTGCAAAATTTTTTCATCCAATTGACTTCAAACTTGGCATTTATCATCTCAAGACCTGAGAGAAAAACTGGGCAAAACATCTTGCCTTTTTGAAATACTATATGACGGGGGCGGGGCATCAAATATTGCCTTTAAAATTTCATTTGTCCAGAAAGAGCAAATGCTGAATAACTCCCATGTACAAGCTCCAAAAAATCTCAAACTTCTCAGGCAACGTAATAGTCACGGCCTGAAAACATCTATATGATAAAATTCAGTTATACATATAGCGCCACCTAGTGGTTACAATAAATGTCATACTTTACGTTTTTAGCTACTGTGCTGAGCTCGTTGAAGGGATCCATTTGAAAATTGGTCAGAAAAGCCTTAAGATGTTGATCATGCCCCACACCGAATATTGTAACTTTTCGCCAAAGGGCGTGGCCGCTACGGTGACGCAAAGTCTGAAGATTTTTCGTGAAAATAAAAGCTGCATTAACTTGACCGAGATGATCCTATCTTCTCAAAATTTCACACATTTGATGAGAGTCCAGCCCTAAAGACATCTACTGACTTATATTTCATCTAACTGATAGCGCCACCTAGTGGCAATTTTTTTTATTACGAATTTTCTTCTACGTTTTTCTCCAAACACGTTAACTGGACCTACCTCTTATTTGCTCAGATGAGGGTTTCGGCCTTCATGATGTCACAACACGAAGTTTGTGAGTTTTCGCGAATTGCTGTGGGCGTGGCTAAGCGCTGTTCGCCAAGAAAACAACGCCAGTTTTGAGGGTCTAAACATGCACAGAAACTCATGAAACTTGGCACACACATCTGGCCTGGTAAAATGAGCAATATTTTATTGTTGATTGTGCTATTTTTACAAAAATTACTCAATAGCGCCCCCTAGAAGTTTTTAACGAAGCAGCCCCGGTTGTACGTTTAAGCAAGAACGACGAATATTTTTAGGTGTATGAGGGAGCCCAAGACCTACAAAAAAGTCTCTTGGACCCATATGCTAAAATGAACAGGAAGTGAGCTACGAATTTTTGAATGTCCCATTTTTGACGATTTTTGCACATTCACAGGGGGCAGACTTTAGCCCACTTCTCCTACACGTTTCATCCGACTGAGTTAAGACTTGGCCTGGACCATGTCAAGACCTGAGCCAACGACAGGGGGGAAAAATTTTGTCTTTTCGAAATACTATATTATGAGGGCGGGGCATCAAATTTTGTGTTTCGCAATGAAAAAGGATATGCTTGATAACTCCCCGGTACATGCTCCAAAAAATCCCAAACTTGACATGTATGTTTATCGTCAAGGCCTGAAGTTATCTCTGTGACAACATTCAGTTATATATGCAGCGCCACCTAGCCCTTGAGGAATAAAAAAAAAATACCCCACATACGGTATTTTGTACAAAAAATGTACACTCATTCTAAGTGTGATAACTCAGTCATTTATGAATATTCTTTTAGTTTCCACCACTCAAATTGTTCACTGGCTTCACACCGATCCAAACGTATGTACATTTCCATTTTGTTTTATTCATTTTTGATTGCCCCTTTGGACAATAAAAGTAACATTGTGCAATGAGTACAACGAGCGATGATGTGTATATACACTTTTACAAAAAATACCAATCAGGGCAACTCATTGCCTAAAAATAAAAAATAAGACGCTGATTTTTGCAGATCTTAACAATCACCAAAACCCATTGAGCTTGACACACTCATCACACCTGGCAAAAAATAAAATAAAAAAATCCACGTTTATCATGCCATTTTCAAAGAAATTCTGCTTCCAATGTGCCAGTACCCCAATGTGCAAGTTCCCCAACGTGCAAGTACCCCAACGTGGCCCGGGCTGCGAGGGCCCTTTATAGCTGCTCGCAGCTCTAGTTAGGGCCCGAGCAGCGACCGCTGCGAGGTCCCTCTTGTTTTTGTAAGAATTCTTCTTCTTCTTCTTCTTCTTCTTCTCCGTAAACGATCGCATTTTTGAGGGCCTAAACATTTACGAAAACTCACCAAACTTTGCAGTCTCTTCGGGCCCGGCGAAAAATTTGATATTATGTAGTTGCCATAACAATGCGACTCTATAGCGCCCCCTAGCGTAGAAAAATAAAAACCAATCCCGGCCCGTTTGACCTAGAGCTACGAAAATTGCCAGGCACGTGTAGCACCCCGAGACGCACAAAAAAGTCAGTGGAAGCCATTTCCTAAAATGTACAGGAAGTGAGCTATGAATTTTTGAATGTCCAATTTTGGCCCATTTTGGCACATTCACTGTGGTCATACTTTTTCCCCCTTTGCAAATATTTTTCAGCCAGTTGACTTCAAACTTGCCATGTATCATCTCAAGACCCAAGACAACAACTGGGCAAAATATCTTGACTTTTTGGAATACTATATGACGGGGGCGGGGCATCAAATATTGATTTTAAAATTTAATTTGTCCAGAAAGACAAAATGCTGAATAACTCCCATGAACAAGCTCCAAAAAATCTCAAACTTCTCACGCAACTTAATAGTCACGGCCTGAAAACATCTATATGATACAATTCTGTTATATATATATAGCGCCACCTAGTGGTGACAATAAATGTCATACTTTACGTTTTTAGCTACTGTGCCAAGCTCTTTGAAAGGATCCAGTTGAAAATTGGTCAGACAAGCCTTAAGATGTTGATCATGCCCCACACCGAATATTGTAACTTTTCGCCAAAGGGCGTGGCCGCTACGGTGCCGCAAAGTCTGGTAATTTTTCGTGGCAATAAAAGCTGCTTTTACTTGACCCAGGTAATCCTATCTTCTCAAAATTTCACACATTTGATGAGAGTCCAGCCCCTAAGACATCTACGAACTTATATTTCATCTTACTGATAGCGCCACCTTCTGGCAATTTTTTTTCTTACGATTTTTCTTCAATGTTTTTCTCCAACCACATTAACTGCACCTACCTCATATTTGCTCAGATGAGGGTTTCGGTCTTCATGATGTCACAACACGAAGTTTGTGAGTTTTCGCGAATCGCTGTGGGCGTGGCTAAGCGCTGTTCACCAAGAAAACAACACCAATTTTGAGGGCCTAAACTGGCACAAAAACTCCTGAAACTTGGCACACACATCTGGCCTGGTAAAATGAGCAATATTTTATTGTTGATTGTGCTATTTTTACAAAAATGACTCAATAGCGCCCACTCGAAATTTTTAACGAAGCAGCCCCGGTTGTACGTTTAAGCAAGAACGACGAATATTTTTAGGTGTATGAGGGAGCCCAAGACCTACAAAAAAAGTCTCTTGTACCCATATGCTAAAATGAACAGGAAGTGAGCTACGAATTTTTGAATGTCCCATTTTTGACGATTTTTGCACATTCACAGGGGGCAGACTTTTGCCCACTTCTCCTACACGTTTCATCCGACTGAGTTAAGACTTGGCCTGGACCATGTCAAGACCTGAGCCAACGAAAGGGGGAAAAATTTTGACTTTTCGAAATACTATATGATGAGGGCGGGGCATCAAAATTTGTGTTTCGCAATGTAAAAGGATATGCTTGATAACTCCTCGGGACATGCTCCAAAAAATCCCAAACTTGACATGTATGTTTATCGTCAAGGCCTGAAGTTATCTCTATGACAACATTCAGTTATATATGCAGCGCCACCTAGCCCTTGAGGCATGAAAAAAAAATACCCCACATACGGTATTTTGTACAAAAAATGTAAACTCATTCTAAGTGTGATAACGAAGTCATTTATGAATATTCTTTTAGTTTCCACCACTCAAAATGTTCACTGGCATCAGACTTATCCAAACATATATATTTTTTTATTTATTTTTGATAGCCTCTATGGACATTAAAAGCAATATCGTGAATGAAGGATATGCTTAATAACTCCACGGTACATGCTCCAAAAAAAATCCCACACTTGACATGTATGCTTATAATCAAGGCCTGAAGGTATCTCTATGACAACATTCAGTTATAAATACAGCGCCACCTAGCCCTTGAGGCTTATATAAAAAAAATAAATAAATACCCCACATACGGTATTTTGTACAAAAAATGTACACTCATTCTAAGTGTGATAACTAAGTCATTTATGAATATTCTTTTAGTTTCCACCACTCAAATTGTTCACTGGCTTCACACCGATCTAAACGTATGTACGTTTCCATTTTGTTTTATTCATTTTTGATTGCCCCTTTGGACAATAAAAGTAACATTGTGCAATGAGTACAACGAGCGATGATGTGTATATACACTTTTACAAAAAAATACCAATCAGGGCAACTCATTGCCTAAAAATAAAAAAGGACGCTGATTTTTGCAGGTCTTAACAATCACCAAAACCCGTTGAGCTTGACACACACACTGGCAAAAAAATATTCTACATGTAAACGTTTATTATGCCATTTTCAAAGAAATTTTGCTTCCAATATGCCAGTACCCCAATGTGCCAGTACCCCAACGTGCAAGTACCCCAACGTGCAAGGACCCCAACGTGGCCCGGGCTGCGAGGGCCCTTTATAGCTGCTCGCAGCTCTAGTTAGGGCCCGAGCAGCGACCGCTGCGAGGTCCCTATTGTTTTTGTAAAAATTATTATTATTATTATTATTATTATTATTATTATTATTATTATTATTCTTCTTCTTTATTCTCCGCAAACAATCGCGATTTTGGGTACCTAAATATTCACGAAAACTCACCAAACTTTGCACACTCCTCAGGTCCGGCGAAAAATTTGATATTATGAAGTCGTTATAACAACGCGGCTCTATAGCGCCCCCTAGCGTAGAAAAATAAAAACCAAGCCCGACACGTTTGAGCTAGAGCAACGAAAATTGGCAGGCACGTGTAGCACCCCGAGACGCACAAAAAAGTCTATTGGGACCATGTAGCTAAAATGTACAGGAAGTGAGCTATGAATTTTTTAATGTCCAATTTTGGCCTATTTTGGCACATTCACTGTGGTCATGCTTTTTCCCCCTTTGCAAACATTTTTCATCCAATTGACTTCAAACTTGGCATTTATCATCTCAAGACCTAAGAGAACAGCTGGGCAAAACATCTTGCCTTTTCGAAATACTATACGACGGGGGTGGAGCATCAAATATTGCCTTTAAAATTTCATTTGTCCAGAAAGAGCAAATGCTTAATAACTCCCATGTTGAAGCTCCAAAAAATCTCAAACTTCTCAGACAACGTAATAGTCACAGCCTGAAAACATCTATATGACAAAATTCAGTTATACATATAGCGCCACCTAGTGGTTACAATAAATGTCATACTTTACGTTTTTAGCTACTGTGCTGAGCTTGTTGAAGGGATCCATTTGAAAATTGGTCAGAAAAGCCTTAAGATGTTGATCATGCCCCACACCGAATATTGTAACTTTTCATCAAAGGGCGTGGCCGCTACGGTGACGCAAAATCTGAAGATTTTTCGTGAAAATAAAAGCTGCATTAACTTGACCGAGATGATCCTATCTTCTCAAAATTTCACACATTTGATGAGAGTCCAGCTCTAAAGACATCTACTAACTTACATTTCATCTAACTGATAGCGCCACCTAGTGGCAATTTTTTTTCTTACGAATTTTCTTCTACGTTTTTCTCCAAACACGTGAACTGGACCTACCTCATATTTGCTCAGAGGAGGGTTTCGGCCTTCATGATGTCACAACACGAAGTTTGTGAGTTTTCACGAATTGCTGTAGGCGTGGCTAAGCGCTGTTCGCCAAGAAAACAACGCCAGTTTTGAGGGTCTAAACATGCACAGAAACTCCTGAAACTTGGCACACACATCTGGCCTGGTAAAATGAGCAATATTTTATTGTTGATTGTGCTATTTTTACAAAAATGACTCAATAGCGCCCCCTCGAAATTTTTAACGAAGCAGCCCCGGTTGTACGTTTAAGCAAAAACGCCGAATATTTTTAGGTGTATGAGGGAGCCCAAGACCTACAAAAACGTCTCTTGTACCCATATGCTAAAATGAACAGGAAGTGAGCTACGAATTTTTGAATGTCCCATTTTTGACGATTTTTGCACATTCACAGGGGGCAGACTTTTGCCCACTTCTCCTACACGTTTCATCCGACTGAGTTAAGACTTGGCCTGGACCATGTCAAGACCTGAGCCAAAGACAGGGGGAAAATTTTGGACTTTTCGAAATACTATATGATGAGGGCGGGGCATCAAAATTTGTGTTTCACAATGAAAAAGGATATGCTTGATAACTCCCCGGTACATGCTCCAAAAAATCCCAAACTTGACATGTATGTTTATCGTCAAGGCCTGAAGTTATCTCTATGACAACATTCAGTTATATATGCAGCGCCACCTAGCCCTTGAGGCATGAAAAAAAAATACCCCACATACGGTATTTTGTACAAAAAATGTACACTCATTCTAAGTGTGATAACAAAGTCATTTATGAATATTTTTTTAGTTTCCACCACTCAAAATGTTCACTGGCATCAGACTTATCCAAACATATATATATTTTTATTTATTTTTGATAGCCTCTATGGACATTAAAAGCAATATCGTGAATGAAGGATATGCTTAATAACTCCACGGTACATGCTCCAAAAAAAATCCCACACTTGACATGTATGCTTATAATCAAGGCCTGAAGGTATCTCGATGACAACATTCAGTTATATATACAGCGCCACCTAGCCCTTGAGGCTTATATAAAAAAAAAAACCCACATACGGTATTTTGTACAAAAAAATGTAAACTCATTCTAAGTGTGATGACTAAGTCATTTATGAATATTCTTTTAGTTTCCACCACTCAAATTGTTCACTGGCTTCACACCGATCCAAACGTATGTACGTTTCCATTTTGTTTTATTCATTTTTGATTGCCCCTTTGGACAATAAAAGTAACATTGTGCAATGAGTACAACGAGCGATGATGTATATATACACTTTTACAAAAAATACCAATCAGGGCAACTCATTGCCTAAAAATAAAAAAGGACGCTGATTTTTGCAGGTCTTAACAATCACCAAAACCCGTTGAGCTTGACACACACTGGCAAAAACAATATTCTACATGTAAACGTTTATTATGCCATTTTCAAAGAAATTTTGCTTCCAATATGCCAGTACCCCAACGTGCCAGTACCCTAACGTGCAAGTACCCCAACGTGCAAGGACTCCAACGTGGCCCGGGCTGCGAGGGCCCTTTATAGCTGCTCGCAGCTCTAGTTATTAGGGCCCGAGCAGCGACCGCTGCGAGGTCCCTATTGTTTTTGTAAAAATTATTATTATTAGGGCCCGAGCAGCGACCGCTGCGAGGTCCCTATTGTTTTTGTAAAAATTATTATTATTATTATTATTCTTCTTCTTCTTCTTCTTCTTCTTCTTCTTTATTCTCCGCAAACAATCGCGATTTTGGGTACCTAAATATTCACGAAAACTCACCGAACTTTGCACACTCCTCAGGTCCGGCGAAAAATTTGATATTATGAAGTCGTTATAACAATGCGACTCGATAGCGCCCCCTAGCGTAGAAAAATAAAAACCAAGCCCGGCACGTTTGAGCTAGAGCAACAAAAATTGGCAGGCACGTGTAGTACCCCGAGACGCACAAAAAAGTCTCTTGGGACCATGTAGCTAAAATGTACAGGAAGTGAGCTATGAATTTTTTTATGTCCAATTTTGGCCTATTTTGGCACATTCACTGTGGTCATGCTTTTTCCCCCTTTGCAAACATTTTTCATCCAATTGACTTCAAACTTGGCATTTATCATCTCAAGACCTGAGAGAACAACTGGGCAAAACATCTTGCCTTTTTGAAATACTATATGACGGGGGCGGGGCATCAAATATTGCCTTTAAAATTTCATTTGTCGAGAAAGAGCAAATGCTTAATAACTCCCATGTTCAAGCTCCAAAAAATCTCAAACTTCTCAGGCAACGTAATAGTCACGGCCTGAAAACATCTATATGATAAAATTCAGTTATACATATAGCGCCACCTAGTGGTTACAATAAATGTCATACTTTACGTTTTTAGCTACTGTGCTGAGCTTGTTGAAGGGATCCATTTGAAAATTGGTCAGAAAAGCCTTAAGATGTTGATCATGCCCCACACCGAATATTGTAACTTTTCGCCAAAGGGCGTGGCCGCTACGGTGCCGCAAAGTCTAAAGATTTTTCGTGAAAATAAAAGCTGCATTAACTTGACCGAGATGATCCTATCTTCTCAAAATTTCACACATTTGATGAGAGTCCAGCCCTAAAGACATCTACTGACTTATATTTCATCTAACTGATAGCGCCACCTAGTGGCAATTTTTTTTCTTACGAATTTTCTTCTACGTTTTTCTCCAAACACGTTAACTGGACCTACCTCATATTTGCTCAGATGAGGGTTTCGGCCTTCATGATGTCACAACACGAAGTTTGTGAGTTTTCGCGAATTGCTGTGGGTGTGGCTAAGCGCTGTTCGCCAAGAAAACAACGCCAGTTTTGAGGGTCTAAACATGCACAGAAACTCATGAAACTTGGCACACACATCTGGCCTGGTAAAATGAGCCATATTTTATTGTTGATTGTGCTATTTTTTACAAAATTGACTCAATAGCGCCCCCTAGAAGTTTTTAACAAAGCAGCCCCGGTTGTACGTTTAAGCAAGAACGACGAATATTTTTAGGTGTATGAGGGAGCCCAAGTCCTACAAAAAAGTCTCTTGGACCCATATGCTAAAATGAACAGGAAGTGAGCTATGAATTTTTGAATGTCCCATTTTTTACGATTTTTGCACATTCACAGGGGGCAGACTTTTGCCCACTTCTCCTACACGTTTCATCCGACTGAGTTAAGACTTGGCCTGGACCATGTCAAGACCTGAGCCAACGACAGGGGGAAAAATTTTGACTTTTCGAAATACTATATGATGAGGGCGGGGCATCAAATTTTGTGTTTCGCAATGAAAAAGGATATGCTTAATAACTCCCCGGTACATGCTCCAAAAAATCCCAAACTTGACATGTATGTTTATCGTCAAGGCCTGAAGTTATCTCTGTGACAACATTCAGTTATATATGCAGCGCCACCTAGCCCTTGAGGAATAAAAAAAAAAATACCCCACATACGGTATTTTGTACAAAAAATGTACACTCATTCTAAGTGTGATAACGAAGTCATTTCTGAATATTCTTTTAGTTTCCACCACTCAAAATGTTCACTGGCATCAGACTTATCCAAACATATAAATATTTTTATTTATTTTTGATAGCCTCTATGGACATTAAAAGCAATATCGTGAATGAAGGATATGCTTAATAACTCCACGGTACATGCTCCAAAAAAAATCCCACACTTGACATGTATGCTTATAATCAAGGCCTGAAGGTATCTCTATGACAACATTCAGTTATAAATACAGCGCCACCTAGCCCTTGAGGCTTATATAAAAAAAAATAAAAATACCCCACATACGGTATTTTGTACAAAAAATGTACACTCATTCTAAGTGTGATAACTAAGTCATTTATGAATATTCTTTTAGTTTCCACCACTCAAATTGTTCACTGGCTTGACACCGATCCAAACGTATGTACGTTTCCATTTTGTTTTATTCATTTTTGATTGCCCCTTTGGACAATAAAAGTAACATTGTGCAATGAGTACAACGAGCGATGATGTGTATATACACTTTTACAAAAAAATACCAATCAGGGCAACTCATTGCCTAAAAATAAAAAAGGACGCTGATTTTTGCAGGTCTTAACAATCACCAAAACCCGTTGAGCTTGACACACACACTGGCAAAAAAATATTCTACATGTAAACGTTTATTATGCCATTTTCAAAGAAATTTTGCTTCCAATATGCCAGTACCCCAATGTGCCAGTACCCCAACATGCAAGTACCACAACGTGCAAGGACCCCAACGTGGCCCGGGCTGCGAGGGCCCTTTATAGCTGCTCGCAGCTCTAGTTATTATTATTCTTCTTCTTCTTCTTCTTTATTCTCCGCAAACAATCGCGATTTTGGGTACCTAAATATTCACGAAAACTCACCAAACTTTGCACACTCCTCAGGTCCGGCGAAAAATTTGATATTATGAAGTCGTTATAACAACGCGACTCTATAGCGCCCCCTAGCGTAGAAAAATAAAAACCAAGCCCGACACGTTTGAGCTAGAGCAACGAAAATTGGCAGGCACGTGTAGCACCCCGAGACGCACAAAAAAGTCTATTGGGACCATGTAGCTAAAATGTACAGGAAGTGAGCTATGAATTTTTTAATGTCCAATTTTGGCCTATTTTGGCACATTCACTGTGGTCATGCTTTTTCCCCCTTTGCAAACATTTTTCATCCAATTGACTTCAAACTTGGCATTTATCATCTCAAGACCTAAGAGAACAGCTGGGCAAAACATCTTGCCTTTTCGAAATACTATACGACGGGGGCGGAGCATCAAATATTGCCTTTAAAATTTCATTTGTCCAGAAAGAGCAAATGCTTAATAACTCCCATGTTCAAGCTCCAAAAAATCTCAAACTTCTCAGGCAACGTAATAGTCACAGCCTGAAAACATCTATATGACAAAATTCAGTTATACATATAGCGCCACCTAGTGGTTACAATAAATGTCATACTTTATGTTTTTAGCTACTGTGCTGAGCTTGTTGAAGGGATCCATTTGAAAATTGGTCAGAAAAGCCTTAAGATGTTGATCATGCCCCACACCGAATATTGTAACTTTTCGTCAAAGGGCGTGGCCGCTACGGTGACGCAAAATCTGAAGATTTTTCGTGAAAATAAAAGCTGCATTAACTTGACCGAGATGATCCTATCTTCTCAAAATTTCACACATTTGATGAGAGTCCAGCTCTAAAGACATCTACTAACTTACATTTCATCTAACTGATATCGCCACCTAGTGGCAATTTTTTTTCTTACGAATTTTCTTCTACGTTTTTCTCCAAACACGTTAACTGGACCTACCTCATATTTGCTCAGAGGAGGGTTTCGGCCTTCATGATGTCACAACACGAAGTTTGTGAGTTTTCGCGAATTGCTGTAGGCGTGGCTAAGCGCTGTTCGCCAAGAAAACAACGCCAGTTTTGAGGGTCTAAACATGCACAGAAACTCCTGAAACTTGGCACACACATCTGGCCTGGTAAAATGAGCAATATTTTATTGTTGATTGTGCTATTTTTACAAAAATGACTCAATAGCGCCCCCTCGAAATTTTTAACGAAGCAGCCCCGGTTGTACGTTTAAGCAAGAACGCCGAATATTTTTAAGTGTATGAGGGAGCCCAAGACCTACAAAAAAGTCTCTTGTACCCATATGCTAAAATGAACAGGAAGTGAGCTACGAATTTTTGAATGTCCCATTTTTGACGATTTTTGCACATTCACAGGGGGCAGACTTTTGCCCACTTCTCCTACACGTTTCATCCGACTGAGTTAAGACTTGGCCTGGACCATGTCAAGACCTGAGCCAACGACAGGGGGAAAAATTTTGACTTTTCGAAATACTATATGATGAGGGCGGGGCATCAAAATTTGTGTTTCACAATGAAAAAGGATATGCTTGATAACTCCCCGGTACATGCTCCAAAAAATCCCAAACTTGACATGTATGTTTATCGTCAAGGCCTGAAGTTATCTCTATGACAACATTCAGTTATATATGCAGCGCCACCTAGCCCTTGAGGCATGAAAAAAAAATACCCCACATACGGTATTTTGTACAAAAAATGTACACTCATTCTAAGTGTGATAACTAAGTCATTTATGAATATTTTTTTAGTTTCCACCACTCAAAATGTTCACTGGCATCAGACTTATCCAAACATATATATATTTTTATTTATTTTTGATAGCCTCTATGGACATTAAAAGCAATATCGTGAATGAAGGATATGCTTAATAACTCCACGGTACATGCTCCAAAAAAAAATCCCACACTTGACATGTATGCTTATAATCAAGGCCTGAAGGTATCTCTATGACAACATTCAGTTATAAATACAGCGCCACCTAGCCCTTGAGGCTTATATAAAAAAAAAAAAATAATACCCCACATACGGTATTTTGTACAAAAAATGTACACTCATTCTAAGTGTGATAACTAAGTCATTTATGAATATTCTTTTAGTTTCCACCACTCAAATTGTTCACTGGCTTCACACCGATCCAAACGTATGTACGTTTCCATTTTGTTTTATTCATTTTTGATTGCCCCTTTGGACAATAAAAGTAACATTGTGCAATGAGTACAACGAGCGATGATGTGTATATACACTTTTACAAAAAAATACCAATCAGGGCAACTCATTGCCTAAAAATAAAAAAGGACGCTGATTTTTGCAGGTCTTAACAATCACCAAAACCCGTTGAGCTTGACACACACACTGGCAAAAAAATATTCTACATGTAAACGTTTATTATGCCATTTTCAAAGAAATTTTGCTTCCAATATGCCAGTACCCCAACGTGCCAGTACCCCAACGTGCAAGTACCCCAACGTGCAAGGACCCCAACGTGGCCCGGGCTGCGAGGGCCCTTTATAGCTGCTCGCAGCTCTAGTTATTATTATTCTTCTTCTTCTTCTTCTTCTTCTTCTCCGTAAACGATCACGATTTTGGGTACCTAAACATTTCCGAAAACTCACCAAACTTTGCACACTCCTCAGGCCCGGCGAAAAATTTGATATTATGAAGTCGTCATAACAACGCGACTCTATAGCGCCCCCTAGCATAGAAAAATAAAAACCAAGCCCGGCATGTTTGAACTAGAGCAACGAAAATTGGCAGGCACGTGTAGCACCCCGAGACGCACAAAAAAGTCTATTGGGACCATGTAGCTAAAATGTACAGGAAGTGAGCTATGAATTTTTTAATGTCCAATTTTGGCCTATTTTGGCACATTCACTGTGGTCATGCTTTTGACCCCTTTGCAAACATTTTTCATCCAATTGACTTCAAACTTGGCATTTATCATCTCAAGACCTGAGAGAACAACTGGGGAAAAAATCTTGCCTTTTCGAAATACTATATGACGGGGGCGGGGCATCAAATATTGCCTTTAAAATTTCATTTGTCCAGAAAGAGCAAATGCTTAATAACTCCCATGTTCAAGCTCCAAAAAATCTCAAACTTATCAGGCAACTTAATAGTCACGGCCTGAAAACATCTATATGATAAAATTCAGTTATCCATGTAGCGCCACCTAGTGGTAACAATAATTGTCATACTTTACGTTTTTAGCTACTGTGCTGAGCTCGTTGAAGGGATCCAGTTGAAAATTGGTCAGAAAAGCCTTAAGATGTTGATCATGCCCCACACCGAATATTGTAACTTTTCGCCAAAGGGCGTGGCCGCTACGGTGCCGCAAAGTCTGAAGATTTCTCGTGACAACAAAAGCTGCATTAACTTGACCGAGATGATGCTATCTTCTCAAAATTTTACACAATTGATGAGAGTCCAGCCCTAAAGACATCTACAAACTTATATTTCATCTTACTGATAGCGCCACCTACTGGCAATTTTTTTTCTCACGATTTTTCTTCAATGTTTTTCTCCAACCATGTTAACTGGACCTACCTCATATTTGCTCAGATGAGGGTGTCGGCCTTCATGCTGTCACAACATGAAGTTTGTGAGTTTTCGCGAATCGCTGTGGGCGTGGCTAAGCGCTGTTCGCCAAGAAAACAACGCCAATTTTGAGGGCCTAAACTGCCACAGAAACACACGAAACTTGGCACACACAGCTGGCCTGGCAAAATGAGCAATTTTTTATCGTCGATTGTGCTATTTTTACAAAAATGACTCAATAGCGCCCCCTAGAAATCTTTAACGAAACAGCCCCAGTTGTACGTTTAAGCAAGAGCTACAAAATTTTTTAGGTGTATTAGGAAGCCCAAGACCTACAAAAAAGTCACTTGGACCCATATGCTAAAATGAACAGGAAGTGAGCTACGAATTTTTGAATGTCCCATTTTTGACGATTTTTGCACATTTACAGGGGGCATACTTTTGCCCACTTCTCCTACACGTTTCATCCGACTGACTTCAGACTTGACCTGGACCATGTCAAGACCTGAGCCAACGACAGGGGGAAAAATCTTGACTTTTCGAAATACTATATGATGAAGGCGGGGCATCAAAATTTGTGTTTCGCACTGAAAAAGGATATGCTTAATAACTCCCCGGTACATGCTCCAAAAAATCCCAAACTTGACATGTATGTTTATCATCAAGGCCTGAAAGTATCTCTATGACAACATTCAGTTATATATGCAGCGCCACCTAGCCCTTGAGGCATAAAAAAAAAATACCCCACATACGGTATTTTGTACAAAAAATGTAAACTCATTCTAAGTGTGATAACTAAGTCATTTATGAATATTCTTTTAGTTTCCACCACTCAAAATGTTCACTGGCATCAGACTTATCCAAACATATATATATTTTTATTTATTTTTGATAGCCTCTGTGGACATTAAAAGCAATATCGTGAATGAAGGATATGCTTAATAACTCCACGGTACATGCTCCAAAAAAAAATCCCACACTTGACATGTATGCTTATAATCAAGGCTTGAAGGTATCTCGATGACAACATTCAGTTATAAATACAGCGCCACCTAGCCCTTGAGGCTTATATAAAAAAAAAAACCCACATACGGTATTTTGTACAAAAAAATGTAAACTCATTCTAAGTGTGATGACTAAGTCATTTATGAATATTCTTTTAGTTTCCACCACTCAAATTGTTCACTGGCTTCACACCGATCCAAACGTATGTACGTTTCCATTTTGTTTTATTCATTTTTGATTGCCCCTTTGGACAATAAAAGTAACATTGTGCAATGAGTACAACGAGCGATGATGTATATATACACTTTTACAAAAAATACCAATCAGGGCAACTCATTGCCTAAAAATAAAAAAGGACGCTGATTTTTGCAGGTCTTAACAATCACCAAAACCCGTTGAGCTTGACACACACTGGCAAAAAAAATATTCTACATGTAAACGTTTATTATGCCATTTTCAAAGAAATTTTGCTTCCAATATGCCAGTACCCCAACGTGCCAGTACCCCAACGTGCCAGTACCCCAACGTGCCAGTACCCTAACGTGCAAGTACCCCAACGTGCAAGGACTCCAACGTGGCCCGGGCTGCGAGGGCCCTTTATAGCTGCTCGCAGCTCTAGTTCTTCTTCTTCTTCTTTATTCTCCGCAAACGATCGCGATTTTGGGTACCTAAACATTCACGAAAACTCACCAAACTTTGCACACTCCTCAGGCCCGGCGAAAAATTTGATATTATGAAGTCGTCATAACAACGCGACTCTATAGCGCCCCCTAGCATAGAAAAATAAAAACCAATCCCGGCACGTTTGAGCTAGAGCAACGAAAATTGGCAGGCACGTGTAGCACCCCGAGACGCACAAAAAAGTCTATTGGGACCATGTAGCTAAAATGTACAGGAAGTGAGCTATGAATTTTTTTATGTCCAATTTTGGCCTATTTTGGCACATTCACTGTGGTCATGCTTTTTCCCCCTTTGCAAACATTTTTCATCCAATTGACTTCAAACTTGGCATTTATCATCTCAAGACCTGAGAGAACAACTGGGCAAAACATCTTGCCCTTTCGAAATACTATATGACGGGGGAGGGGCATCAAATATTGCCTTTAAAATTTCATTTGTCCAGAAAGAGCAAATGCTTAATAACTCCCATGTTCAAGCTCCAAAAAATCTCAAACTTCTCAGGCAACGTAATAGTCACGGCCTGAAAACATTTATATGATAAAATTCAGTTATACAAATAGCGCCACCTAGTGGTAACAATAAATGTCATACTTTACGTTTTTAGCTACTGTGCCGAGCTTGTTGCAGGGATCCAGTTGAAAATTGGTCAGAAAAGCCTTAAGATGTTGATCATGCCCCACACCAAATAGTGTAACTTTTCGCCAAAGGGCGTGGCCGCTACGGTAACACAAAGTCTGAAGAATTTTCGTGACAACAAAAGCTGCATGAACTTGGCCCAGATGATCCAATCTTCTCAAAATTTCACACATTTGATGAGAGTCCAGCCCTAAAGACATCTACGAACTTATATTTCATCTTACTGATAGCGCCACCTAGTGGCAATTTTTTTTTTAACGAATTTTCTTCTACGTTTTTCTCCAAACACGTTAACTGGACCTACCTCATATTTGCTCAGATGAGGGTTTCGGCCTTCATGGTGTCACAACACGAAGTTTGTGAGTTTTCGCAAATTGCTGTGGGCGTGGCTAAGCGCTGTTCGCCAAGAAAACAACGCCAGTTTTGAGGGTCTAAACATGCACAGAAACTCATGAAACTTGGCACACATATCTGGCCTGGTAAAATGAGCAATATTTTATTGTTGATTGTGCTATTTTTACAAAAATGACTCAATAGCGCCCCCTCGAAATTTTTAACGAAGCAGCCCCGGTTGTACGTTTAAGCAAGAACGACGAATATTTTTAGGTGTATGAGGGAGCCCAAGACCTACAAAAAAGTCTCGTGTACCCATATGCTAAAATGAACAGGAAGTGAGCTACGAATTTTTGAATGTCCCATTTTTGACGATTTTTGCACATTCACAGGGGGCAGACTTTTGCCCACTTCTCCTACACGTTTCATCCGACTGAGTTAAGACTTGGCCTGGACCATGTCAAGACCTGAGCCAACGACAGGGGGAAAAATTTTGACTTTTCGAAATACTATATGATGAGGGAGGGGCATCAAAATTTGTGTTTCGCAATGTAAAAGGATATGCTTGATAACTCCCCGGGACATGCTCCAAAAAATCCCAAATTTGACATCTATGTTTATCGTCAAGGCCTGAAGTTATCTCTATGACAACATTCAGTTATATATGCAGCGCCACCTAGCCCTTGAGGCATGAAAAAAAAATACCCCACATACGGTATTTTGTACAAAAAATGTACACTCATTCTAAGTGTGATAACTAAGTCATTTATGAATATTCTTTTAGTTTCCACCACTCAAATTGTTCACTGGCTTCACACCGATCCAAACGTATGTACGTTTCCATTTTGTTTTATTCATTTTTGATTGCCCCTTTTGACAATAAAAGTAACATTGTGCAATGAGTACAACGAGCGATGATGTGTATATACACTTTTACAAAAAAATACCAATCAGGGCAACTCATTGCCTAAAAATAAAAAAGGACGCTGATTTTTGCAGGTCTTAACAATCACCAAAACCCGTTGAGCTTGACACACACACTGGCAAAAAAATATTCTACATGTAAACGTTTATTATGCCATTTTCAAAGAAATTTTGCTTCCAATATGCCAGTACCCCAATGTGCCAGTACCCCAACGTGCAAGTACCCCAACGTGCAAGGACCCCAACGTGGCCCGGGCTGCGAGGGCCCTTTATAGCTGCTCGCAGCTCTAGTTATTATTAGGGCCCGAGCAGCGACCGCTGCGAGGTCCCTATTGTTTTTGTAAAAATTATTATTATTATTATTATTATTATTATTATTATTCTTCTTCTTCTTTATTCTCCGCAAACAATCGCGATTTTGGGTACCTAAATATTCACGAAAACTCACCGAACTTTGCACACTCCTCAGGTCCGGCGAAAAATTTGATATTATGAAGTCGTTATAACAACGCGACTCTATAGCGCCCCCTAGCATAGAAAAATAAAAACCAAGCCCGGCACGTTTGAGCTAGAGCAACGTAAATTGGCAGGCACGTGTAGCACCCCGAGACGCACAAAAAAGTCTATTGGGACCATGTAGCTAAAATGTACAGGAAGTGAGCTATGAATTTTTTAATGTCCAATTTTGGCCTATTTTGGCACATTCACTGTGGTCATGCTTTTTCCCCCTATGCAAACATTTTTCATCCCATTGACTTCAAACTTGGTATTTATCATCTCAAGACCTAAGAGAACAGCTGGGCAAAAAGTCTTGCCTTTTCGAAATACTATATGACGGGGGCGGGGCATCAAATATTGCCTTTAAAATTTCATTTGTCCAGAAAGAGCAAATGCTGAATAACTCCCATGTACAAGCTCCAAAAAATCTCAAACTTCTCAGGCAACGTAATAGTCACGGCCTGAAAACATCTATATGACAAAATTCAGTTATACATATAGCGCCACCTAGTGGTTACAATAAATGTCATACTTTACGTTTTTAGCTACTGTGCTGAGCTCGTTGAAGGGATCCAGTTGAAAATTGGTCAGAAAAGCCTTAAGATGTTGATGATGCCCCACACTGAATATTGTAACTTTTCGCCAAAGGGCGTGGCCGCTACGGTGACGCAAAGTCTGAAGATTTTTCGTGACAATAAAAGCTGCATTAACTTGACCGAGATGATCCTATCTTCTCAAAATTTCACACACTTGATGAGAGTCCAGCTCTAAAGACATCTACTAACTTACATTTCATCTAACTGATAGCGCCACCTAGTGGCAATTTTTTTTCTTACGAATTTTCTTCTACGTTTTTCTCCAAACACGTTAACTGGACCTACCTCATATTTGCTCAGATGAGGGTTTCGGCCTTCATGATGTCACAACACGAAGTTTGTGAGTTTTCGCGAATTGCTGTGGGCGTGGCTAAGCGCTGTTCGCCAAGAAAACAACGCCAGTTTTGAGGGTCTAAACATGCACAGAAACTCCTGAAACTTGGCACACACATCTGGCCTGGTAAAATGAGCAATATTTTATTGTTGATTGTGCTATTTTTACAAAAATGACTCAATAGCGCCCCCTCGAAATTTTTAACGAAGCAGCCCCGGTTGTACGTTTAAGCAAGAACGACGAATATTTTCAGGTGTATGAGGGAGCCCAAGACCTACAAAAAAGTCTCTTGTACCCATATGCTAAAATGAACAGGAAGTGAGCTACGAATTTTTGAATGTCCCATTTTTGACGATTTTTGCACATTCACAGGGGGCAGACTTTTGCCCACCTCTCCTACACGTTTCATCCGACTGAGTTAAGACTTGGCCTGGACCATGTCAAGACCTGAGCCAACGACAGGGGGAAAAATTTTGACTTTTCGAAATACTATATGATGAGGGCGGGGCATCAAAATTTGTGTTTCGCAATGAAAAAGGATATGCTTGATAACTCCCCGGTACATGCTCCAAAAAATCCCAAACTTGACATGTATGTTTATCGTCAAGGCCTGAAGTTATCTCTATGACAACATTCAGTTATATATGCAGCGCCACCTAGCCCTTGAGGCATGAAAAAAAAATACCCCACATACGGTATTTTGTACAAAAAATGTAAACTCATTCTAAGTGTGATAACGAAGTCATTTATGAATATTCTTTTAGTTTCCACCACTCAAAATGTTCACTGGCATCAGACTTATCCAAACATATATATTTTTTTATTTATTTTTGATAGCCTCTATGGACATTAAAAGCAATATCGTGAATGAAGGATATGCTTAATAACTCCACGGTACATGCTCCAAAAAAAATCCCACACTTGACATGTATGCTTATAATCAAGGCCTGAAGGTATCTCTATGACAACATTCAGTTATAAATACAGCGCCACCTAGCCGTTGAGGCTTATATAAAAAAAATTAAAAAAATACCCCACATACGGTATTTTGTACAAAAAATGTACACTCATTATAAGTGTGATAACTAAGTCATTTATGAATATTCTTTTAGTTTCCACCACTCAAATTGTTCACTGGCTTCACACCGATCCAAACGTATGTACGTTTCCATTTTGTTTTATTCATTTTTGATTGCCCCTTTGGACAATAAAACATTGTGCAATGAGTACAACGAGCGATGATGTGTATATACACTTTTACAAAAAAATACCAATCAGGGCAACTCATTGCCTAAAAATAAATAAGGACGCTGATTTTTGCAGGTCTTAACAATCACCAAAATCCGTTGAGCTTGACAGACACTGGCAAAAAAAATATTCTACATGTAAACGTTTATTATGCCATTTTCAAAGAAATTTTGCTTCCAATATGCCAGTACCCCAACGTGCCAGTACCCCAACGTGCAAGTACCCCAACGTGCAAGGACCCCAACGTGGCCCGGGCTGCGAGGGCCCTTTATAGCTGCTCGCAGCTCTAGTTAGGGCCCGAGCAGCGACCGCTGCGAGGTCCCTATTGTTTTTGTAAAAATTATTATTATTATTATTATTATTATTATTATTATTATTATTCTTCTTTATTCTCCGCAAACGATCGCGATTTTGGGTACCTAAACATTCACGAAAACTCACCGAACTTTGCAGACTCCTCAGGCCCGGCGAAAAATTTGATATTATTAAGTCGTCATAACAATGCGACTCGATAGCGCCCCCTAGCGTAGAAAAATAAAAACCAAGCCCGGCACGTTTGAGCTAGAGCAACAAAAATTGGCAGGCACGTGTAGCACCCCGAGACGCACAAAAAAGTCTATTGGGACCATGTAGCTAAAATGTACAGGAAGTGAGCTATGAATTTTTTTATGTCCAATTTTGGCCTATTTTGGCACATTCACTGTGGTCATGCTTTTTCCCCCTTTGCAAACATTTTTCATCCAATTGACTTCAAACTTGGCATTTATCATCTCAAGACCTGAGAGAACAACTGGGCAAAACATCTTGCCTTTTTGAAATACTATATGACGGGGGCGGGGCATCAAATATTGCCTTTAAAATTTCATTTGTCCAGAAAGAGCAAATGCTTAATAACTCCCATGTTCAAGCTCCAAAAAATCTCAAACTTCTCAGGCAACGTAATAGTCACGGCCTGAAAACATCTATATGATAAAATTCAGTTATACATATAGCGCCACCTAGTGGTTACAATAAATGTCGTACTTTACGTTTTTAGCTACTGTGCTGAGCTCGTTGAAGGGATCCATTTGAAAATTGGTCAGAAAAGCCTTAAGATGTTGATCATGCCCCACACCGAATATTGTAACTTTTCGCCAAAGGGCGTGGCCGCTACGGTGACGCAAAGTCTGAAGATTTTTCGTGAAAATAAAAGCTGCATTAACTTGACCGAGATGATCCTATCTTCTCAAAATTTCACACATTTGATGAGAGTCCAGCCCTAAAGACATCTACTGACTTATATTTCATCTAACTGATAGCGCCACCTAGTGGCAATTTTTTTTCTTACGAATTTTCTTCTACGTTTTTCTCCAAACACGTTAACTGGACCTACCTCATATTTGCTCAGATGAGGGTTTCGGCCTTCATGATGTCACAACACGAAGTTTGTGAGTTTTCGCGAATTGCTGTGGGTGTGGCTAAGCGCTGTTCGCCAAGAAAACAACGCCAGTTTTGAGGGTCTAAACATGCACAGAAACTCATGAAACTTGGCACACACATCTGGCCTGGTAAAATGAGCAATATTTTATTGTTGATTGTGCTATTTTTACAAAAATGACTCAATAGCGCCCCCTAGAAGTTTTTAACGAAGCAGCCCCGGTTGTACGTTTAAGCAAGAACGACGAATATTTTTAGGTGTATGAGGGAGCCCAAGACCTACAAAAAAGTCTCTTGGACCCATATGCTAAAATGAACAGGAAGTGAGCTACGAATTTTTGAATGTCCCATTTTTGACAATTTTTGCACATTCACAGGGGGCAGACTTTTGCCCACTTCTCCTACACGTTTCATCTGACTGAGTTAAGACTTGACCTGGACCATGTCAAGACCTGAGCCAACGACAGGGGGAAAAATCTTGACCTTTCAAAATACTATATGATGAAGGCGGGGCATCAAAATTTGTGTTTCGCACTGAAAAAGGATATGCTTAATAACTCCCCGGTACATGCTCCAAAAAATCCCAAACTTGACATGTATGTTTATCGTCAAGGCCTGAAGCTATCTCTATGACAACATTCAGTTATATATGCAGCGCCACCTAGCCCTTGAGGCATAAAAAAAAAATACCCCACATACGGTATTTTGTACAAAAAATGTAAACTCATTCTAAGTGTGATAACTAAGTCATTTATGAATATTCTTTTAGTTTCCACCACTCAAAATGTTCACTGGCATCAGACTTATCCAAACATATATATATTTTTATTTATTTTTGATAGCCTCTGTGGACATTAAAAGCAATATCGTGAATGAAGGATATGCTTAATAACTCCACGGTACATGCTCCAAAAAAAATCCCACACTTGACATGTATGCTTATAATCAAGGCCTGAAGGTATCTCGATGACAACATTCAGTTATAAATACAGCGCCACCTAGCCCTTGAGGCTTATATAAAAAAAAAAAAAACACATACGGTATTTTGTACAAAAAAATGTAAACTCATTCTAAGTGTGATGACTAAGTCATTTATGAATATTCTTTTAGTTTCCACCACTCAAATTGTTCACTGGCTTCACACCGATCCAAACGTATGTACGTTTCCATTTTGTTTTATTCATTTTTGATTGCCCCTTTGGACAATAAAAGTAACATTGTGCAATGAGTACAACGAGCGATGATGTATATATACACTTTTACAAAAAATACCAATCAGGGCAACTCATTGCCTAAAAATAAAAAAGGACGCTGATTTTTGCAGGTCTTAACAATCACCAAAACCCGTTGAGCTTGATACACACACTGGCAAAAAAATATTCTACATGTAAACGTTTATTATGCCATTTTCAAAGAAATTTTGCTTCCAATATGCCAGTACCCCAATGTGCCAGTACCCCAACGTGCAAGTACCCCAACGTGCAAGGACCCCAACGTGGCCCGGGGTGCGAGGGCCCTTTATAGCTGCTCGCAGCTCTAGTTATTATTATTCTTCTTCTTCTTCTTCTTTATTCTCCGCAAACGATCGCGATTTTGGGTACCTAAACATTCACGAAAACTCACCGAACTTTGCACACTCCTCAGGCCCGGCGAAAAATTTGATATTATTAAGTCGTCATAACAATGCGACTCGATAGCGCCCCCTAGCGTAGAAAAATAAAAACCAAGCCCGGCACGTTTGAGCTAGAGCAACAAAAATTGGCAGGCACGTGTAGCACCCCGAGACGCACAAAAAAGTCTATTGGGACCATGTAGCTAAAATGTACAGGAAGTGAGCTATGAATTTTTTAATGTCCAATTTTGGCCTATTTTGGCACATTCACTGTGGTCATGCTTTTTCCCCCTTTGCAAACATTTTTCATCCAATTGACTTCAAACTTGGCATTTATCATCTCAAGACCTGAGAGAAAAACTGGGCAAAACATCTTGCCTTTTTGAAATACTATATGACGGGGGCGGGGCATCAAATATTGCCTTTAAAATTTCATTTGTCCAGAAAGAGCAAATGCTTAATAACTCCCATGTTCAAGCTCCAAAAAATCTCAAACTTCTCAGGCAACGTAATAGTCACGGCCTGAAAACATCTATATGATAAAATTCAGTTATACATATAGCGCCACCTAGTGGTTACAATAAATGTCATACTTTACGTTTTTAGCTACTGTTCTGAGCTTGTTGAAGGGATCCATTTGAAAATTGGTCAGAAAAGCCTTAAGATGTTGATCATGCCCCACACCGAATATTGTAACTTTTCGCCAAAGGGCGTGGCCGCTACGGTGACGCAAAGTCTGAAGATTTTTCGTGAAAATAAAAGCTGCATAAACTTGACTGAGATGATCCTATCTTCTCAAAATTTCACACATTTGATGAGAGTCCAGCCCTAAAGACATCTACTGACTTATATTTCATCTAACTGATAGCGCCACCTAGTGGCAATTTTTTTTCTTACGAATTTTCTTCTACGTTTTTCTCCAAACACGTTAACTGGACCTACCTCATAATTGCTCAGATGAGGGTTTCGGCCTTCATGATGTCACAACACGAAGTTTGTGAGTTTTCGCGAATTGCTGTAGGCGTGGCTAAGCGCTGTTCGCCAAGAAAACAACGCCAGTTTTGAGGGTCTAAACATGCACAGAAACTCCTGAAACTTGGCACACACATCTGGCCTGGTAAAATGAGCAATATTTTATTGTTGATTGTGCTATTTTTACAAAAATGACTCAATAGCGCCCCCTCGAAATTTTTAACGAAGCAGCCCCGGTTGTACGTTTAAGCAAGAACGCCGAATATTTTTAGGTGTATGAGGGAGCCCAAGACCTACAAAAAAGTCTCTTGTACCCATATGCTAAAATGAACAGGAAGTGAGCTACGAATTTTTGAATGTCCCATTTTTGACGATTTTTGCACATTCACAGGGGGCAGACTTTTGCCCACTTCTCCTACACGTTTCATCCGACTGAGTTAAGACTTGGCCTGGACCATGTCAAGACCTGAGCCAACGACAGGGGGAAAAATTTTGACTTTTCGAAATACTATATGATGAGGGCGGGGCATCGAAATTTGTGTTTCGCAATGTAAAAGGATATGCTTGATAACTCCCCGGGACATGCTCCAAAAAATCCCAAACTTGACATGTATGTTTATCGTCAAGGCCTGAAGTTATCTCTATGACAACATTCAGTTATATATGCAGCGCCACCTAGCCCTTGAGGCATGAAAAAAAAATACCCCACATACGGTATTTTGTACAAAAAATGTACACTCATTCTAAGTGTGATAACTAAGTCATTTATGAATATTCTTTTAGTTTCCACCACTCAAATTGTTCACTGGCTTCACACGATCCAAACGTATGTACGTTTCCATTTTGTTTTATTCATTTTTGATTGCCCCTTTGGACAATAAAAGTAAACATTGTGCAATGAGTACAACGAGCGATGATGTGTATATACACTTTTACAAAAAAATACCAATCAGGGCAACTCATTGCCTAAAAATAAATAAGAACGCTGATTTTTGCAGGTCTTAACAATCACCAAAATCCGTTGAGCTTGACAGACACTGGCAAAAAAAATATTCTACATGTAAACGTTTATTATGCCATTTTCAAAGAAATTTTGCTTCCAATATGCCAGTACCCCAACGTGCCAGTACCCCAACGTGCAAGTACCCCAACGTGCAAGGACCCCAACGTGGCCCGGGCTGCGAGGGCCCTTTATAGCTGCTCGCAGCTCTAGTTATTCTTCTTCTTCTTTATTCTCCGCAAACAATCGCGATTTTGGGTACCTAAATATTCACGAAAACTCACCGAACTTTGCACACTCCTCAGGTCCGGCGAAAAATTTTATATTATGAAGTCGATATAACAACGCGACTCTATAGCGCCCCCTAGCGTAGAAAAATAAAAACCAAGCCTGGCACGTTTGAGCTAGAGCAACGAAAATTGGCAGGCACGTGTAGCACCCCGAGACGCACAAAAACGTCTATTGGGACCATGTAGCTAAAATGTACAGGAAGTGAGCTATGAATTTTTTAATGTCCAACTTTGGCCTATTTTGGCACATTCACTGTGGTCATGCTTTTTCCCCCTATGCAAACATTTTTCATCCCATTGACTTCAAACTTGGCATTTATCATCTCAAGACCTAAGAGAACAGTTGGGCAAAAAGTCTTGCCTTTTCGAAATACTATATGACGGAGGCGGGGCATCAAATATTGCCTTTAAAATTTCATTTTTCCAGAAAGAGCAAATGCTGAATAACTCCCATGTACAAGCTCCAAAAAATCTCAAACTTCTCAGGCAACGTAATAGTCACGGCCTGAAAACATCTATATGACAAAATTCAGTCATACATATAGCGCCACCTAGTGGTTACAATAAATGTCATACTTTACGTTTTTAGCTACTGTGCTGAGCTCGTTGAAGGGATCCAGTTGAAAATTGGTCAGAAAAGGCTTAAGATGTTGATCATGCCCCACACCGAATATTGTAACTTTTCGCCAAAGGGCGTGGCCGCTACGGTGACGCAAAGTCTGAAGATTTTTCGTGAAAATAAAAGCTGCATTAACTTGACCGAGATGATCCTATCTTCTCAAAATTTCACACATTTGATGAGAGTCCAGCCCTAAAGACATCTACTGACTTATATTTCATCTAACTGATAGCGCCACCTAGTGGCAATTTTTTTTATTACGAATTTTCTTCTACGTTTTTCTCCAAACACGTTAACTGGACCTACCTCATATTTGCTCAGATGAGGGTTTCGGCCTTCATGATGTCACAACACGAAGTTTGTGAGTTTTCGCAAATTGCTGTGGGTGTGGCTAAGCGCTGTTCGCCAAGAAAACAACGCCAGTTTTGAGGGTCTAAACATGCACAGAAACTCATGAAACTTGGCACACACATCTGGCCTGGTAAAATGAGCAATATTTTATTGTTGATTGTGCTATTTTTACAAAAATGACTCAATAGCGCCCCCTAGAAGTTTTTAACGAAGCAGCCCCGGTTGTACGTTTAAGCAAGAACGACGAATATTTTTAGGTGTATGAGGGAGCCCAAGACCTACAAAAAAAGTCTCTTGGACCCATATGCTAAAATGAACAGGAAGTGAGCTACGAATTTTTGAATGTCCCATTTTTGACAATTTTTGCACATTCACAGGGGGCAGACTTTTGCCCACTTCTCCAACACGTTTCATCCGACTGAGTTAAGACTTGGCCTGGACCATGTCAAGACCTGAGCCAACGACAGGGGGAAAAATTTTGACTTTTCGAAATACTATATGATGAGGGCGGGGCATCAAATTTTGTGTTTCGCAATGAAAAAGGATATGCTTGATAACTCCCCGGTACATGCTCCAAAAAATCCCAAACTTGACATGTATGTTTATCGTCAAGGCCTGAAGTTATCTCTGTGACAACATTCAGTTATATATGCAGCGCCACCTAGCCCTTGAGGAATAAAAAAAAAATACCCCACATACGGTATTTTGTACAAAAAATGTACACTCATTCTAAGTGTGATAACGAAGTCATTTCTGAATATTCTTTTAGTTTCCACCACTCAAAATGTTCACTGGCATCAGACTTATCCAAACATATATATATTTTTATTTATTTTTGATAGCCTCTATGGACATTAAAAGCAATATCGTGAATGAAGGATATGCTTAATAACTCCACGGTACATGCTCCAAAAAAAATCCCACACTTGACATGTATGCTTATAATCAAGGCCTGAAGGTATCTCGATGACAACATTCAGTTATAAATACAGCGCCACCTAGCCCTTGAGGCTTATATAAAAAAATAAATAAATACCCCACATACGGTATTTTGTACAAAAAATGTACACTCATTCTAAGTGTGATAACTAAGTCATTTATGAATATTCTTTTAGTTTCCACCACTCAAATTGTTCACTGGCTTGACACCGATCCAAACGTATGTACGTTTCCATTTTGTTTTATTCATTTTTGATTGCCCCTTTGGACAATAAAAGTAACATTGTGCAATGAGTACAACGAGCGATGATGTGTATATACACTTTTACAAAAAAATACCAATCAGGGCAACTCATTGCCTAAAAATAAAAAAGGACGCTGATTTTTGCAGGTCTTAACAATCACCAAAACCCGTTGAGCTTAACACACACACTGGCAAAAAAATATTCTACATGTAAACGTTTATTATGCCATTTTCAAAGAAATTTTGCTTCCAATATGCCAGTACCCCAATGTGCCAGTACCCCAACATGCAAGTACCACAACGTGCAAGGACCCCAACGTGGCCCGGGCTGCGAGGGCCCTTTATAGCTGCTCGCAGCTCTAGTTCTTATTCTTCTTCTTCTTCTATATTCTCCGCAAACGATCCCGATTTTGGGTACCTAAACATTCACGAAAACTCACCGAACTTTGCACACTCCTCAGGCCCGGCAAAAAATTTGATATTATGAAGTCGTCATAACAACGCGACTCTATAGCGCCCCCTAGCGTAGAAAAATAAAAACCAAGCCCTGCACGTTTGAGCTAGAGCAACGAAAATTGGCAGGCACGTGTAGCACCCCAAGCTGCACAAAAAAGTCTATTGGGACCATGTAGCTAAAATGTACAGGAAATGAGCTATGAATTTTTTAATGTCCAATTTTGGCCTATTTTGGCACATTCACTGTGGTCATGCTTTTTCCCCCTCTGCAAACATTTTTCATCCAATTAACTTCAAACTTGGCATTTATCATCTCAAGACGTGAGAGAACAACTGGGCAAAAAGTCTTGCCTTTTCGAAATACTATATGATGGGGGCGGGGCATCAAATATTACCTTTAAAATTTCATTTGTCCAGAAAGAGCAAATGCTTAATAACTCCCATGTTCAAGCTCCAAAAAATCTCAAACTTCTCAGGCAATGTAATAGTCACGGCCTGAAAACATCTATATGATAAAATTCAGTTATACATATAGCGCCACCTAGTGGTAACAATAAATGTCATACTTTACGTTTTTAGCTACTGCGCTGAGCTCGTTGAAGGGATCCAGTTGAAAATTGGTCAGAAAAGCCTTAAGATGTTGATCATGCCCCACACCGAATATTGTAACTTTTCGCCAAAGGGCGTGGCCGCTCCGGTGCCGCAAAGTCTGAAGATTTTTCGTGACAATAAAAGCTGCATTAACTTGACCGAGATGATCCTATCTTCTCAAAATTTCACACATTTGATGAGAGTCCAGCCCTAAAGACATCTATTAACTTATATTTCATCTTACTGATAGCGCCAACTAGTGGCAATTTTTTTTCTTACGAATTTTCTTCTACGTTTTTCTCCAAACACGTTAACTGGACCTACCTCATATTTGCTCAGATGAGGGATTCGGCCTTCATGATGTCACAACACCAAGTTTGTGAGTTTTCGCGAATCGCTGTGGGCGTGGCTAAGCACTGTTCGCCAAGAAAACAACGCCAGTTTTGAGGGTCTAAACATGCGCAGAAACTCATGAAACTTGGCACACACATCTGGCCTGGTAAAATGAACAATATTTTATTGTTGATTGTGCTATTTTTACAAAAATGACTCAATAGCGCCCCCTAGGAATTTTTAATGAAGCAGCCCCGGTTGTACGTTCAAGCATGATCTACGAAAATTTTTAGGTGTATGAGGGAGCCCAAGACCTACAAAAAAAGTCTCTTGGACCCATATGCTAAAATGAACAGGAAGTGAGCTACGAATTTTTGAATGTCCCATTTTTGACGATTTTTGCATATTCACAGGGGGCAGACTTTTGCCCACTTCTCCTACACGTTTCATCTGACTGAGTTAAGACTTGACCTGGACCATGTCAAGACCTGAGCCAACGACAGGGGGAAAAAATCTTGACTTTTCGAAATACTATATGATGAAGGCGGGGCATCAAAATTTGTGTTTCGCACTGAAAAAGGATATGCTTAATAACTCCCCGGTACATGCTCCAAAAAATCCCAAACTTGACATGTATGTTTATCGTCAAGGCCTGAAGCTATCTCTATGACAACATTCAGTTATATATGCAGCGTCACCTAGCCCTTGAGGCATAAAAAAAAAATACCCCACATACGGTATTTTGTACAAAAAAATGTAAACTCATTCTAAGTGTGATAACTAAGTCATTTATGAATATTCTTTTAGTTTCCACCACCCAAAATGTTCACTGGCATCAGACTTATCCAAACATATATATATTTTTATTTATTTTTGATAGCCTCTGTGGACATTAAAAGCAATATCGTGAATGAAGGATATGCATAATAACTCCACGGTACATGCTCCAAAAAAAATCCCACACTTGACATGTATGCTTATAATCAAGGCCTGAAGGTATCTCTATTACAACATTCAGTTATAAATACAGCGCCACCTAGCCCTTGAGGCTAATATAAAAAAAATTAAAAAATACCCCACATACGGTATTTTGTACAAAAAATGTAAACTCATTCTAAGTGTGATAACTAAGTCATTTATGAATATTCTTTTAGTTTCCACCACTCAAATTGTTCACTGGCTTCACACCGATCCAAACGTATGTACGTTTCCATTTTGTTTTATTCATTTTTGATTGCCCCTTTGGACAATAAAAGTAACATTGTGCAATGAGTACAACGAGCGATGATGTATATATACACTTTTACAAAAAATACCAATCAGGGCAACTCATTGCCTAAAAATAAATAAGGACGCTGATTTTTGCAGGTCTTAACAATCACCAAAACCCGTTGAGCTTGACACACACTGGCAAAAAAAATATTCTACATGTAAACGTTTATTATGCCATCTTCAAAGAAATTTTGCTTCCAATATGCCAGTACCCCAACGTGCCAGTACCCTAACGTGCAAGTACCCCAACGTGCAAGGACCCCAACGTGGCCCGGGCTGCGAGGGCCCTTTATAGCTGCTCGCAGCTCTAGTTATTCTTCTTCTTTTTATTTGTTATTATTCTTTTCCGCAAACAATCACATTTTTGAGACACTAAACGTGAACGAAAACTCACCAAACTTTACACACACGTCAGGCCTGGCGAAAAATTTGATATTTTAAAGTCGCCATAGGTGATAACAGAAAAATGGCTCCATAGCGCCACCTACATAGGTTAAACAGATCCCTGGCCCGCTACGATTGTCCGACGGCTATGAAAATTGTGTGGCACCTGTAGCACATCCAGATGAACAAAAACCTCTTTGATGTGTGTACCCTAAAATAGACAGGAAGTGAGATATGAGTATTTAAATGTCCAAATTTGGCCAATTTTTGCACATTTACAGGGGTCATACTTTTGCCTGCTTCTCCTACACGGTTAATCCAATTGACTTCAAACTTGGGATGTACCATCTCAAGACCTGGGACAACACCATGGTAAAAAATCTAAAGTTTTCGACATACTATATGACGGCGGTGGGGCATCAAATTTAGAGTTTCAAAACTCTTACTAAACGTAGTATTGCCGGTTGTATGTTTAACCTAGAGCTACGAAAATTGGTACACATATGTAACAGACTATGACCTACAAAAAAGTCTGTTGGTGCCATATGCTAAACCCAACAGGAAGTCCGCCAGAGGCGGGGCATCAAATTTGGAGTTTCAAAATTCTTACTTAATGAAGCATTCCCGGCTGTACGTTTCACCTAGAGTTACCAAAATTTAAAGACATATGTAACAGCCCTCAAGGTACAAAAAACTCTTTTTGAACCATATGCTAAACCTAACAGAAAGTCCACCATTTTGATTTACTTTGGAACGTGTTCCCATTTTTTTGGCCATTTCATAGGGGTCCTATTTTAACGAACTCCTCTTACAGAGTTTATCCGATCATCTTCAAACTTGGTGTGATTCATCTTAAGATGTTGAAGATGAAAAGTTATTGAAAGCTTTTTATTTCGCTGCACGCTGTTGTCGTGGCATGCACTTGTTTGCAAAGGAAAAAAATTCTTCTTAATGAAGAATTCTCAGTTGTACGAAGCAGCTAGAGCTACGAAAATTTGTAGACATATGTAACAGCCCACGATGTACAAAAAAAGTCTCTTGCTGCTTTGTGCTAAACCCAACAGGAAGTCCCGCAAGGGCCGGGCATCACTTTTTGAGCTAAAAAACTCCTCTTTAACGAAGCATTCCCGGTTGTACCTTTCACCTAGCGCTATGATAATTTGGAGGCATACATAAGAGCCCACGATGTACAAAAAAGTCTTTTAGAACCATATGCTAAGCCAAACAGGAAGTCCGGCATTTTGATTTACTTTGCTATTTGTAGCCATTTTTTGGGGGCCTTTTATAGGCCTCATATTTTCTACAAAACTTATCAGATTGTCTTCATTCTTTGGCATGTTTCATCTGAAGTATTGCCGGTTATACGTTTAATCTAGAGCTACGAAAATTGGTACACATATGTAACAGACTATGATCTACAAAAAAGCCTGTTGGTGCCATATGCTAAACCTAACAGGAAGTCCGCCAGAGGCAGGGCATCAAATTTTGCATTTCAAAATTTTTACTTAATGAAGCATTTCCGGCTGTACGTTTCACCTAGAGTGACCAAAATTTGAAGACATATGTAACAGCCCTCGAGGTACAAAAAACTCTTTTTGAACCATATGCTAAACCTAACAGGAAGTCTGCCATTTTGATTTACTTTGGAACATGTTGCCATTTTTTTGGCCATTTCATAGGGGTCTTATTTTAACGAACTCCTCCTACAGAGTTTATCCGATCATCTTCAAACTTGGTGTGATTCATCTTAAGATGTTGACGATGAAAAGTTCTTGAAAGCTTTTTATTTCGTCGCACGCTGTTGTCGTGGCATGCACTGTTGGCAAAGGAAAAAAAAATCCTTCTTAATGCAGCGTTCCCAGTTGGACGAAGCAGCTCGAGCTACAAAAATTTGTAGACATATGTACACATTTGTCCACATATATATATTTACATATGCATGTAAAAAAATTATGTCAGGCTAAACTAAATGGTTGATTAGGCCCCACACATTCTCACCTTACCATACCCGGCCCTCTTTGCAAAAGGTTTGAACACTCCTGGCCTAAACCTAGGTGTATACTCAAACTATGCACGCACATAAAGCCTGGAACAAAATGTGTAATTTAGAGGGTTCTTGTTTTGTTTTTTGTATTCCTTATATTTCATGTCATTATACTTGACACACTATTTTTACTACTCACTGAATCAGTTATAAGAACATTTAATTGATACAATCCAATCACATCCTAGAGAATTGAAAAAACATTCAATCATGAGGTTGTTAAGACACATTTACTTCTGTAGCACTTAACCACAAACAAGTTGCGACATCCCCTGATCTAACCCTCCAACCGGGCAAGGAAAAACTTTCAGGGGTCATATTTTAACGAACCCCTCCTACAAAATGTATCCGACTGTCTTCAAACTTGGTGTGTTTCATCTTAAGATGTTTAAGATGCAAAGTAATCGAAAGTTTTTTATTTTGTAACACGCTGTTGCCATAGCAATGCATTGTTTGTCAAGTGCTGCTTTTTTTTTTTCATACACATGAAAACTCATGGAACTTTGCAAACACATCAGACTTGTCATGAACATGAATTTTCAGAGATTTATTGTGCAATTTGCAATAAATAGCGCCCTCTAGACCTTTTTATGAAGCATTTCCGATTGTATGATTATGCTAGACCTACAAAAAAGTATTATGTAGCCATTTGCCAAACCAAAGAGGAAGTCCGCTATTTTGATTTTATTTTGGGAATTATACATCATTTTTGGCCTTTTTCATTCAACTTTGCACAGACAAGGCATGGAAAAAAATAACATTTTAAATGGTCCTTGTTCCATGTAACAGTTGTCAAGTGCTGCTTTTTTTTTTTTTTATACACATGAAAACTCATGAAACTTTGCAAACACATCAGACTTGTCATGAACATGAATTTTCAGAGATTTATTGTGCAATTTGCAATAAATAGCGCCCTCTAGACATTTTTATGAAGCATTTCCGATTGTATGATTATGCTAGACCTACAAAAAAGTATTATGTAGCCATTTGCCAAACCAAAGAGGAAGTCCGCTATTTTGATTTTATTTTGGGAATTATACATAATTTTTGGCCTTCTTCATTAAACTTTGCACAGACAAGGCATGGAAAAAACTAACATTTTAAATGGTCCTTGTTCCATGTAACAGTACCCCAACGTGCCAGTACCCTGACGTGCAAGTAACCCAACGTTGTGCTCAATAGCGCCCTCTATGCATTTTTATGGAGCATTTCCAATTGTATGATTCAAGCGATACACAACTAAAGATGACTTGACCTAGATTTGTGAAAACTGGGAGGCATACCTATTAGCTTAAGACCTACAAAAAGTATTCTGTAGCCGTATGCTAAACCTAAAAGGAAGTCCGCCATTTTGAATTTATTTTGGGAATTGCGCACCATATTTTGCGTTTTGATTAAACTTTGCACACACAAGGCTTGTCAAAAACATTTTAGATGGTCCTTGTCCTATTTGACAGTACCCCAACGTGCCAGTACCCCGACGTGCAAGTACCCCAACGTGGCACGCCTTTGCTGTAGCGATGCATTGTTTGCAAAGAATTTTTTTTTTTATATGATTCAGCTAGATGTGTGAATACTGGGAGGCATACCTATCAGCCGAATACCTCGACAAAGCATTCCATAGCAATGTGAACAAACACAAAAAGCATGGCAAAACATTTACAATTTAGACGGTTTCTTAAGAAACAGTACCCTAACGTGCCAGTACCCCGACGTGCAAATACCCCAACGTGGCACGGGTTGTTATATATGTTTTTTCCTTCTGGATTATGCATTTTTTGGCTGGTTTGATTTATAATCCGGAGCGACGTATAATCCGAAAAATACGGTAATTTGAAATGTTTAGTGAGTATCTAAAATATCTATTTTTTTAATGTTCTTTTCAATGTTGCTTTTTATTTGACCTTTTACATTGTGAGGCAGGCATAGAAAGGTACAGGAACACATTGTCACATACAGAAAGTGGACGCACATCTCCATCTGGGCTGCTCAGTATGCAGTGGCTGAAGCCACATACATTACCAACCAAATCACGTTGATATAATTATAAAACACAGGTGTCAAACTCCGACCCTTAAATAAAATGCAAATGTGGTTGCTCAATGGATTTGTTTCTTTCATTTTGGCAGGAAATTACCATATTTCAAAATTCAAATTCTGTATCGGAAAATCGGTTCATATAAAGGATGGATGGATATTTGTAATATAAATTGAATAGTTTTGTACTTAAGTATTGTGTCACTATTTTCCATGACATTTCATTTGAAATTCAGTTGATTGTTAAAAACATTTCCAGTAATCAAATGCAGGGCCAATTAAATATATATAATAGTTTTTACTACTTTACTAACTGGATTTTATTTAGAGAGTACTATCAAAAATAATCGCAGCTGTAACAAAAGTGCTGTGCATAAGATTGAACAGAAAATAAATAAAATGATAATAATGATGATAACAATAAATGAATAAATATTTTCTTTTCAATGTATACAAATAGAGTTCTCTTTACTTTGGTATTTGCATCTGCCAATTCTCAGGTGCACACAACAAAAAGGTCAATATTCTCTGCCAACACTGTAAATAGTTGAAATATACTGTAAAAATGACCAAAAAGTTTCAGCAAAACAAGCAGTAAGTACAAAAAGAAAAAAAAGGAGAGCGTTAGGCGGAGCGGTTGCCAACTTACAAGTGCCTCTTTTGCGCACAAGGTCAGAAACAGACAAAATGATTCACTTAGCATTTGTATTCGCGACATGACATTTGATAAGCATGTACTGTACAGTATATCAATGGTAGACCCCAAAAAAGCAAGGACTCATTTTGGGGAAAAATAATAATAACATGCAAATATGCGACTTTGGTTTAAAGTGGCCATTTTGCTCTCATTGTGGCCATTTCAATGGGTCCTTTGAAGACAGACTTAAAAGACGTGAGTACCAGTAATGGCAAAGAGGGCGAAAAACTGTCAAAGAAACGGGAACAGAACTTTTTGAAAGTAAGGACAGCTGCATTTTGGCTACTCCAAAATTCAAGTGCCAATTCACCTGGTGGACTCAACCATGACAACAACACACAAGGAAATACGCTTGACAAATTGTGAGAACACACACACACACCCCTGCACGCACACACGGTCACCCGCAGTCCCTCACATGTCTCGCCCACAGCCCTTCTGGGCTTGTCTCCATGGTTACCACAGCAGGGATGGTGTCCTTGGCTACGATGGAGGGATGGAGAGGAGGAGAGGGAGCGCGGCAGACAGGGAAAGAGAGGTGAGCTGGTGACACTTGTTGAACAGTTAAAAGGATACCTTGACATTCACATTTTTAATCTCCCTTACACGGAAGCGTTTCTCTGGCTGTACTCCCCATACACTTATTGTGCTACATAACGAATTCAACATTTTGTAGCGCGTATTGACTGTAGCTTGTTGTCCTGTGATTCCCAACCACTCTTATGTGCTGGGAGAGATTCAGTTCAATCAAATAATTCTTACAAAAAGAGCAGTTTTATTCTTAAATTAAAATAAAACAAAGTGAATTAAATGTTGTGTATCCTCCCACTTGCTCAATGCTAACACCCAATGTAAAAAAGCCCGTAGACATTAGAACATGGAAGCAAATTTGAACAAACAGTCCAGCAACACATGTAGACAAACAACAAACAAATACAAAGATATTTTCGTAACCTTTTGTGAAATCCGACTATTACTGCAGTTTAAATTCGTACAGCCATGGCTGGAATGGCACAAAAAAGAAAAGAAAAAAACAAACAAAAACAAAAAAAACATCCCTGGCATTTGACTTAGGCCCACCGGCCCAGCCCAACCTGCCTACTGCCTAACATGTAGTTCTGCCACTGATGTTTATTGACGATGTTTCAGTCAACTGGGTAAATGAACAGGTCCTTCTAAATTGTGGGACAGTCTAGTTGGGTAAAATGTAGAAAAATAATTTTAAAAAATCACTGCATCTGCCCCAATAGAAGCCAACCCACCGGGCATCTGCCCTGTTTGCCAGATGGCCAGTCCAGCCCTGCTTGTGAAAGACTTTTTCATTTGTGTCTTCATGACTATTATACTGCCTTCTGGTGGTCAAGTCAAGCACAGTAGGAATCACGATATATTATAATAATGCACAAACTGTACTTCTTTACATCCTTTTACCTATGTTAACTTATGACGATACCATTTTACAAAGTGTTTGTCTGATTATAACAGACCACAAACACATGTTTATTGTTTTTGGGGAAGGCTGGAATGGATAATTAGGAACAAGTTCAGCTCATATCTTGAAGGCACCACTGCACACAGTAATGATTATGAACGAGTGAATGATTCCAAACAGCCTTTCTCTTTCCTGGTATTCTTTCGGCCTCGTCGACGTTGCTTGATATGTGTCTCTCTTCAGGGGACACCTTGACATTTTCACTTCCATTCAGCTCTTTTTGATTTAACGAGGCGTTTTCGGCGGTAACGACGGCTTAAAAAAAATGTTTTTGAATACTTTACTTCCACCAGGGAGCTTATGTTTTCATTATGGTTATACAATGTCAACGGCTGGGTGGTGTCGCCTTTACAAAATGGATTTCCTTTCACTGCTACTTTCAAAACTGTTTTCATTACATTTGATAGACTCATTTCAATACTGTACCTTTTATTCATTCCGCAAGGGGGACATTTCAGTTTTTGCAGCAGTGAATGCATAGAAACAGGACCACAACAGTTCTAAAAGCTACAGGTACATGTCAGGATGTTTAACTGTGGTGCAAAAGTTTGTTAGTAGTCCAGTTCAACATGTCAAACCCATATTATACAGATTTGTTCAACAGATGAACACATTTCTTACAAAAAAAAGAAATAAATTGATTGCTTCTTCCATCCACCCATTCATTTTTTTGAACCGCTTGCTCCTCACAAGAGCTGGGTGGTGGGGGTGCTGGAGCCTATCTCAGTTGGCTATGGGCAGGAGGCGGGGTACACTCTGAACTGGTTGCCAGTGACACGACGAGGTAAGGTAGGACTCAGACGCAGGATAAAGGTAGGCCACAAAGGCAACAGGTTTATTTCTGGCCAACAGCTGTCTCCTCTCAACCTGAGAGGAGAAAGAGGAATCAAAAAGTGGAGAACTAAAAACGCTCCACTGGGGAGGAAAAAACAGGCAAAAGGTACAGGGGACAACAAAAAGGGCTCCGCTAGGGAGGAAAAAAGGTTCAAGGCACAAGGGGTAACTAAGGGCGCTCCGCTGGGGAGGAAAAGGCACAAAAACAAGGCAAAACAACAAGGCAACGGGAACAAGGACTCGAGGACTCGAGGACTCGAGGACTCGAGGACTCGAGGACTCGAGGACTCGAGGACTCGAGGACTCGAGGACTCGAGGACTGTGGGACGCTTCCATGCACTGAGATGTGTGACACTTCGGCACTGAGGGGAGAATGCAGGTGGTTTTTATTGTCTGGCTTGATTGGTGACAGGTGGTGATAATCATGGGAGGGAACCGGTAATTAGGGAGCGGCAGGAAGGGCAAGTGACCTGGGGTGAGAAGGGAATCAGAATATCAAAATAAAACAGGAAACATGACTATGAAAAATAAAAGCATGGGCCGTCACGCCGGTGGCGGCGTGACAGCCAGCTAATCACAGTTGATTGCTTCTTATTTATTCCAATTATTTGGGATTTTGAATTATAATCTTTTGTTAGTTGTATGTTATAATAATCAAAATGGTTTCATTGATGCTTTGATGTGTAGTGAATGTAGGATATATAATGTATGAGTTTCCCTTTGAATTAGTCTACTGAAATGCATGAAATTTGTTCATGCTTCTCTAATTTATTGCACCACTATATAGATATTTATAGTGTACAGCAAACAAATTTGTAACAGTGGAGTAGCCAAATTTGAACACTGTAAATGCCTTTAGTATGATCTTCAGTGGTCGCTGGATCGCTCGGCAGTTTCAGACAGCAAGTCTGAAAAAGACCAGCCCAGGCCCGCTAAAAGGAGCCGTGTTATCTGCTCCACTGGAAGTGGCGACGCAGCTCAAGGTATAGTAAACCCTTATAGCAAAAAATAGGCCTCGAGATGTCATGGAGTCATGACGTTTTTGACAGTACAAGCCTGATAATCAAAATTAATACACCCGTCTTCCTCGGAAAAGCAAAAGAGGGGCTTTATTAGCTACTCAAAACAGCGAGTCAAAACCATATTGGGTGATAACACGAGTGGAAAATGACGGCTCTGGGAGAGCTACTTGTTTTAGAATTCTAGTAGTGCTAGTGTTAAACAACCTTTGACAACACTGTATTATGACTAAAAAATATATAGTATGTTGGGTTTTCTAACTTTGTCGACCATTTTCAAAACATTTCCGACAATTTCTTCCTTGATAATGCAATGACAGCTGTGAGACAAATGCTGCATGTGGGGAAATAACCCTAAAGTTGTAAAATTAGCTTCTTTCTCCCAAATTATTGACATGAAAATGTGCTAAAAGCTCCTTTTACTTGTTATGGACACGCTTTGACAGCACCCGTCAGTTCCGTGTGCAATTTAAATCCCTTCTACTCAACACCATTCAGACATTAGCAGCCAAAAATCATTACTTGTCACAGCAAAGACAGAGACGCTCTTCATCCATTGTTGTCAGGCAGCCTTTCAAGTGCATTTTAAAGAATATATTTGATCAAATATGAAATTAACTGATTTTTAAAAAAGCCATTCGAATGTCAATCATATGAAACGCTGCTTTACAGTCCAATACAAACCGTATGAAAGAATTCAATCTTTTTTTTTAAAGATAATAATGAGGAGTGCAGAAGCCTCGGTGGGTCAGAAGACGTCAGACCTCACCCCTTCCTCATCATCTTTCACAGCCACATGACTGATGGCAGTCAATCTATCCTCTGGTACACATCCTACTGATTGTGTGAGTGTGCATGTGTGTGTGTCAGACAGATTGGAGGAGACAGCGAGACAAAGGCACAATGAGAATTCTCCCCCAGGTGGAGAAACTACCTGTCTTGATAGCAGATGCGGCAGATCACATCAAGTGGCCCTTATGGCGCGCATGCCTTTCAGCAGGGGCACAATAGGTCGTGCAAACACACACACACTCACACGCACGCACGCATCGGTAATACATCCTTCATTCTGGCACTGTCGGAGGCGAGGCGGACCCGGGGAGGGGGCAAAAAAGACAAACAAGGAGAGAGAAAACAACAAAAAAGGTGATAGAAAATAGAGTAGAACGATAAAGTGGCATGTTGTGTTATGTGGTTCAAATATCCTCGGAAGAAGGACAACAATAATAAATAATAATGTAATATTTAAATTAATAACGTCCCATTTTTGTCTAATTTTGTGCAAAAAGTGTTGCAGTTCAAATGAGTAGAAAACAGACAATTGACGAAAAACAAACAAACACGTAAATGTCATGTAAGAACCCGGATGTGTCATCCCGGTCGTATGTCATGTCTCTGAGGACTCGTCGGTTGCCACTGTAACTAAATGCCTTGTTCCTTGGAGTTAATTTCCCCAGTCCATGTGTATAAAAGCAGCAACCTCCTGACCAGTCAATTCTGTTAGAGAGCTTCATCATGCACTCAGCGAGCGAAGCGGGTCTCTCGGGAAGGCCAGCTGGGCTTTTATAGACATTTGTAACCGGCGTCTCCATGCAACATGTGTGGATGCTGTGTTTCGCTTTTTTCACCTCCATTTAAGATGAATACAAAGAGGTGCTTGTGTTGACCTTTGCGAGTAAGCGTGCACTAAAGTGGGTACAAACATACCGACAATCGCACACAATTTCAGCATTTTCAAAAGTCAGCGAAGACCCGATAATCTCAACTGATGATTTTTTTCTTGCCATTCTGCCTGGAACTCTGTCAGGCAACCTCAAATGTTAAACTATTGTAATAGCTGTGATGAAAAAAAACATCTTACTTTTGTCATGTGCTGAAGGTTGCATCCCAAAGCGCAGACACAAATAAGGTTTTAATTATTTATTCACATCGAGAGGTGTAGAACAGACTTGACTAGGTGGGAAACAAAGAGAGTTGCACAGAGGGACAGAAAGCAATAATCCGGCAAAACGCACACAATTTTTTGACTGCACCGACAGACAGTGAAACGATCTGATTGATTGTAGCAAATAAAGGACTAAAGAACGACATCACATAGCCTCAAACTAGTTGAAACTAGATGATGGCTATATGATGGTTACATCAGTTCAAAACAGACACTTGTCCTCACGGTCATGAACCCAACTTAACAGGTCATGAACTCAAACTTAACCCTGGCGTGACCCCAGACATGACAACGTTTGTGGTAAAAGCAGAATTCATTCAGGCATGCAAGATATCTGTAAAAGATTATCCTGAACATTTATGTCAAAAGTGATTTTCCTTCAATCTGTTTGGAACTTTTCCTGGCTGAGCGTGGAAATGGACTAAAAACCAACGAGGAAGAGATTGCTTCCTGTTAAAACATATCAACAATCAAGCTATATTGTACCATTTTTCCATCACTACAATCAAACCCAACAAAGACCCGATCATCTGATATGTCTCAATGATATCCTGAGCAAGAGTGATTTCTCCTCCCCATTCTCTTGGAAACCATCCGACAATCGTGAATGTTAAACCAGTTCAATATTTATTTACAATAAAAGAAACCTTTTTATGTGTGTGTGGTCAACATTGAATTCATCAAAGCTTTTGTGATTGGGACAGAAATGAAATGTGTGCCAATTAAAGTGGGAGATACACACTCAGACGAACAGGCCCAATATGAGTATTTTCACTCCCTTAAGACCAAAGTCAACAAATGCACCATTATGGAATATCTATAAAAGATTATCCTTAGTGATTATTGTGGGATGTAGTAAGAGTGATTTTTCCGGCTCCATCTTCTCAGAAAATGTCACACAATGGTAAATGTACAATAACCAGAGGTGTGTAATCCAGGTCCAAAAAGTAAAAACCCTGCCACAGTTTGGCTTTAGTCACAGGAGGTTCTACTTGACCGATTGGTAAGTAACTTGTTTACCTGCTGGTTGATTAGATGCACCTGTGGCTAAAGCCAAACTGTGGCAGGGTTTTTACTTTCTGGACCTGGATTACCCACCTCTGACAATAACAAATCTGCATCTTTGTGCTCAACACCGAGTTGGGCCAAGCCATGGACATGGATAAACAATTAGGAACATGAAAAGGAGTATACACATTCTGACAATCAGGCCTGAATTGAGATTTTTCTCCCCTCAGCTTCAATCAAAGTCAACAAAGGCCTGATTATTGGATGCCTCGATAAGATTATCTCAAGTGATCATCTTGTGGTGCGGGATCTGTAAAGAGGTTTCCTCCCCAATATGCTCAGAAAACCATCCAACAATTGTGAATGTTAAATTTTATGATTTAAAAAAATGGTGTGGTCAATCGGCATCGAGTTTGCCAGAGCCATGGACTCCGTGATTGTGAGCTGAAACAAAATGACTTCAGATCAAGCAGCAACCTGAAAAATCAAAATCAATGCAGGATGTATGTTGTGGTGTGTTGGTCATCTTGACTACACCACATGTTGGCCCTCTCACGAATTGGTCAAGATGTTTATGTCGTGTGCTGAGAGGTTTGGATTCCAAAGTGCAGACACAAATAAGGTTTTAACTATTTATTCACATATCTTGACTAAACTAAAAACAACGAGAATGCATCGAGAATCACGACACGCCAAGCCACCCTTGGGCAGCGGAGAAGCACAGCGAAACAGTGAGCAATAATCCGACATCAGCAAACATCATATAGCATTAAAGATTCTTCAGTAACGTGATTAAAGATTCCTGACATAACATAGTTCTTACAGAGAGTTCCAAACATCATATAACATTACACGGCCTAAAACTAGTTGAAACTAGATTAACACGTCATGAACTCTAACTCAACCCTGAGCGTGCCCCAGACATGAGACAAGACCCAAACATTACTCCTGCATGACTCGTGACAAAACCCAAACATACCTCCTGCATGACTCGAATCATGACAGTTAAAAATGGCCTTGTCCCCCACTTTGAATGCTGAATTATATTTCATATATCTAGCGCTTTTTTTTCTTCCCATGCACAAGCTTTCAGAGGACGTTGCCACACTGTCACCATGCATCTTGGTCTCATGAGACAAATGGCTATGGGCGTTTAACACATGCTGCATCACGACGTGTGATGGCGATTACAACAACCGCAAGCTTTTTGCGCTGACATATTTTTTCCATAAATGTATAAATATTAATTTGGATAAATGCTCTTTGACGCGGCCTATTCCTCTTTTTAAATTGCATGGCAGCAGGTTACAGGAGCGTCTTTTCTTAAATGGAGCTTCAAAGCACTTTTTAATGGATCGTCAAGCTCATGCTCATTTATTAACATTAGCCGCCTTCCGAGTGGGCAATAAATTCAGTCGGTTTCATTGTGGTGGTGCCACATACACACTTTGCACATACTCTATTGACAAATTCCCTCATTTTCCCCTCTGGTGTTTAACAACACCCGCAATACTCACCGGCCACAACATAAGGTACACCTGCCTAATTTCATGAGGTTGAAATCTAATCTTGTTAACATTGTCCAAGATCAGAATCACTGTTCATTATTATGAATATTAAGATGAATAAATTGCCCTTTGTCTGGCCTCAAGAGCTCAGAAATCACCATGATATAATCGGCAAGTTGAACGTGTTTGCACAAATAGACACCTCTCATGTTATGATGCCGGTTATACAGATGCCCAGAAATTCACAAATTTTTGAAGGGGCACATATACCGGTCAAAATGTATCGAGTTTTAGGAATTCCACATAGGGATGAGAATTGATAAGAATTTAACGTTTCCGATGCAATGCAGATCATCAATCTGATTCCTAATCGATTCTCAATGGGTGAGGATTAAAATACAAAAAGATATACTATTGAGATCATTATCATAATATACATTATATCATTAAATAATGTGATAATATAATATATATATATATATATATATATATATATATATATATATATATATATATATATATATATATATATATATATATATATATATAATATAGTATCCATCCATCCATTTTCTGAACCGCTTGCTCCTAACAAGGGTCGCGGGGGGTACTGGAGCCTATCCCAGCTGGCTATGGAGTAGGCGGGGTACACCCTGAACTGGTTGCCAGCCAATCGCAGGGCGCACACAGACGAACAACGTCCAACTCACAAACACACGTACGGACAATTTGGAGCTGCCATGCATGTTTTTGGAATGTGGGAGGAGACCGGAGTACCCGGAGAAGACCCGCGCGGGCACGGGAAGAAAATGCAAACTCCACCCAGGAAGGCTGGAGCCTGGAATCGAACCCGAGTCCTCAGTACTGGGAAGCGGACGTGCTAACCAAAGAGATTTGCCCTGTTTCCACCTGGTTTTTATAACAAGTATATATATCATATACAAGAAAAATGTTTGCTTGTCACCTAAAGATAGCTTTTAATGTTGGCTACACAATGCCCATAATGTCTAAATACATGTATTATAATGTTCACAAACATACCCATACCCCTGTAAATTTGAGAATATTGCGTATTAAATTCACCTTTTAACAGCCCTCTGCTATTACCGTAGTTTTTTTCCTTAGTTTATTTTCCCCACAATTACATGTCCAAGGCAAAAATATGTATTTTCACAAGTCACTCAGTAGTAACCTCAGTAGAAACGTTAAGAAAACTGCTTGCTTTTCACATAGCAAAATTCCTCAATACTCCACCCCCCCCCCCCCCCCAACCATATAGATGTAATTTAGATATCTTGATAAAATTGTATATCTTGATTTAAAAAACAAACAAACAACCAAACAAACAAAAAAAATAACAACAAAAAACACTTCACACAGCAAGGCTGGACCAAAGTCAAACCCAAAACAGTGAAGCTAATGTTAATCACTAGTGCACTGTGATTCCCAGTTTAATTACAGCAATGTTTTATACATACATACAAAAAAAAGAGAAAGAGAAAGCTTCCTGTGTTAAACGAGTTCAATCCATGAAGCTAGTGCACATGAACGTTTTATCGGAACAGTGGAGGGACAAGGAAGTGTCTCCCGGGGTCATCGTTTGTCTTTGTCACTTTGACAAAGCGCGGAGCTGCTGGTGGACACGGGGCCTGAGAGACGCTGTCAAGCAGACAAAAGCAGCTTATTCAGGCCTTTGTGAGCCCAGGGAGTGGCTTGAATTAGCGCACACAGGTAGTTATTTTCTTGGACAGAGGAAAGGCGTGACCCAAAATGCACCAACTGAAAATTTGGTGCCAAAGGCTTGGATTTGACATTCACTTCAAACCCTCCAACCCTCAGACCACTACATAAAGTTTATAAACAATGGACAACAGATATTTTTCCCGGGTCCGCAAAAAATAAATAAAATAAAATAAAAATCCAGTTTAACTTGTGGGTGACGAGGATAAATTGAGTGGATGTTGCAAGTAGTTGTACAGATGTGATCACAAGACTGCAAACAGTTTAGCAAAATGCTAACAAGGGGAAACGCCGTAGATGAGCTAGTGAATAGCATTGGTGTTGAGGTGTTGTAACACAAATGGCATAGCAACTAGTGTTGTTCCGATATCGTTTTTTGGCCCCCGATATCGATACCCAGCTTTGCAGTATCGGCCGATACCGATACCATACCGATACCTAAGGTTGTTTTTTTTCCCCTCAGCATTCAAGGGCCAATAGGATATCTTAGATCGGCATGCAGTGAGCATGTCACATATCAGTGAATGTCGTGCACGAGCAAGACACAAGATGCTACATCCAAAATCCTATATTAGCTTTGGAATTAATGGTATCGGCATGTTACTTGTGAGTAGTCACCGATACCACTGTTTTAATGCAGTATCGCCGCCTCTGCCGATACCAGTATTGGTATTGGAACAACACTAATAGCAACACGTGGATGGATGTACTATACTGCCCCCCAGTGGCCAAGACGTACACACTCTACTTGATGGAGCAGCATAATGTCCATTGAATCGGTGCAAAAAAAAAGGTGACTTAATTTCTTTACATTCTATTTAATTAATTACGCCCTTACTGTATAATGTTAATAAGTAAAATACTGGGCTAAAACAAAGCACAGATAACTGAAGAAACTACTTTTGTACAGTAAATCTACTTAGTATTTGTACTATATTTCTTTACTTAACATCATTGTTAGTGTTGAAGTGAAACTGTCTGGAGGTCACATACACAGACATGCATTGGGCAGCATGTGCTCATATTCTTTAATATCGTCCTGGTTTTGCTTTAGTAACACATGACACACGCACATATGCAAAGTAGACTGAAATAGACTGAGTGAAACTCGCTGTGTCAGACACCTCTGACGAGCTGTGCCAGAGGCAAGTTGCCAGATGGAAAACTAGCCACTGTAATCTACTTACTAAATGAGGAACCGAAGGCAAATGTGTTGTCTCATTAGGGCTGCACTGCCATGACAACAACAAAAGAAGCAATCAGACGAGCAAATGTAATTGCTTCATGTGGAGTCTTCCGTAGATATAGGACAATAGATAATAATAATAACCGTAATAGTCATAATTAAAGCCTTTTTCATGGCAAATTCTCCACCATGTTACGTTAGTTGAAGTCAGAAAAGAAAAGAACCTTGGCAATGTGGTGTCACTAGTCTGTCTTGGATACCTGCTTCCAATTGGGGCTCATTTAAACAAATTCCCTAAATGAGAATTCGTCAAAGACCCAAAAAGGGTTGTTTCAAACGAAACTGGCCGACTTGCTGTTCAATTTCGAGGGCTGTGAGACTTTTTGTGCTTCTTGTTATGATAGACATGGTCAATATATTTCCGATTGACAGTGAAAGTGGTCTTGGGGCAATTTCTGTTTTAACTACCAGTAACTTTCCAGGGGATGGTATAACCAACATTGAAATCTGAGGTATCTATCGGTGAAGAATAATCCATTTGCACAACTTTCCAGGGACAGTAAAGACCTGCAAACATTTTACTTCATCCATCCATTTTCTTGACCGCTTATTCCTCACAAGGGTCGCGGGGGCTGCTGGCGCCTATCTCAGCTGGCTCTGGGCAGTAGGCCTGGGACACCCTGGACTGGTTGCCAACCAATCGCAGGGCACACAGAGACGAACAACCATCCACACGCACACGCACACCTAGGGACAATTCGGAGCGCCCAATTAACCTGCCATGCATGTCTTTGGAATGTGGGAGGAGACCGGAGTACCCGGAGAAGACCCACGCGGGCACGGGGAGAACATGCAAACTCCACCCAGGAAGGTCCGAGCCTGGACTCGACAAACATTTTACTTATACAACGGAATTAAAGCGATTTGAGGAAATAAACAAATTGCAATTTTCTTTGTGTTGTGTTTATTTTTAAAGTAAATTTAAACTCGGGGTGACATTAAACAGCTTGAAAACTCTTTTTTGACGACTTGCTCACTATTTGTCAAACTGCTGTTTGTCATTTAGTCCGCTGCTACCATCGCGATAACTCATTTAAAATTTTTGAACACATCTCGACAAAATGAAATCAAATAAATACTGAGTTGCTCGTATCTCAACTTATAGAGGTATATAAGATCCCATAGTTCAGGGGTGGCGAGATCCGGTCCTCGAGGGCCGCAGTCCTTCAAGTTTTGGATATTTCCCTTCTTCAACACAGCTGATTCATGATCAGCTCATCAGCAAGCTCTGCAGAAGCTTGATAACGAGCCTGTTAATTGGAATCAGCTGCACTTCGAGTAGGGAAATCTATAAAACCTGCAGGACTCCGGCCCTCGAGGACTGCAGTTCGCCACCCCTGCCATAGTTGATGGTGCAAGTCAGAGTGCTAACCAAGCATGAAGTAAAAGGAATTGCCTGTAGAAAAATTCAATTTCAAGACGTGAAGACAGACTTCAGATCCAGATCTGATTGTAGGGTACAGAAACAATCTCTGCATTGTCAGAATTTAATCCATTTTAGAAAACGACTGTAAGATACCAAATCGGGGAAAAGGTGAAACATTAGAAATCCTTTGAAATGTCGACCTCTTGTCCCACATTCATCGTTTCATATCAAACCCAAATGTTTTCAGTCTAACTAGTTGATCTTCTCTCCCAATTCTTTTGGACATGGCGTGTAGTTATCATTACCTGGATATGGCAAGCTTCCACAGCTCCAGCATTTTGTTCCCTCTGGCTCTCCCGCTTCGAGCTTGGAGTGGGAATAAAAGAGCTCAAGGCTACAAGTTGCCTTCACTTTAAAGGATAAATCCCCCATTTAGAAACACTCGCTTGGAGGGGAGAGGAATTAGAGAACTAAGAGAGTGAGATTGCATCAACATCTCTGCCAATATGGCATCATACTGCACAATCGGCTTATCTTTGGGTCTGCTTTCTTCATAAAAACACTTACTGCCAGTGATGGCCGTTCAGGAAATGCAATGTTTCTTATGGATTGATATGAAAACACATTTAAATGGTCTAAATACTGATACAAATTAGCTGTTATTCGACCAGACTTAAAATAGGGCAGTCTTTTCATGAACACATGTGGGGGTATCCAGCATGAGTGAGGATTTCTTCCACATCCCACACTACATTCCATTTCCTCTAAGCAGTCCCAGTAATTGCACAGCTCCAATTAAATCAGTGGGTTGGTGTTGAGAAGTAGAGGTGGGGAAAAAAATGCAGCGCTCCTGTGACATCTCTTCAACCAGAAAAAATATAGTCCATATTTAGCATGTGGCATGTGAGTAATGGGTATGGTGGTTTGGAGAGACAGCGGGTTCCTAATGAATATCTCAAATTCAGCGGGGCTGCTGTAACGCTTGAAGAGAAATAACCGCACAGACGCCGATGTAGCGAAACGTCGCACCATTACGTTACAGCTTCATCATCGGGAGATTGGCAAATGTACATGAGGACGTGTCGTTTGTGAGGCGAGTGCGTGCATCAATCACACAGGATTCATTAATGTGCAGTGATGTTGGATTAGTGGTGTTTACATTGTAATGGATTAATTGGGGGCGGGTTCAGTTTCAGAGAGGCAATCCTCCATGTGGTCTCATACTGTGGACACTTTGGTTGAAAATTAGAGTATGTGTCACTTACTGTAACCTAACACTGTTAATGTTACTAGCTAATTGGTGCTAACATAACATTGACTTTGACATGAGAGTGCTACAATGTTGGCTGTTGTTTGAAAATTGTATGTATTTCACCCAGACTAACTGGCAAGCTTCGGAATTCCGTAAATTAACCACACTTGTATGTGGAAATATGTCAAAATTCAGAATGCTTGCAAACAAAATTTGGGAAAAAGACAGCCCACATTATATTTACTTTGTTGTGTAATTTCACACTTGATGGTAGGCAGCCACCCAAGATGCACAACTTTTTTGTATGCAAGCCATTAGAAAGCAGTGTTTACATAATGTCGACTTTACATGCAACATATATGTAATGCTGAAGAGAAGGAGAACTCGGCTACTTTATGAACAAAAGCTATGATTATAACATTTCTTTCAAAATGTAGAATAAAAAATCCTGGAGCAAAAAAAAAAAAAAAAAAAAAAAGGGGGATTTTAATGAATTTAGCCTTGCCAAGTATGAGAAAAATCAGCAAAGTCCCCGCACCACCTCTCCTCCCTACTTCCTTTATTTCCCTCCAGCGTTATCCAGAATTGCGTACCTATAATCAAAACAAGCGAAGAATGATTCATACAGTTTGTGTGGCCTGCTCAAGGGAAATATTGTCGCCTTGGTTACCAGAGTTTCAAATTAGCTGAAGGCACCAAATGGAGATTATGATATTATTTGCCTGCTCAAGTCAAGTTCACCTCAGATTATTTTCCACTGTTGTTGACTTTGTCTATTTTATACAAAAATGTCACTTTTTTTTCACCCTGAAATTTGGCAACACAATTGGAGGACATCTTTTGAAAATAGGGTAAGTCAAACGTAAACTTTAAAGATGACATACTGCATGCTTCCCTTTTTACAATTAAAAATGGTTCCTGTGATTTTTTTAAAACAAAATTTAATTATTACAAAAAAAAACAAAAAAAAAACGAAAAAAAACGACAACAACATAAGAATCAAGGATTACAATGCACATTTCCACTTGTTTTTAGAACCTGGCTGGAAATTAGCCTGTTTCGAGGGGGCAAATCTGTGTAATGCAAATGAGCCAATGTTTATCCCTTCTACTTCCTTCTACTGCACGAACATTTTTCATTTAGCATGACGTCTAGTGGTGAAGTTAAAGCACACGAGCCCACACCAAGACAATAAAAACTTGGATTTTAGCTTCACTCATGGATGCAGCACTTCAACAACATCAAATTGTGACATCGCATTCTGTCAATAATTCAAAATGCTTTGCGAACAGACACATTTTGGATAATAGGCAGCTCACAAGTTGCTTGAAATGTAAGTTCACACTTGATGGATGGGCAGGTACTTCAGAAAAAAATGGGGACCATTTACCTCCGTGCTTGGCACTCAGAATTTAGGGTTGGAATTGGGTTATAAAAAACATCACCCCACTTGCGTGTTGCAATCAGTATTACTTTATTTATATACAAACGTTTCGGACAAAGTATGTGCCCTTCAAGTTAAAGTATCTTTAAAATGAAATGAAATATGAAGCCTTCTTAAGGTGACACACCCTAGAGAAGAGCAATTACCAAATTTAAATGATAAAAAAAGGCAAGAAGCTTGAAAATTCCCCTCTTCACCCTTCTCTCCGTGATGTGCACTTACTCACTGCAAACAATGAGGCACTTGCATCGCAACCATGCCAGCGGCAAAGCTCCTGTTCACGCAGTGGCTGTCATGTCTGACATCTCCCCATGGGATCATTGACCTCTCCAGGACCTGTGTGCACTTTCGGCGTACAATGAGGCACTCCAAAGTAACCACGCCTGCAGGCTATCGAAAAAGGAGATGCATTTTCGAGGTGTACGGACAGCAAGCAAACTAACCGCAAGTCACAATTGTGTGAGATAACACCACTGATGCGCAAGAAGGTCCTCAAGTTCTTCTCCAGTGGGGAAGGAGCACCTAATCCCGGGGCCCAAGTATGCCACATGCCACCCCACACCAAAAAAAAAAAAAAGAAAAAAAAAAGGGAGAATTGAAATGCTGAAAAACAGTTTGTCTATGTCTCCACAATTTTGTACCGCCTTTGCACGTTTTCAACAAATACCATCGAACAGCCATCCATTTTCTTAACCGCTCATTCCTCACAAGGGTCAAAGGGGTGCTGGAGCCTATCCCATCTGGCATTGAGCAGTAGGCGTGGTACACCCTGAACTGGTTGCCAGCCAATCCAGAGCACACAGAGAAAAACAACCACTCACATCTACAATTACACCTAGGGACAATTTAGTGTGTTCAACTGACCTGCTATTCATATCTCTGGAATGTGGGAGGAGACCAGAGGACCCACAGAAAACCCACGCAGGTACGGGGAGAACATGCAAACACCCAGGAAGACCGAAGTCCAGACTTGATATCACACCCTCAGCATGTGTAACCAGTCATCCACCAGGCCGCCTTCCTCAAACATCAACCCGTGAAAAAATAAGTGAAATGTCATTGAGTCACAATTATACCTGAAAGCTGCTTTGTCACTTTGTCGCTTTGGCTAATATAAATCCAAGACAAAGGTAGATTTTCCCTGACTTGTCAAGGTTAAAGAAATTTCCAAACATGCTTTAGTGAATGCATCAAGATGGATTTTTGGGAGCCCGTTGCGCATAAATTGTGCAAATTGTGTGTTTTCCTGAGCCTGATGGTATGATCTGCATCGAGGTTGTGACAGCACCATTAATTCTCTTCAGCCAGGCAGCCAGCAGTAATCAAGTGCAGCTGACTGGCAGATGAGTGAACGTCCTGCGTGGAGCCAGCGCGCCTCGAATGCGAGGGCCAAAACAGAAAGCGCCGGAAATTATGACCAAGTACACAAATGTGGTGGATTTTTAATGTTCTGTCCAAATTGTGAAAACAAATCATTTCAACAATTAAGCAAAGCAGAAAGTGTACATTGGTTTCCATTTGTTTGTTGGTTGTTTAGTAGGGATGGGTGAGTAATAGAATCTTTGACTGTCTCACGATTCGGATCGATTCCGACTTTTGGGTCTGCGATTTGACCTAGAATCGATTTTCGTTTCAGAACTACTTTTGATTCAAAATGATTTGATTGACAATGAGTTAAGCTTCAATTTATCCATGTGCAATGAATCATCATGATCTACTCCAGTCTTAACTCGCTAATACTAATTAGCGTGCTACTTTTATCACTTTTATCACTCAAAAGGACGACCATTCATCCAAAACACGTCAGGAATGTAATCAGAGAAGTCTCCTAACATTTCTCACCGGCTCACCTGCTCTTCCTACGCTGCAAAAACTAACTTTTATTGGCATAATTTGATCGTGACTTTTTCCTTCTACTCTCTAATGTGGCTGTAATTGTGTATTAGAACGTGTGGAACCACACTGCCCCTAAGTGGCCAAATCATGTACAATATATGAACAGCGCTCCCAATAAAGACACACACACAAACAAGGGAAAGACAGTATAAAATAATTTAAATAAAATCAAGTTTGGGACATTTAAAATCGATTCTGAATTATACTAAATGAGAATCCCGATTCTTATGAGAATCGATTTTTTGGCACGACCCTAGGTATCGGGCCGATACCTGGCTTTATTTCAAGGTTTCAGTACTCACGTCAGCGACTGATACTGGTATCCCTCTTGTGAGAATCATTGTCATTCATATGCATTCATATGGTGTGTTCTATTTTACAATTGTGTTTTCAATTTTGCACTACAATGTGCTGTAAATGCTTTGTATGCAGCAAAAGCTTAGTTGTGTGTGCTCAATGAATGCTGTGTCATTGGAAAATACGACTGTGTGCAGCAAATGAAAACATGAGTTCCATTTTGTGAACACAACGTAGAGATTTGATGGCAAGAGTCTTCTTGCAAAGGGACTGTCAGGTTGAGCATTTTGTGAGTGCAGTACTGAGAAATCTATTATTGTATTGACAAACGTGTGTTGACAATCGTGAAAAACTGTAATGCAGACATATTATGCAATAATTTTTATGTTCGGTACCACTTTTTTTTTTTTTTAGACCGATACCGATACTCAGACCCTCAGTACTCACCGATACCGATACCAACTGCCGATACCAGTAGTACATTTGACCCAAAAAAAATCACTAAAAGATATTTTTAAACAAATAGATTTCCTTTAATTTTGACACACAAAAAAAAAAAAAAAAAAAAAAAAAAAAAAAAAAAAAACAGTCACTCTTCAATAGTCTTAACGCTCAAAATAAAACACAAAAATGCTCTTTTAGTTTAGGATTCACAATTTTGAAGTATTTCCAAACCGGTGAAGTTTTGGTGAAAAACTGCTGCAAGCTAGCGCCAGTTACAGGCAAGGAGGACTCACTTAACGTCTTCCCCCTCTGCCATCGGTCGCTTGTCACGAGTACTTGAGTACTTGAAAAAAGGCTGGTATCGGCCCGATACCGATACCTGGTATCGGTACTCGCCCGTCCCTATTTTTTTTTTAATAATTTTAAAGTGTTCTGAGGTGACTTAAAAACTTGTGTGTGACATATGTTTCTTTCAAATATCCAAATGACTAGTAACTCAGGAACACTCAGGAACAGATTTCATGTAGCATGTTCTGAGGGGTTGATACTGTCTCAAGCAAATAAGACAACGTCCACCCCCCTCTACTGCGGGGCCAATGCCAACCCCTTGACTTGGGGGAGCTAGAGGCTTGCAATGATGAGGTTACTAGCTAACCCAGTGTGTGAGGAAATAAGTAACCAGCCTTGAAAACAGAAAAAGCAGGGGTTTTATTTTCACTTCAACTAATAATATGCAATTTACTATCGGTTGACTATAGGTATAGGTAACATTAGTGTTTGTTGTTTTGCTATGGGATTTTTAGATCTAAAATATTGCATGCGGCTTGGCTCAGTAAAGGTTGGTGAAACATTATGGGGATATTTGACATGTGCTTTTGAACACAAACTGCATATCGCACATAGTTTGGCTTTCAAGGCAAACCGCCACAAATAAACGACAACGGACATAAGCAATCTTATTTTTCGACATGTCCCAAGTGTGCCTCGGCCGTCACCAAACAAAAAAACAACAACAAAAACACAGCAATTGATGTTTGTCTACCGATCAATCAGTTGTGAGTGTGTTTAAACTTCCCAGAGACACTGAAAGAGGCTTGCGCCACATGCGGCCGTCTAATTTACTTGACGGTCCTTGTCGCCCCCTTCGCACGCTCGATGCTAATAAAGGTAAAATAATGCATGAGGCCGGCGCAGGGGGATCTTCCTGCGCTTGTCTCATTATACGGACATTCACCAACAAGAATGCGTCGAGGAAGATTTTTCTCCATGTATCATTCCCCACTTCACATGTCCTAGTAACCAACCCAACAAACCTTTTTGATTGAAACACAAAGAATGATCTGATCACACATACCGTGTATTCATTGTATTGAGCAAATGACATGCTGTTTGAAATGCATATTGGTCAAGTGCCTTCTGTTATTTTTATTTATTTATTTTTTCTTCTGTTCATGATCTGTAAACAGACACATTGCAACTGCACATGTGAAAATGTTGACAGGGTGGACAATAAATGACCTTATTGTAGTTAAAAATACAGGTTTTTGCTCTTTTTTTGTGCTCGCGTTTTCCCATTTTTATACAAGTATTGTGCAAAATACTGTTTTTTCCTAAACGCGCGTCCTAGGTATGATCAGTTTTCAGATATTGTTGTACATATATATTAGTGCTGTCCAACGATTAAAAATTTTAATCTGAAAAATCACACTTTTTAATTTTGATTAATCACAATTAATCAGGTAAATTACTTGTGTATTCACGTAATATAAAATAAATACAAAATACCGTAATATTTTGACATTAACGCATTTTATTATCTGAGTGTCATTTGCAAATATTGATTAAATGCATGTTCGCAATTGCATGCATGCGTGTGTTGCTCAAAACATAACAGCATCATATCAATTGGGTGCAATTCAGCAATTATTAATTAATTAAACGCAAATTACTTTTGTTTTATCTAAAGTCCCGTCGGGGTGTTTTTTAAAGCAAAATTTACCACCGAGTACACCAACTGGAGTCACCCCGCTCATTTTGGAACAACAGGCGTAGGAAACGCCGTGCGTTGACCTAATCACTGACCTGCGCAGCCTTCAATGTAACCATCCGCGGTTACGTTCAAGGCTCAAGTGTTGTAAAAATAAAAAAAAATAAAAATAGTGCAATTAATATGCGTTAATACGTGATTAATGCGATATTTTTTGTGATTAATTAATGTATTAACAAAAAAACTTAACTTTGACAGCCCTAATATATATATATATATATATATATATATATATATATATATATATATATATATATATATATATATATATATACATATATGGAATGTATTAATGGCATTTTCATTCATCTCAATGACAAAAGTTGATTTGGGTTAAGACACCAATCTTCTTTAAAACGTCAGCAAGGTAATATTGCCCACTGCTGTATGAAGTCAACTGTGTATATGTGGGGAAGTAAAAAAAAAAGAAGAAAAAAAAAAAGAGCAATATAAAAAATATCCAGACATAGTGGTTGTGGAACAGATGAGTTTTTAACAGCTTGTCAAAGCTTTCTGCTGACTCTGCGCTTTTGGTGACACCGAAGAAATGGTTGGACTCGAGGCCTGGTCAGCTTTGCTTTGAAGGTGACGGCTTGCAAACGTGATATTGTTTTACTCCATTTCCTTACGATTGTCTAGAAAGAATGGAAAAACGAACAGCTGACTCAGACTGATGGTCACTGGCTCGCATCATTTTGGTTTCCGAATTAACCAAATTCTGCCATGGCAAAAATTACGCTACTCCCTTTTTACACTAATTTACATGAAAATGTTTTAATTAGATAAAACTTGTTAATTTCTTGCAATTTGTTTTTAAATAAGTAGGTGTGGAAGTATATTTCTTGGTGAGCTTGGATTTAGCCGTCTTCATTGCGTGCCGTCAGAGATATCAAGTGAACATTTACCAGCTAATGCCAAGAGCTTGAGTTAATGTCAAAGTCCTTCATTCCACTCGTTTTGATGAGTCCTTCCCCCCACTCACGCTTAGTGGCCGTCTGCGTGAAGTGGACCAACATTCTCTGTGTGCTCTCTAACTACACTTAGACAGAAATCACTTGTGTAAAGAACTGACCAAACATACTAAAATGATGTCATGCAAAGAATGATTCAATTGGCCTGTTCAATAAGCAGCTTTAAGCGCATTGCTAACTGTGGCTCTCCTTGCCCACATGTGAGAGCACTACAGTACCGTAATTACTCCTTTTTTTCCCCCTCAATGTACCACTGAACTAAATGATGTAAATATTGTGAGGAATAAGCGGTCAAGAAGATGGATGGATGGATGGATGGATGGATGGATGGATGGATGGATGGATGGATGAATGGATTGTAAAATGCATCAAGCATCTGCTGAGACCTGCTGAGAAATGCAAATGAAGCAGGTGGACGCAAAGCTGCTCATGCGATATGCAGCGCGTGTGTGAATGTGTACGTTAGTGTACGTGTGGAACAATGTGTGCCACTATAAGCTGTGTGTATTGTTGCGCCATGCATATATTCATTAGCATTAATGTAATTCACACTGTCACCTCTTGTTATTTGCAGAATGCTGTTTGCCTTCTTCCTCACTCTCCACAATCCCAACTTCACCTTCTGTACCTCCTGTGGTGGCCCTGTCCTCAAACTTGTCCCCAGTTCATCTCTAGCAACCCCCCCGAAAACTGGCAAATCTTTGTAATTCAAATTTTATCGTTAATCTTGTGTCTTTATGTCTTCATTTAACAAATATTTCCCCTTCTAATTTAATGTATTCATGCACTGGGAAACGCAAGTTATGTCGCAGACATAACTAAGGGAACATCACTGCATAAGAAATCCATGCAACACAGTTGAATTTCAATGTCAGTGCGGACTTGGGCCACAGCAATGCTTATGTTTATGATTTTTTTTTGTTTTTGTTTTTTTTAAAATCAAGACTCATCTAATCTTTTCAATTGCAATTTATATAGGTCCTCAATCGCTGGACGCTCCTTTGTTTACATGCGAGTGCCTCTTGTCATGTCTGGGGTCACGCCAGGGTTAAGTTTGAGTTCATGACCTGTTAAGTTGGGTTCATGACCGTGAGGTCAAGTGTCTGTTATGTACTGATGTAACAAGTGTCTGTTTTGAACTGATGTAACTAGCATCTAGTTCCAACTGGTTTTAGGCTATGTGGTGTTGTGATGTCAAGAGCTATGTGATGTCAAGAATCTTTAATCCCTTTACATGGTGAACAGCCAATCAGATAATTCCATTTCAGTCCTGTTACCCACATGTCTAGCCACAACCAATCAGATCGATTCCTTGTCTATATAAGCCTCCTGAGAAGTGTGTGCCTTTGTCGGATTATTACTTCTGTTGCCTCTGTTCCTGTGTGCAGCTCTTGTTGTTCCAAGCCTCTCCATGTGAATAAATAGTTAAAATCTTATTTGTGTCTGCGCTTTGGAATCCAACCTCCAGCACATGACACCTCTCGCCAGAAATTCCATGTAAGTGAGTCGGGATGAAGGAGAAACATTCTGAGATGCTTGTTGAATTTTTTGATTACCCCGCAATGTCATCTATTGATGACATGTAACAAATCCATTTGCAAGTTTTCATTACCACAATTGTCCACTTAGCACACGTTTAAGTGGGATGAAATAAAAATCAAATATCAACACTGTTAAACTTGCAAACATGCAAACAAGCAAACATGATATGATTGTGAATGGCCCTTCCAAAGCCAATGCCCCCTTCTCCCAATGCATATTTGGAGTGACTTACTAACTACTGTATGTATAAAGTGTTAATGTGTTGTCTGTGTATTACATTGAATGAAAAAAAAATGTGTTGAAATATAAAAAAAAAAATGGTATTACATTGAATGATAAAAATGTGTTGAACTATCAAAATGTTTATTTATTTGAAGCTAAGCACATCTGAGATGTGATCAAACGTTCATGTCACAGGCCACATCAAATGGCAAATGGCCCATTTTGGCATAATTCCACTTAGACGTGGTGAGTAATTGTTTCCTATAGTTCCAAGATCACGGTCAGACTCTCAGGTGGATTCACAGTCTGATACGGCATGGACTTACTAAATAAACTAGGCTGCTCATGCTAGCGAAAAGTGAAGCCGTGGCGGCCATCTTGCGTTGCCACACTTACAGTAAGTTGACTTTTCCGCAGCATACTTTCCACGTTATTTTCTTCCTCTACAGCGAAAATACCGTTGTGTGACGTATGGTTGTACCAATAAGTATAAAATGAGTATGGGAGATGCTCTAAATACAGATTTAATCAGTGTGTGAATATAAATGTTCTTTCATAAGTTACTGAGTGCTACTCAGATTGGTCTGCATCATCAAAAAACAATTATCAGAACCATCAACAATGAAATGAAAGCAAAGCACGCAAGAAAAAACAATTCTTGTGAAACGTAAACCTAACTTCAGCAAGTCCCGATTCACGATACTGAGATAATACTCTGAATCGTTGATGTAAACAATTAAGTTTGTTCTTTGCTCAGCTCTCATTATCCCATACAGGGATTTATTGTAGTACAGTTACTACATTATTAATTTTGCACTGCAACTGTGGTTTTAAAAGTTCAGAGACGTGAAGATACCGTGTGCCTTGTGTGAGTTTATGATAAAGTATTTTGTGGTTGGTCTAAGTTACTCTAAGAAGTTGTGCACCTCTTGGGTCACTACCAGAAATCCTGCCTAGGGTGCCAAGTTGCTTAGGAACGCCACTGCCTAATCCTGACCTATTTCTTATGTTAGTGATGACAACAATCCAGGAAGTGCCTATTTACAAGCCAACGACACAAAAACATCATCGTTAATTGTCATCGGCTTTGATTAGAACAGATTTACGCTGTTAATTAACACGCTCTATAGGTGGTTTGAATTGAATTTTCATCAGTCGTCACAGAGAAGAAACAAACCAATTTCCCTTCTGGTTTGGTGACAGTTGTGTCTTGCCAAGACACATCCCTGGATTTTTAAAACCGGCTCAGAGGATTTGCTGTCTTTCTTTAAAACAGCAAGTCAGCCAGGCATCGTATCATTGAATCAAAGCGGCCGCTCATGTCATGCGCCTGAGAACATCTCTATGGGCGCTCGCTGGCATCGGAGTATTTTCAATGTTTCATCGCCTATTTGTTTACACGCACACATGCTGAAGTGAGGGCTGCTGCATTTATGAGAGGATGCCATCAGCTGAAAATCTCTCTCTCTCTCTCTCTCTCTCTCTCTCTCTCTCTCTCTCTCTCTCTCTCTCTCTCTGTCAAACTCATCACAAGAATCTCATTTGTTGTGCTTCTCAAAGGCAGAGTGGTCTTTTAATTGAATAATAGTCTTAAAAAAGCCCAAGCGCAGAAAAAATGTCTGCAATTCAGATGCATGCTGGGAATCACGTCGCTGTAATAGTCAACAAAGGTTCTCTTTCTGCCTGCTCCCACACGCTGTTTGCCCACAAGAGTGTTTGTTTACTTTGTATTTCCCTCATCAGAAGACACACAAACACGCACAGAATGCCCACCGGTCCTCCCACACGTCCCCCTTTAGCTCATACTACAGCTGACTGAGAGTGACATTCAAGCGTTGTGCTCCGCGGGGAAACTCATTAAAGAATGCTTAACACTGTCGTCCAAATGGCCACTAGGTGTTAATGAGAGCTGGTGGAGGACATGTTGCTGGTCATTCCAGAAATGGAGGACGTTTTCTGCCCCCACAACCCCCGCCACCATAACATTTAAATAATGCATGCACAAAATACAGAAAAAGGATTTTGTTGTGTAAATCATAGGTGCCTTGAGACAACACGAAACTGTAGTAAAATGATGCCTAAATATAATTAAAAAATACTAAAAAGCTTTTACCACCCTTTAAATGGCTACTTAGAACAAATAAAAAAGCTAAATTACATTTTGTATCTGTTTTTTTCAGGTATAAATTTGTTTGTGTGCCTTGTAATTGTTAAAACATTCTGTTTTACCAGACATATTTCTAATAGTAGTCATTATGCTCTGAAGTTGTGTCTCTCAGAACACTCATTTATATTACTAAAACCTTTTTAGCCATCGAGAGGAAGATTAAAAAGAATGAGCAATATGACTCAAAAAGTACCCAATCAAATTTTAAACAATCCGTGACCAAAATACAGACACATGCACTTGTGATGTAAATTAAGTTGTCCTCGGACAAAATGTAATTCTGTAACTTTAGTAAAGTAATTCCAAAAATAGAAATCCATACCTCCAAGCACCCCCCAAAGTTGTTTTTCATACTTATGGAACAAGACATGTCCTCAACTGCCATCTGCCCTCTGATTGGTTAGTCATAGCAAAACTTGTTCCAACCAACTTCAACTAGCCAACGTCTTTCGTGACATGCAAATATTTAATTGATAATCTGCATTTTTGTTGAGTATGATGTCATTTTATAATAAATATTGTGAACCACTGCTGATGATGTACATGGCAAAGTTACGTGTTGTTATATTGCATTTTCATAAAGTGTTACATAATTGAGATAATGCTAATGGTGGAATTAAGAATTTGATTGTTGTTTAAATTCCCACTTAAGGCTCAGGTACCTTGCACCAAATGCGCAGCCCACCACTGAGTTTACAGCCGTCCTACGGGATGCAGCAAGTTAGCATCTGGCTGCATAGTGGAAATAGCACCTTCTAGTACGTGTCACATAGCGAGGAGAGTGGAAGACGGGCAAGGTGTTTGTCAACAAACATAACAATGTTGCTTCTGCAAGTTGAGTGTTATTGAGGCACTTCTCCCGTCAGACTGTCACAATGATAATTTGATTTATGGACGCGCATCCTCCTCCGCTCTTAAACCTCTGAACTCTGTCCGTCACGCCACGTGGAGATTCATTCCTCGTCATGAGCGTGACACAAATCATGGTGTGTTACCTGCTAAAGTTGGAAGGTCTACTGGCAAACAAGAGGGATGCTATTAACTATGGATGACAGCGGTATCCTTAAAGCACTTTACTGGACGATATGCAATAACACTTTATGCAATAAGCTGTTCCGGAGCCAGCCGGCTTCATGCTAAATGAATGAAGCCGGAACATTATGAGACTATTTTGGACGCTGACTTATAGAACAAAACGCCTCCACATGAACACACTTGAATCTGATGGACATGTTATCAACCTGATCCCAGATGCCCCTGAAAGCTCTCTGCAAACATTTTGGAAAAACAGCCAAGCTTAACTTTTATTACCTGGGAGAAGTTGCTTCTATTTTCATTTGTGTTTGGGAAACCCCTCAATGAAAAGTGGAAGCAAATACAACCCGCATGTTCACATCATCACAGTACAAAACCTTTTTCCCAAACAATAGTAAACATGTTGCCCTATGTCAAAAAATGGAATTGCTAAGAATGCTTATTTTAGCATTAGAGTTAGTCAGTGATGCGGCTGGTTAATTAATATATCATCCATTAATTTGCTTAGTTAGTTAGTTAGTTAGTTAGTTAGTTAGTTAGTTAGTTAGTCCATGTGGCATCCAATCAGTTAGGTTGTTAGTTGGTCATTCATTCTGTTAATGACTTGCATGAGTGAGTGAGTGAGTGAGTGAGTGAGTGAGTGAGTGAGTGAGTGAGTGAGTGAGTTAGTTAGTTAGTTAGTTAGTCCACGTCTCATCCAATCAGTTCGGTTGTTAGTTGGTCATTCATTTTGTTAATGACTTGTGTGAGTGAGTGAGTGAGTGAGTGAGTGAGTGAGTGAGTGAGTGAGTGAGTGAGTGAGTGAGTGAGTTAGTTTGTTAGTTAGTTAGTTAGTTGGTTAGTTAGTCCACGTCTCATCCAATCAGTTAGGTTGTTAGTTGGTCATTCATTCTGTTAATGACTTGAGTGAGTGAGTGAGTGAGTGAGTGAGTGAGTGAGTGAGTGAGTGAGTGAGTGAGTGAGTGAGTGAGTGAGTGAGTTAGTCCCCATGACATCCAGTCATTTAGGTTTTTATTTGGTCATTCTGTCAATGACTTCAGAGTGAGTGAGTGAGTGAGTGAGTGAGTGAGTGAGTGAGTGAGTGAGTGAGTGAGTGAGTGAGTGAGTGAGTCCCCGTGACATCCAGTCATTTAGGTTGTTATTTGGTCATTATGTCAATGACTTCTGAGTGAGTGAGTGAGTGAGTGAGTGAGTGAGTGAGTGAGTGAGTGAGTGAGTGAGTGAGTGAGTGAGTGAGTGAGTGAGTTAGTTAGTTAGTCCCCGTGACATCCAGTCATTTAGGTTTTTATTTGGTCATTCTGTCAATGACTTGTGAGTGAGTGAGTGAGTGAGTGAGTGAGTGAGTGAGTGAGTGAGTGAGTGAGTAAGTCCATAGGTCATTGAGTCAGTCACTCAGTGGCAGTGTTTGCTCCCATAAGGACACAAATATCCCTTTCTACCTGTGCACGTCTTAAATACCAAAAGAAAGAGTTAGCTAGTCAGTCAATTAGTTATGGATTCAGTCAGTAAAATAGTCATTTAATTAGTCAGGCACTTAGCTTGCCAAATAGCCAGTAAAAAAAATTATTCAGACAGTGAGGGAGTCCTTCAGTTAGGCAATCAGCCACTTAGTTTGCCAACCAGTTAATAGGTTAATAGTTAAAAGGCCATTCATTCATTCATCCATCCTTTCATTCATTCATTCATTCATTCATTCATTCATTCATTCATTCATTCAGTTTAATGGCCATGGAGTTAGTGAGCCAGCAAGACACTTATCTAGTCATCCATTAATTGAATGAGTGAGTGGGTAAATCAGTGAATCAGTGAGTGAGTGAGTCAGTTAGTCAGTCAATCTACCAGATAGGCCGTGAGTCAGTGATTGTGGTCATTCACTGACTCACCGTCTTCCCGTTACTGGATGTCTTTTGATTGTGCAGGTGTGCCTTATGAAGCGTCTGATGGGTATATATCTGCGTTCCATGCGTTGTCATTATCTTCTCTCACTGCCCCTGAGTCACTGCTGATTTTGTTTCGGGTTTTGTGCGCAACCCTTCCAGCGGACAGAAAAGACATCCGCTCACTCCACTGAATAGCCATCCAGCCTCCCACCCTCGCATCTACACTTAAGACTCACAGAGGCCTACAGTCATTTATTTGAAGGACTTGAAAATCTGCACTTTTGTTAACTGTAATAAATTCACTCTGTCTAGAATTGGGCACAGTCACTCACTCTCCATCTCAGCCTCAACACACGGACACACACGCTTATTTGAATGCTTTCATTAAGACTATTTTTGGACTTGCCAACACTAAAACTTCGATTTTTTCCTTCCATCTCCTCATTTGTCTTTACTGGGGTTTTTTTCCTCATAAATGTGCTGACAGCAACATTTTGCCACACAACTCACACAGTTATCAACTCCCCTCCCCGTTGAGTACATTACATGGTGTTTGTTTTGCAGTGGTGAGAAATAATGAAGTATATACTTTGTTGCCGTATTTATGTAGTATCTACTTTACTTGAGTAAAAACTTTTCTGACAGTTTTACTTTTACTCCCTCCATTTTAAAACAGACAACATGGAATAAAAATCAACAATGCAGTAAAGATGGGTAAAAATTAAACAAAAAAAATTAATTAATTACTGTAATAAATAATCAATTTTGAGGCTTCACATTTTATGCCTCACAAGGTTTCTTATTTCTTCCCCATATTTGTTTATTTATTTATTTTTTGTAGTTTTTCCTTGCACTTTCAGGGAGGTTAGATCAGGAGATGTTCCCAACATTTGCTAACTGTGGGTTTGTGAACCCCTTTCAGACTTTTTTACGTTTTAACATTTGTGTATGTGTACAGTATTTCAGAGTTTGAGTACCACCCCTGTGTGAGCTGCATTGCAACGTGTCGCCACTGTAAAAAGATGAAGAAAAAAAAAATCAGTGTGTTTGTCGCAGTCAGGAAATTGATTTCTTCTTTGGGTTCAAGGGGGGTGAATATGAAGGGTGTTCAGTGGCTGAGTAGACTGACACGTTGAAATGAAATGGAAATGAGGCTCTGTCGCTGATTAAGGGCTCTGTGATGCTAACGCACGGCAACCACACGTGCACCTCCGCACACTCTGTCTGTCCGTCTGACGTTTTTTTTTGTCCCTGCTCGCCGCATGGCAGACTTTTATGTGAGCCTCTAAATCACCGCAGTGCTCTCACTTTAGCCCAAGGCTACAAGGAGCGGCGAGGGGGAGGGTAAAATGGCCCAAGATGAGAGGACGGAGGCGAGAAAAGACACAGCGAGAGGCGAGGACTTTCTAGCAAACAGCTTACTTTTTAACAATCATTAAACGGAGGGAGGAGAATCTCCAGGGATGGTTTTGTAACAAGCCGAGTGAGAGAGAGAGCTTTTATAGAGACTGACTCCCATACTTGCTGAAGCCTACTCACGCTGACACAAGACAGTAAATGCCTAGTTCACAACACTTTGAAAGGAGACATCCTTCCATCCGTTTTCTTTCCGTATTCTTTGTTAATGTTCTACCATCTTAAAAAAAAAATGCGTTACGCACACCTACAGGACCTCAATAGAAAATGAGTTGATGACATCAAAGCATATGCTTGTAATTCCACACATGCAGGAGCGCATATGCTCGCTGCAGAGAAGATGATGGAACATTTATTAGCATAGAAGGACTGTGAAGTGCAAACATCAGAGGCCTCGTTTTGACCTGATCACGGATTTCTGCTCTTCGCCCGCCAATCATATGTCGGTGCGGTTGAAGTGAAGCAGAGTGGCTGCTCACTTTTAAATGAAGTGGAAATTTGGTTTAATTCAATACAACTGATTTTAATCCATCAAGCAGTACATTTATTGGTCAATGGAACAACTATGTTTGTGGGGACTGGCCTATTAAAGATTGAGCGTTACAAGAACATCAGGTATGATTTTATGTGTATGGCTGATACAACACAACAGTATTAGTCAGGCAACACTATGTTGTTGTTGTTTTTCTCTTAAAGCAGAGGTCATCCGGAAATTTGTTCATAGGATAATATGTTGTATGTGCCCCCACTGATTAATATTGCATTTGTGCAATATAAGTTAAGCAGCAAAATCCATCCGTTTATATTCATCACCGACGTTGGCCATCTTGCCACTTGCAGTTGACTAAAATTCACATCACGGTTGCTCAGGTAACAACCAATCATGGCTCACCTGTTTTCTGAGTTTGGTCATGTGAAACTGGTCATGTGACATTTGTAAGCTGAGCTGTGATTGGCTGTTACCTGAGCCCTGAACAACTGTGATGTCATTTTCTGTTGACAGCAAATGACAAAATGGCTGCCTCGCCCCAAAATGGATTTAAACAGATGGATATATTAATTAATATTCCACAAACACAACATTAATCAAAATACCGTGTTTAGACTAGTAGTGCTGCATAGACTATAATATTGTCATGACTTTTTTTTGGTTGGCATTCACTTTCGTCCTTTTGTGCATTTTGACTATATATATATATATATATATATATATATGTATGTGTGTGTGTTTAAAAATAAAAAAAAGCATTTCAATGTTTTCAACTTAAACTACATTAAGACTATAGCTGTTTTGTACCAGGTACAGTATTCCTCTGTTTTTTTTGACTCATTGGCTAAAAACTACACTTGTTTCTCCAACGTGGCGTAATTTTTTCACTCAAAAGAAGCATCACCCTGTCAAGCTGTCTCATCTGGCTCTATGCTGAAAGGTTATTCATCATTTATCTAGGATGGCTCCTTAGTAAAAAAAAAAAAAAAAAAAAAAAAAAGTGCCTGAATTTGCTTTTTATTGCCAAAGTGCAGACATAGCAATCGTGTAAAAAGTGAATATTTTGCAAGCGCCTTCCTTGTTCTTTTGAGAACGATTGAAGACAATGTAAGCCATTTGACCCATATACTGACCCATGTTTAGCTCAATAATGCCAATTTGAATGACGAGCAGGCACACTGGGGGCTCCTCTACTGCTCTTCGTGCTCCCCAGGGAAAGGAACGTGTGCCTTACATAACAACAGATTAAGCGTTTTTGCAAGGTATTGATTTGCAAACATGTTTCACATTTACACTGCTTTATACACGGTGTCAGTTTTACTGTACTGCTCTTTCAAACTTTATGTGAAGTCTATCAAGGTAGATGACAGTTATTGAACAGAAAAAAAGAAAAGTACTTTAAATCGATCCTATTAGAATACAAGTTTTGTAGGATTGTGCACCAAAAATATATCTGTATTCATTCTCAGTAAAAAAAAAAAAGCCCCATCTTTTGCAGAAATTCCCCAATGATCAAGAAGACAGAACATTGAACTCAAAATAATTACCCTAAAATGCCATTAATAAAACATTTTTTTTCCATATAAAATGATTCAACGTTGTCCCACTGTATTTTGTATTCATAACAATTTTATAGACATTTACCGGTGTATAAGAAGGCATACTTTCCTACATGATATTTAATGCTGTTCATGTCTAATGTAGGAATTGATGTAAAAAAAAAAATGTTCACGAGTGTAACCGTGGGTAACAAGCCAGCAACAGCAGGGTTGCTGGGGGCAGGCACACCTCCTGCACCCGCTGGGTTGGGAAAATCCCCGCTGGTCGCTCCTCTTAACTCACTTCACTAGTTTTGCACAATACACTTTGTAAATATACACATAGAGCTCACAACACATTTCTTGGTGGGGCGTGGTAGGGTGGAGACACCATCTTCACCCTTCAACTGCCTTCCAATTTTAATGCCCCTTACATCCAGGAGGGACGGCTGAGTCAGGGTGGGGAGCTATCAGTTGGGGCTGACTGCAATGCTTGGCAGTGCTGTGGTCCCCCATCTGTGTCCCCACCCCACCACTTCGTCCCCCTATTTTTTTAATGCACCACACACATACAGATTAATTTTTTGGGGATGGGGATGGATCGGAGTAGGGGATATCCTTTCCCTCTGCTCGGTCTCACCTGCTCCCAATTTTAATGCACCACACGCACGCACCTGTGTATATACACTAGGGTTGGGAACCTCTTGCTACCTCATGATACGATACGATATGTGATACAAGGCTCACGATAATGATTATCTCACCATATGACGATACCACGATTATTGATATAATGCTCAGGTAATAAATCGACGATAATCTACGATAAAACTAATCATAAAATAATAATAATATGAATATGAATATGGATATGAATACATAAAAATAAAATAATAATAAAATAAATAAATGTAAATAAATGATAATAAAAAAGGGCAGCAAGGTAGTCGAGTGGTTAGCATGTCCGCCTCCCAGTACTGAGGACTCGGGTTCAAGTCCAGGCTCCGGCCTTCCTGGGTGGAGTTTGCATGTTCTCCCTGTGCCTGCGTGGGTCTTCTCAGGGTATTCCAGTCTCCTCCCACATTCCAAAGACATGCATGGCAGGTTGATTAGGCGCTCTGAATTGTCCCTAGGTGTGCTTGTATGTGCGGATGGTTGTTCGTCTCTGTGTGCCCTGCGATTGGCTGGCAACCAGTCCAGGGTGTCCCCCGCCTACTGCCCAGAGCCAGCTGAGATAGGCGCCAGCAGCCCCCGTGACCCTTGTGAGGAATAAGCGGTCAAGAAAATGGATGGATGGATGGATGTTTTAAAAGCTCATTTCAAACAGTTACTTCTTCTGAGCATGGACATTTGCTTCTTATTGGATGCTTTCCAGGAGCCTGCCGAGGGGCACTGACCTTGCGTGCAGTGTTTATGCTGCGCCAGAGTGTACTTCACCTACTGCCCGAAGCTAGCTGGGATAGGTTCCAGCACCCCCCGCGGCCCTTGTGAGGAATAAGCGGTCAAGAAAATGGATGGATGGATAATAAAAAATAAATAATAATAATACCAATTAAAACAATAAAATAATTCACAATATAATAAAATAATATAAATACATCTAAATCTAAATATATAATCCATCCATCCATCCATTTTCTTGACCGCTTATTCCTCACAAGGGTCGCGGGGGCTGCTGGCGCCTATCTCAGCTGGCTCTGGGCAGTAGGCGGGGGACACCCTGGACTGGTTGCCAACCAATCGCAGGGCACACAGAGACGAACAACCATCCACACTCACACGCACACCTAGGGACAATTCAGAGCGCCCAATTAACCTGCCATGCATGTCTTTGGAATGTGGGAGGAGACCGGAGTACCCGGAGAAGACCCACGCGGGCACGGGGAGAACATGCAAACTCCACCCAGGAAGGTCCGAGCCTGGACTCGAACCGGAGACCTCAGAACTGGGAAGCGGACGTGCTAACCACTTGGCTACCGTGCCGCCCCTAAATATATAATGTAATATATAAATATATAATATATATATACAAATATAAGAATAAAAATAATAATAATGATAATAATGAATAAAAACAAATTAGATAATAATAATAATAATAATAATAATAATAATAATAAGAAGAAAATACTTTCTCAATAAGTCATGAACAATGGAGCCGTTAAAGTGGCTGTATATTAACTACAAATATCACAATACTTGCGTAGGCGTATCGATAATCTATCAGGAGACAAATATCAACATTTATCGCGATATCGATATATCGTCACACTCCTATGCTGAATATACAGTGTATATTATACACTGGTTGGGGCCCCCTCCACGGTGTAAGGGTAGAGTTCACCAGTTGGCGAGCTGGTGAGCTCAGTCACATTAGGCACACTGGAGTGACGACCATGGCCTTTCCCTGCTGGGCTTGGTGTTCTGAGATACCGCCCCTCCCTGGTGCTCCCTCCTCTCCTTCCCTCCCCTGTGTTACGCCCTTCTGTGTGGCTGGAGCTGGGGTGGGCGTGCTTTCCCTCTCTGCGCCGTTGCCTAGCCACCCCTGGTGCCGGTCTCTGGGATTTTTATTAGCTCTAAAAAAAAACAAAAACAACAAAACAAATGCTTTTATTTTGAAGTTCAGTCGAGTCACTGTCATTTCACAAACCGTTGCCAGCGATGTCAACAACACAGGGTGTTTTGATGTCGCTGAATACAAAAATGGCATTGGTTTTGCCGGCATGGCTCTACTTTTATAATAATAATAATAATAATAATTATATATACATATATATACACATATATATATATAATGCTAAAAATATGCAAATTTTGACATTGGTAATTCTCTTTATGCTACAACTTTGAGGCTGTATCTGTCTTTTCAGTACAGCAAAAAAATCAGGAAAGGCATTATTAGCCTTAACAACAAGCTTGTTTCACTTTTACTATAAAATAACAAACATTTTTGATAGCCACAATGAATGATCAATTAATTAATTGTTAAAAATATCAATGTCTCTAAAATTATAGCCAATTAAAAGAAGTATGTCATTTTCGAACTCAGCAGTCCAGAATTACTCAGAAATCAGTAAAATATTTATAATGATTAATGGTTTACATTGCACCTGCAGGAAACTAGAGCATTCCATTTACTTTTTTTTAAAGCTATATTTATAAATATAAGCTGCAGGTAGAATACAGTGGGGATCACTCCTCCATCTGTTACTTTGACATGTGGAATATTTGCTAATAGGATGGATGTCTTCATAACGCACATCCATTCTGGCTGCACGCATGCAGTAGGCCATGGCTCGGCTCGCATGAGATGACTTTAGTGCCGCTGCCCTTCGCCATGCATCATTCTGCTGGTCACATCCTTCTTACTGCAATCTGCTCATCACTGCCGTGTGTGCGTGTGTGTGCGTGCGTGCGGGTGTGTGAGAGTGTGCGTGTGCATGCAGCCGTGAAAACGTCCAATTCTAATACTAACCTTTGCGGCATGTTTTTTTTTTTTTTTCTCGGCACACATGGGTCGTGTGTGCGTGCGTGTTTCATTGACATTTTCTTCCCCAGCATGTGCAAGCCCAACTGTTGACAACAAACAGAGAAGGTGATGGATTTCATTCATTTTGCTGCTTTGCATAATTGTACATATCACAATCTCCGTATATGAGATGGGGGCAAACATGCTTTAGTGTAAGCACACTTTGTGCAATGTTTTCAAAAAGAACTTGCTTGCAAAATGAGCTGTAAATTGGGTTATAAATTCCACATTGAACTGAGGGTACTTCCGTCACAAAAGTTGCACAAATGATCATTTGTATAAAAATAATATGATTATGTGAACAATGCTAGAAAAAGAGAACTACTGTATTAGGAAAGACGAGATTGTTTTGGAACAAAATTGCAACTGTTTTCAGTTATGTTCTTGAACATGCATCCATCCATTTTCTTAAGCTCTTGCTCCTCACAAGGGTTGCGGGAGGTGCTGGAGCGGATCCCAGCTGGCTATGTATGGGCAGTAGACGGGGTACACCCTTGAACTGGTTGCCAGCCAATCGCAGGGCACACACAAACGAACAAACATCCACACTCACAAGCACACCTAGGGACAATTTGGAGCGCCCAATTAACCTGCCATTCATGTCTTTGGAATGTGGGAGGAGACCAGAGTACACGAAGAAGACCCACGCAGGCACGGGGATTACATGCAAACTCCACCCAGGAAGGCCAGAGCCTGGACTCGAACCCGAGTCCTCAATAATGGGAGGCGTTCATGCCAGCCAGTCACTCACTGTGTTGCCCTGTTCTTGAACATCTACATGGAAAGTCATTTTTAAAACCCCTTATCATGCGGTGGCACCGGTGGCAAAAATTCTAAGGGTTATCGTAAAAAAATAAAAAAAATAATAAATACTATGCCGATACTCCAAATGGTTCAGGAAGAGCTTCAAACTTGCTTTGGGTGCACCTTTTTTAGGCTTTTTCGGCATAATTGCCCTAATGATAAAAGTTTAATAGGAACTGCCTTGTCAACAATGTTACTCTGCTGCACTCATTCCACTCTTTAAAGCAGGTGATAGCAGACATTTCTCCATTCTAACTTGCCTTTCTAAAATCTTTTGGGGGAAAAAACAAAAAAAAACGCTAGGTTGATGCCTTTTCAAGTCTGGAACAAATCTTTATGTGTGCCTCTCTGAAAGTGGTAAATGACGTTCCATAGACAACAGATAATATGGTGCTGCTGTTTTAGCAGAACCGGCAAAGGCATTTGATGTTTACATCAACAATATAGTCTATTATTGGCAACTCTCTTACACATTTGTATACCGTGACACAATTACTTCTATCTCTTCCCTCCACCTTGCCCTGTCAAACCATCAGCTGAGTTTTACTAATATTCAAACAGTCTACAGTTTTTAGCAAATGCAGGAAAACTTACTTAAGGGTTCGCCTGTTCAGTTTGTGAGTTCCTACATACAATATACCGGGTTGACAGGTCAATTACATTATTATTTTTTCCTAAGAAAATATTTACTTTTTCTAAACAGATTAAGTTCTCCTTGCTGGAATAAATCCTTTTTAATACTTTCTGTTTAACGGCTTCTTGCTAATACCTTTTTGAGATTTTTTGGAGCTTGTACATGGGAGTTATTACGCATTTTCTCTTTCTGGACAAATGACATTTTAAAGGCAATATTTGATGCCCCGCCCCCGTCATATAGTATTCCGAAAAGCAAGATTTTTTTGTCCAGTTGTTGTCTCAGGTCTTGAAATGATACATGCAAAGTTTGAAGTCAATCGGATGAAAAGTATGACCACAGTGAATGTGCAAAAATGGGCCAAAATTGGACATTCAAAAATTCATAGCTCAATTCCTGTACATTTTAGCACATGGTCCCAAGAGACTTTTTTGTGCGTCCTGGGGTGCTACACGTGCCTGGCAATTTTCGTAGCTCTAGGTCAAACGTGTCGGGATTGGTTTTTATTTTTTTACGCTAGGGGGTGCTATAGAGTCGCGTTGTTAAGACAACTTCATAATATCTTAATACATCTTAATAAAACATTTTTGCCAGGCCCGAAGAGTCTGCAAAGTTTGGTGAGTTTTCGTAAATGTTTAGGTCCTCAAAAATGTGATCGTTTGCGGAGAATAAAGAAGAAGAAAAGCAGGATCACCATATTACCATATGTCTTGCGTAAGATATATAAGTAGATGTCTTAACTTGGTAGGCTTTAGAATATCTCCTCTTTTTTATTGATGTATTTTTTTTAATTCACAACCTTTCTTGTAAATAAAGTTTAGTTGAGTTGAGTTAATCTCACTGTAGCATTCAGTCACTCAAGATAAATCTGATTGTTACAAACTAAATTAGAAATTCAAGAGATTTAATTTATTGTGAAAAATATACAGAATGACTATTCCATGTGCTTATTCAGTTCTCAAGTATTCTTCAAGTTGTCATTTTAAGTTTTAGTCAAACAAAAGGACACAAACGAATTGAAAGCAAAATTAATTGTCTTCCTTTATTCTTTTGTCCACATTCATATACATACTCTATGTAATCGGAGGGCGTGTGCGTGTATGTGTGTGTTGTCTTCAGACAATTATTTGTCTGCTCACATCATTGTTGAAGCACAGCAGGAGCAAATAATCGAGCCAATTTGGCGCAGGTTGTGGAATTAAGATAAGGCTTTTGTTGATGCGTTCAAATGAAAGGCGACATGTCATTCAGCTCATTCATATTTTGCTCAAACATTAACACACACACATACTCAAATCATGAATAGATTGTCCGTATGTGTCACGATTTACGGTTTTGACTCTTTTCATTGACATGTCCCACATAAACTAATCAGACATCCTCCTGGCGAATGACAGCGGAGACTATGTATATCTCGTTCTGTTAGATCTGACTGCAACGTTTGATACAGTGGACCACAGTATTCTGTTGGCTCGTTTACAGCACCAGGTGTGCACCAGGAAGTGCTCTTGAGTGGTTTAGATCCTATGTGGCTGACAGAACGTTCTGTGTTATGCAAGGCTGACAATTGCACGATTTTGTGGCACAAATTGGCACGACTCGAGTCGTGCCAGTTGGCGAACTAGTCGTAAAGTGGCATGAAGTGTGTGTAAACACATCACGACTGCGTGCCATGTCGGGGCAAAAATTTTGAATTCACGACAAAATTTCGCGACCGGGTCGTGAACTATGCGCAAACTGTTCGTCAACTCATCGGGATGATGCGGGAAGGATGTGCGCCAATGTGTGGCAGTGCACGCCATGCCACGACTGTGACGAAGTGCCACGAATAGTTCACAAACAGCTCACGTCGAGTTCACGAGTAGTTCACGACATGTTCACGAATTGGTGCGCGTCGCAGTGTGGCCGTGGCCTCCACACAGACACGGTCACATGTACTTCACGCATTGCTGGCACGAGCAGCTCACAACTAGTTGAAGCACTTCTGTGCATGGCCCGAGCAGCTCACGACGTGTTCACGAGTAGTTCACGAACAGGTCACAAGCAGTTCACGAACCTGTCACGAGTAGTTCATGACTCTGCGTGACAGTGGCGCTCGCGTCAGTGCGGGGGGCTTCCTGGACAGTGCTCACCATTAAACAGATCGCCAGCAAAGAGACAGCAGCTGCCAGGTATAGGCATCTTCTCTTCTCTGCAGTGATTGTGTCTCTGGCATTCAGCATGTTGTGTCTTCCACTGCCAATCCAAAAATGACCAGGGGTTGGGGAGGCCCCCTTTTTATATGGTGTGCCCAAGTCGAGCATGTCACCATCCGAATTACGCGAACTCGTCGTGCAAATGCGGGAACTATGCGCAGACTATGCGTGAACTCATCGTGCCAGGTCGTGTCAATGTGGACACGAATGGTCACGCATTCGTGAACTCGTCGTGAACAGTGGGGGGAACCTCCCAGTTCCTTGCCACGACAAAATCGTGGCCAAAAGTCGAGCATGTGTCAGCCTTGCATTAGCCTTGGGTGCTCCGAGTCCTGCATTGACCCACTGTCATATGGTGTTCCACAAGGTTCTATTTTGGGGCCCCTACTGTTCCCATTTTACTTACTGCCCTTGGGCTCCTCCTAAGAAAACATGGGATCTTTTTTCATTGCTATGCGGTTGACAGTCAGATCTATGTCCCACTTAGTAACAAGGACGCTTTCTCATTGAGGCCACTTTTGTTCAGTCTGGAGCAAATCAAAGCCTGGATGGCTTTAAATTTCTTGAACTTCAATGAGAAGAAAACAAATGTTATGGTCTTTGGTCCCAGTGGCCCCTCTCATCCTGCTGAGTGGGTCGTCTGGCGTACTATCTTAAGCCAACAGTCTCAAACTTGGGTGTTAAGATGGACAGTAAGCTTAAACTGCTGGTGTTGTTAAATGCAGCTTTTTTTTTCATCTTAGGCAGCTGGCTAAGGTTAAAAATCTCTTATCTCAGCAGCATTTAGAAATGGTAATCCATGCCTTTGTTACATCTCTGCTGGATTACTGTCATGCACTTTACTTTGGAATCAGCCAGCCCTCCCTCAAGCGTCTCCAGCTTGTCCAAAATGCTGCTGCTCATCTCCTAACTGGTGCCCGAAAGAGGGAACACATAACCCCTATCCTGGCCTCTATTCACTGGCTGCCCGTAAAATTTAGAGTCCATTTTAAGATTCTTTTATTTGTTTCTAAATCTCAAAATGGTCTTGCCCCACCTTACTTCGCTGAGCTCTTGCACCCCTACTCACCTGCCCGGTGCCTCAGGTCAACAAACCAGACACAATTGGAGGTACCAAGGACAAAGCAGAGGCTTACCCCGGGATTGCACCGGTTGCGTGTGCAGTGCGGCTGCGGTGCATTTTGACTGCGTGCTCCGGACGCGTCAATTTTTTGGTCAACTCACACCGGCTCCGCACAGCTGCGGTCCGGCAGCTCCGTCGCCGACCACTTCCCGCCGTGTCTCGCGTGACCGCGAGCGATCATGTGGCATTCAAAACAACGACAAACACACAGAAAGTCTGTGCTCAACAGAGAAGCAGAAAGAGAGGTGGACTTTTTTTATTTTGTGGCTTTCCACCTCCAATATAAACCTCTCCTCGTCCATGTTCGCTGGTGTCTAAACCGCGAATGAGCACCTCGCACGTTAACTCCAGGCCCGGCTACGCCCACATCACGTTTTGCTGACATGCTTGCGAAATAGGAGTTGGCGAGTGTTTTATTCTGAAAGGTAACAGGATATTTATTTTGAAACTGTGTCGGTATAATTTTTAATTTAATTTAATTTTAATTTCTTTAATTTATTGATGTAAATTTTATTCACTTACTTACGGTTTGCTTTGTTCTTGTTTTACTTATCTTATTTACTGCATGACTGGTTTCTGTTTCATGTACACTTTGTATACAGCAATGCTTGTTTTAAGGTTCTTTATAAATAAAGAGTTGAGACCCAAACTGTCTACAATATTAGGCACACCTGCACAATCTAAAGTGATCCAATGCAAGGGCTGCACATAAAATTCTGCCTTCACAATAATAATAATAATAATAATAATAATAATAGTAATAATAATAATAATAATAATAATAATAATACAAGATTTAGAATAAATAGTACATGTTTGGAGTAAATTAATGGAATTTCTACTAATTTCAATGAGGAGAATGATATTTGAGGAACACACGTTTTAAAAGGTTGAATTAAAATTTTATCTCATGGCACTATCGTGTACACATCACAGTCCAATCTTCCAGCATTGAATATTTTGGCTTAGCCTCATTCCTTTAATAGTGATTTTCTTCCAGCGGTCTCCAGCTGGGAGGTCACACAAGATGAGCTGTTGCTTCAAGAAGCTCCAAAATCCACTCACACATTTACACCTACTCCCAAGGCCTGTAATTTCTTCTGTCCACAGCTTATGTATGTGTGTGCGTGTGTGTGCATAAGAGAGAGAGAGAGAGAGAGAGAGAGAGAGAGAGAGAGAGAGAGAGAGAGAGAGAGAGAGAGAGAGAGAGAGAGAGAGAGAGAGAGAGAGAATTGTGTGTGACAATACTTGTATGCCCAATGTTGTGGAAAGAATGTCAAGTACACTTGGCGGTGATGTGTTACCATGTTGGCCCCAGCCCAGCTGTGGTGGGGGGGATTAAGCTGGTTGTCATCATATTAATTAGCGTTGTCATGATAATTTGAGTCTCCATGGCGGCATGACTGTATAGTCCCACTCCACCCCCCACCCCACTCTGCAGGACACATCTGGAACGTCTGATTGCCTCACAATTAAAATGAATAGAAGAAACGCTGTCATCACAATTGAACTGCAGAGTATAAACAATATCATTGCTGGTCCACTGAGGTATAAAAGGAAATTAGCATAGCATAATATACGCGGGTGCTCACGAGTAAACAAATCGTTTGGGTCAGTGTTGTTATGTGTGGCTTCAATTAGATTACAATGTTATTGGATGCCTAATTGAGCAAATTGGAGTAAATGGAAAACAAGATAAATAAAGTTGCTGTAAGCATTTTTATTTACATGTATTATTTATATGAAGCATTCATAGGTCTGCATTGAAGGGGAAAATATTTATACTGCGTGGATGAAGTCAGAATGTTAAGGGAATGAGCATTTTTTTGTCATGTAAAAATGTCGGTTGGTTGATTTGAGGAAAAGTGGCATTTTATTTTAGTAAGATATTTTTGTACTCAAAATGTCTTAATTCTGCACTCCCCCCTTGAAATACACTTCATAATGTGATTTTTGTGCTTAATCTTCCATCCATCCATTTTCTTGACCGCTTATTCCTCACAAGGGTCGCGGGGGCTGCTGGCGCCTATCTCAGCTGGCTCTGGGCAGTAGGCGGGGGACACCCTGGACTGGTTGCCAACCAATTGCAGGGCACACAGAGACGAACAACCATCCACACTCATACGCACACCTAGGGACAATTAGGAGCGCCCAATTAACCTGCCATGCATGTCTTTGGAATGTGGGAGGAGACCGGAGTACCCGGAGAAGACCCACGCAGGCACGGGGAGAACATGCAAACTCCACCCAGGAAGGTCCGAGCCTGAACTCGAACCGGAGACCTCAGAACTGGGAAGCGGACGTGCTAACCACTTGACTACCGTGCCGCCCGTGCTTAATCTTAAAATAAGATATTTTTGCATTAAAATACAAATTCTGTTCCTTAAAAAATACTTCAAAAAAGACTTGGAGAAAAAACAAGACAACATTCTCACACTCTACCTATGTATTTTTTTTTTTTTTAGAACTCAATCAAACAGCTTGATAGCCTGACTGATCATAAAATAAGTGGCTTTGTCGTTTTATTTTTTTTTCTTTTCTTCCCCAACTTTTTTTTTTTTACTTGTGCAATTCAGCAGCGGGTTAATGCAAAATAGAGTATGCCTTTGTCATACATTTTGAACGCCAAATCCTGCGAATTTCCATTTTGAAATAGACATATTTGAGGACCAAACACCCGAACCAACACCTTTGTTCCATTTTGGGTTTCACAACCTCCCTGACATAAATTGAACCCTCAGAACTGCGGAGGTGGCGAGGCCTTGGACGCAACGCCGCCACACAATAGCCAGCTTGAATCAAGTGATTGGCTGTGAAAATAAATTTAATGTGCTTTAATTTTCCATTCAAGCTGCTCATGAATTTAACTCGACATGCCTGCCCTGCTGCGGCGCACCAGACATTAGGAGGTTAGCAGCCTGTTGCCTGCGGGTTCTCATTGTACACTTCGCTGTGACCACTCTTTTCTTGTCCAATTACTTCTTTTGCTGAGAGTCCACGCTGAGCCCGATCACTTTCCTGCAAGGTGTTGTCGCAATCAACCTCGTCTCGGCTTTGGAGCTGGAGCAGGGGCATGTCAGTTCATATAATGTTCTCCGTGGGTCTCACTCAAACGACTGAACATGTATATTATTACAAATGAGTATCCATCTATTGTCCAGACCATTTCTCCAGTGGGATGACTCTGTGGAGAATGGCAAGGCACACCCTGTACTGGTCGCCAGCTATACATACACAAACATCAACAAACAATCATTCAAGTTCTCACCTACGGAAACGCACACTCCATACAGGAATGTCAGAATCAAGAATCAAACGTCAGAACTTTAAAGCAGAAACACTAACCACTCGTCAAATGTGTTGCCTGGTAGGACTTTTTTTCTCTCTCTCTCTTTTTCAACTTGGTGAAAAAATAGTATATTAGATTTTAGACTTGTTAAAGCCAGGTCTAACTAGGGGTTCAGGTAGAGCAACATAATTTTGGTGGATTTGGTGGATTTTATCTGACCCAGATACACAATAATCAGCTTGGAATGGACCATTCACAAATCACAAAATTCACAAGGGCCACCACGTCCCTGACTGTATGCAACCCTCCCTATTTACCAGATTTGGCCCCATTAGACTTCTTTTTTTTTTTTTTTTTTGCCCCAGACTGAAGCATGAATTGCATGAATTACATTTTGATACGTCTCCGGTTCGAGTCCAGGCTCGGACCTTCCTGGGTGGAGTTTGCATGTTCTCCCCGTGCCCGCGTGGGTCTTCTCCGGGTACTCCAGTCTCCTCCCACATTCCAAAGACATGCATGGCAGGTTAATTGGGCGCTCCGAATTGTCCCTAGGTGTGCGTGTGAGTGTGGATGTTTGTTCGTCTCTGTGTGCCCTGCGATTGGTTGGCAACCAGTCCAGGGTGTCCCCCGCCTACTGCCCAGAGCCAGCTGAGATAGGCGCCAGCACCCCCCGCGACCCTTGTGAGGAATAAGCGGTCAAGAAAATGGATGGATGGATTACATTTTGATACTGGTGAAAATGTGATCAAGGAACGGAAGTACGGAGCGGTAAACAGCATCACAATGACGACACGCGCTCGGCGCCACCTTCATTCAACGCCGTTGCTACAGCAACCTGTCAGATGGGTCAATAATGTGGCTCAGTCTGAACAGGGCCAGGTCGGATTTGGACACTTGCTAAAAATAGTCTGGACAGTCAATTCCAAAAATCAGATTTGAGGAGGAATCCGATTGGAGTCAGATATGCCTGCAGTCTGAACACAGCCTTACAGTAAATCCTGATCAGATACTTGAGCAAAGCATTAAGAAGACAAAAAAAAAATAATAATAATAATAATTGAATAAATTAATTTTGCACAAAATATTTGTGCAAATAAAGCATATTTAATAGTTCGTCTTATATAAAGTAAATCTAAAAAATACAATATAAGAAATTCTTGCAGCAACAAAATAAAGATCTCATTAGGTCAATCAATCAATTTCACACAGTGCAACAAAAAAAACTAGAGCTCTTAACTACACCTTAGCTTCACATTCATTGGCAAACTCAGAAAATTAAATTTTTAGTGCAAACTATAGCTCAACGAATCTAGCATTAAAATGAACAACAGAAATCTCAGGTTACATGTTGCGGCATTGTTGTTCTTTGGTTTCCCTTGAATAACGCTTTTCCACATGTTAAGACACTCAAAGGTCTTCAGATTGTAGGAGCAACTGTGGGTTTAGTATCTTGCTCAAGGACTCTTCAGCAGGGTCTCGAGGGTCTGGGATGCCCCTTTTGCCACTATTGTAGCCATTACCACTTTCCTGAGATGCAGCTTCACACCTGTACCACTAGTTAGAGCAGTCCAACTGTAGTTGTATCAGCAATTTGAATGATGTAGGCCTGTTACTGGGCGTCACTATGAAGTGACGTAAACAGGCAGCAATTTTGTTTTTATCGCTGTCATAGCTCCCCTCAGTAATCTCTGCCAACAACTAGTTTTTTTTTCAAGCCTCACACATGACAAGCTCTTCGTCCTCCTTCCAGTCACCTCATCTCCCGACTCGCCAATTCAAGCACAAATCATGCTCAGACACTTTCATGGTCTCAAAGAGGGTCTGATCTTATCAAACTCTTGCAACGTGAATTGGTGTTAGCGTTTAACAAGTTCCGACTGTCTGCGAGGCCATGAATGTATCTGAATGGGATTGGATGAGTGAGTGCCTGAATGTGATTGGATGAATGAGTCCGTACTCATTCATCCAATCATATTCAGGTTGTGAGGCCAGTAAACTGAGATTAGCTTTGAAAGGGTGTGAGCACTGAGCACACTTGTTTTTGGAGGTGAAGTGGAAAAGTGGGGTGAAAAAACGTCAATGACAACATCGATTCATCGACCTTGGGTCGACTATCATCACTTTAGTATTCACTCGAAAAAATCCAAAGTCGTTTAACCTCCCACCCCGATCGAGTTTCGCTCAATTTATAAAATATTCGGTAGCGTTATCTTTCTACTCAACCTTTAAAACTTATAGACTCATGAAAATATGGCATGTTGTGGAATATGAATATCATCAAGAGCCAAGATTTCCAAATTGTGCCAGCGAAATAAGAGTGCAGGCATTGCTTACATAATTTTCTCGTAGATTGTTGAGCTGTCACACGCGAGCTCTCGGGACTGCAGGTGAGATTAGCTGTCACGCTACACAGAGCAGGTAAATATCTGCGGGCCATCATGTCACACTATGTGGTGGGGCAAGGGGGAAAAAAAAGGAGATTTCTTTAATTCCTCCACCAAGGGGTCGATGATCCATCCACCCATGTAATGAGGTCTCTTAGCCAAACGAGCAGCTCTTCTTCTTGAGCTGGCGCGCGAGTGTATTACACTGAGAATGCTACAGAGACAAAATGAAAGTGCTTTCGATGCGTGTTCCTGCTAGTACGCACACTTCACAGGTGTTCGGTACTATAACTCAGTCACATATGCTACATCCGTGAACATGCTGTAAATATGAAGCAACATCTGCGTCTCCTTTCCAGAACAGATATGATTAGTAGTCGCTTCACATTAGAAGCATGAATTACTTTCCCATCCACACATACGTGTTGTGATTGCATTCCTGTTTTACAAGTAATGAGATGATCTTCAAGTAGCTTCTTTGCTGTCGGCCTGATTCTGTGTTTGGGGAACATCCCAGAGTAATGCTACAGTGTTGACTTTAAGAGCCCGCTGATGCTTTCATCACTAATTGGCTTTTAAACAGGCACGATAGTTATGGCTTTATGAGTGCACACCAACAATTGGCAATGTAAATGCAGTAGAAATCCTATTATGCTATAACAAAGAACACACATTATTGCTGGAAGCAGAAGTTGAACAGTGGAGTTGGATATTGTTGCGACTCTGTTGTAGCCATTTGAGCCAGATCCAATCGCCCTGTGATTGTGTGTAGTCCATCGTTACCCTAGGCAAACAAAATCTGTTTGTGTTCTTCCCTGTTTCTTTTGTTGCACGGATCCTTTGACAGCCTATCAAAAGGCCAAATCAGTGTCAAATGAGACCGACAAGTAGTTGGAATAAATGTTGCTGGAATTCTAAAACTGCTTGGGATAGGTTCCTTAACCTTTAATCTACGTTTAGCCTACTTAGCCATGGCCAAACTTTAAGAAATGATGTTACTTAGAGGCCTAATCCTTTACACCAGCAATATTTAAAGCAACAGGCCAACCAATGAAGTTTACTGACTCTATGCAAAGACGCTTAAGGCAACAGAAGGAAAAAGAAAATACCTACAGTCCGGGGAAGAAGCAATGAATCTTGAGCAAGTAAAACAATGACTTATGATGTTAATATAAGACAACATCATAGTTGTTGTCTTCATAGCCCATACATAATTTATGCCGTAAGAAAATAAAATGCCAACTTCACATTTAAGAAAAGACTACCAGGGCACCATTTTTGCATAAGTTTGGCCCCTTAAGCGATTCTCACTGTTGGCGACAAACTGAAATAAATACGACATGCACACATGCATCGAAGGTGTGTTTTTGTAGGCTTTCTTTGGGAAATTTAGTTTCACATTAGAGACGTCAGCAATACTCGTCGCACAATGACGTAAAAAGTAAAAGTCAAGTTGAATTAATTGAATCACTTTTTTTGTTTTTAAAACTCTGCTAAACCAGATGACAGCTTTCACAAAGGTTAAGAAATAGTCAAACATACCACACCATACCATACCATACCATACCATACCATGACAGATGGTACCCAAATTAAAGGAGTGCCATAAAATTGCATTCCTTACCCAAGTGAATTGTTGTGGTTGGCGGACCGTGGAAAATTAGTCACCCAATGGTGACAGTTCTGTAGACCAGTGGTTCTCAACCAGTAAGTGTACTGTGAGAGATCATCAGGTATGCCATGGGAAATTATCCAATGTCAATTATTTGGATGAAAAAACAATTATATTCTCTTAAGAAATCTATTCCATCCGTTTTCCGAACTGCTTATCCTCATGAGGGTCAAAATGTTTTTAATTTATATATGCCAACCATGTACTGAAGCAGGCAGAACACTTGAATGCTCGACCATTACATCATGTACATGATTAACTTGTTTTGCTAAGTATTGTGCCACAAAATTTGTGCAGATGTGAAATGTGCTCAATAAAGGTTGAGAAACACTGATGTAGTCCAACAGACAGAAGCCACTGAGGAAGTGGGGGCTACAAAATTGTGCCACTGTCTCATGCAAAACAGATGTCTTTGCGAGAAGCTAAGGTAAGCAATTCATAGTCATCATCACAGTTCAAATATAGCCTATCCGGTAAAATAAATAAATAACTGAATAAATAAAAGGTAGGAGCTTATACAGCTTCAGTCAGCAACACTGGCCTTTCTGCCCCGTCTCAGCGAATATGTGACCGTAATGAAATGTAGATAACGTTGGGGATTGTGCGACACAAACAGCAGGCAATGCAGTCAGGGGGCAGTTAGTTGTGGAACGCTGAGCTGATCTGCCGAAATAGGATGCCCTCACCTGCCGTTTTCCACTACTGCTTATCATTGTTCTCCCCGCGTGACATTTTTAATGCAGTTTGTTGCCTTCACTTTTTTTCAGCTTTGCTTTTGATTGTTTCATTACATTCACATCCATTGTTGTTTGTCAGAAATAAGGCTTCAGTCAGCCCCTTTGTGGCCTTTACAGTACAATCAACACTAATGTACCATAGAGCTATTTATTGGACTTGAGTTGGAAAGATATTCGGCATTGGAATGTTTCTATACAACTGAGTAAACAGGCTAATCAATGTCTATTGTGTGCATAATGTAGCTATGAATGTGATTGTTCCCGGTGTGTTTGTGTGCATGTCCCTGTATGTGTGCTTGTGTATGACAATTCTGTTGATGTTAGCAGTTTGTTGTGAGACAGAAGCAGGGGTGCTTACACCTACACTTATTCCTAATGAGGGTTTTACAGGACCCACAGAGTCTTTTATATAACTATACCAGGCCCATTGTTGTGTATGCGTGTGTACGCGTGTATAGGCGTGTGCTTGAGCGTGTGTGGCAAGAGTTATTGATACTTTGGGAAAAGGACTGGAGACAGCACGGAGGATGGAGAAAGAGAAAAATGTCCTGGTTGGAGGATAAATGGAAACTGGAGCAGCGAATATTAAAATCCATGTTGGGTGTTGTCAGTGTTATATTTTGTAAAACCAAGAGGTAAATTGAGAGGTGTCATAATAACAACATAGCCAGAAAGAGCTTTCAGAGAATGCATATATCATTAAACCTTATATTCACTTACACCATAGTACATAAATGACAATAGAGATCCGGACGTCACATGACTATTTCTCTGAACACGCCCCCTGTGGCAGGAAAGTAGCGGCACCTGGTTAATGGCCTACAGTGACGAGGAGGGATAAAACTAGCGTCTTTGCCCAAGAGCATTGACACTCACTTTGATGAAAAGGGCATGATATACATATGCGAGGTGGACAGTTGGATGATATTACCATTGCCGATGAAGTGGCAGGAATACTACCCCCTGTTAAGGATATATGTGTGCGTGCGTGCGTGCGTGCGTGCGTGCGTGCGTGCGAATAAGGATCCCAGAGCAGATAACCCGAGACAAATAACGATACTTTAATTTAACAAAAGGCGCATGGAAAAAGTTCCAAGGAAGCAGCAATGTACAAAGTAGCAAAACAATAAAACTATACAGCATGAGTACCAAACAACCGAGAGTGCGCAGAAGGACTAAACCGCCGCGAGCAAGATGACAAAGGAGGAAAACTACTAGGCGTCTACAAATAACTAAAAGAGCCGAAGAGCAACTAAGGACGCGCGCGTGGACAAAACCGCTGCGGACCGGAGAATACGTCATAAAATAAAACGTAGCAAGGCGAGGAACGAGTGGTCGCGTTGGCAGCAAGCAAGGGAGCAATGCGGAATAGCCCGACGTCTCCTGTCTGCCGACACCCGGCTTTTAAACCCCTGCTGATTACAAAGTGACAGCAGGTGCGCCGTGGTTGACACCGCCCCTCTGGCACCATGGCAACTTCAACAGAAAACAAACTCAACAAGATAGCCTAAACATAACAGTATCCTCCCCCAAAAGGGACGCCCCCTGGCGGCCTACCTAGGCTTTGAAGGATTGAGTGAGTGGAAGTCACGAATCAACGCGGGGTCAAGGATCCAGGAGCGGGGGACCCAGGAGCGCTCCTCAGGGCCATACCCCTCCCAGTCGACCAGGTACTGGAGTCCTCTACCCCTCCTTCTCGAGTCCAGCAGCGCTCTAACTGTGTACACGGGCTGATCATTGACCAACCTTGGAGGGGGTGGAGGCACCGCAGGAGGGCTTAGAGGGCTCTCAGAAACAGGTTTAAGCAGCGATACGTGAAATACAGGGTGCACCTTGAGAGTGGGTGGCAGCCTCAACTTCATGGCCGCCGGGTTAATGACGGAGTCGATGACGAAAGGGCCTATGTAGCGTGGCCCCAGTTTCCTCGATTCTCCGGCCAGTTGCAAGTTCCGTGTCGAAAGCCACACTCTCTCGCCCGGTTGGTAGGTGGGGGCTGGAACCCGGTGTCGATCCGCAATCTGCTGATTCCGAGTCATGGTGCGCCCCAAAGCCGCCCTGGTGTCTCGCCACACTCGTCGAGCCCTGCGAAGATGAACCTGGACAGAAGGAACAGAGACACTCCTCTCCTGTGTTGGAAAGATCGGAGGTTGGTAACCATAGGTCGCTTGGAATGGCGACAGTCCAGTGGCCGAACAGACAAGGGAGTTGTGGGCGTACTCGACCCAAGGTAAGTGAGTGGACCAGGTCGATGGGTGTTGCTGGCAGATACACCGAAGGGCTGATTCGAGGGTCTGGTTTGAGCGCTCTGCCTGTCCATTAGTCTGGGGATGGTACCCAGATGATAAGCTGGAAGTGGCCCCCAAAGCCTTGCAGAAAACCTTCCAGACGCGGGAGACAAATTGCGGTCCTCGGTCTGAGACCAGGTCCACCGGGATGCCGTGGAGGCGGAACACCTCCCTGATGAGAATCTCTGCCGTCTCCAGGGCTGAGGGAAGCTTTGGCAGCGCCACGAAATGGACCATCTTTGAGAAACGGTCCACCACATTCAGGATGACCGTCTTCCCCCGTGACTGTGGGAGGCCTGTAACAAAGTCCAGCGCGACGTGAGACCATGGGCGAGCCGGAACTGGTAAAGGGTGTAGCAGCCCAGCCGGGGGTTGGTGAGAAGACTTGTTCCGAGCGCAGACCGAACATGCCGAGACGAACTCACCAATGTCCTTCCGAAGCCCTGGCCACCAAAACCTCTGGGCTACGAGGAAATGAGTCCGGCCTATCCCCGGATGGCACGCCAACTTGGAGGAGTGACCCCAATCCAATACCTCCGGGCGCAGGTGGACCGGAACGAACAGTTTGTCTGCTGGGCATCCGTCGGGTACATGGGTGTCCTTGATGGCACCCGCCACCTTTCTTTCGACTTCCCATTGGAGAGCCCCCACCACCCGGGTTGCCGGAACAATAGTCTCTGGGGTGGCGTGGTCCTCAGTCGGACCAAACATCCGGGACAATGCGTCGGGCTTGGCGTTGCGTGACCCAGGGCGGTAAGTGATTGTGTAATCGAAGCGGGTGAGGAACAACGCCCATCGGGCCTGGCGTGGGTTGAGTCTCTGGGCTGACTTTAAGTATGCCAAGTTTTTATGGTCAGTCAAGATCTGAAAAGGTTCCACCGCCCCCTCCAACCAGTGCCTCCACTCCCCGAGTGCCAACACTATTGCCAGCAACTCCCTATTACCCACGTCATAATTGCTCTCGGCTGGGGTCAGGCGCCGTGAGTAAAATGCACATGGATGCAGACGCTGGTCGACTGGGGACCGCTGAGACAACACTGCCCCCACTCCTGTCTCCGAAGCATCGACCTCTACAACAAAAGGGAGAGCAGTGTTAGTGTGAATGAGAACCGGCGCGTGAGAAAATAAATCCTTCAAACGAGAGAAAGCAGCTTCAGCTCTTGGGCTCCACCTAAACTGGTCCTTGTTTGATGTAAGCCTTGTCAGAGGTTCCGCCACCATGCTATAATTTCGAATAAAACGCCTGTAGAAGTTGGCGAAGCCCAGGAACCTCTGCAAGTGCTTCCTTGATGTGGGTGACGGCCAGTCGACCACAGCCTGTATTTTGGCTGGATCCGCTTTGAGTTGGCCCTTCTCCACTATGAACCCCAAGAACTGAACCGAAGCAGTGTGAAATTCACACTTTTCAGCCTTGACGTAAAGGCGATTTTCTAGAAGGCGTTGGAGGACTAGTCGGACATGTTGACGGTGCTCGGGGAGGTCTCTGGAAAAAATCAAAATATCATCAAGGTAAACAAAACAGAATTTGTTTATCATGTCCCGTAACACATCATTGATCAAGTTCTGGAAAACCGCAGGTGCGTTGCAAAGGCCAAACGGCATAACCAAATACTCGTAATGACCCATGGGTGTGTTAAATGCCGTTTTCCACTCGTCCCCCTTTCTCACCCTAACCAAGTGATAAGCATTGCGCAAGTCCAATTTGGTAAATATGGTAGCAGACTGTAGTGGTGCGAACGCGGAATCTAGCAGTGGCAATGGATATTTATTCTTCACGGTAATGTCATTGAGACCTCGGTAATCAATGCAAGGTCTTAACGTTTTGTCTTTCTTGTCCGTGAAAAAAAACCCCGCGCCTACTGGTGATGTTGATGGGCGAATGAGCCCTGTTGCCAGCGAGGTTGAGATGTATTCGTGGAGTGCTGTCTGTTCGGGCTTTGAGATCTGATATAGTCTCGCGTGTGGCAGGGGCGCGTTGGGTACGAGATTGATGGCACAGTCGTATGGCCGATGAGGTGGAAGAGACAGTGCCCTGTCTTTACTGAAGACCAGTCGCAAGTCATGGTATTCTGGTGGGACGTTCTCCAAGTTCCGAGGTTCTACAGCTCTAGCTGGAATGATGGGAGCTGAATTGGCCGATCTCAGGCAGTTAGAGTGGCAAAACAAACTCCAGTTGGTTATCTCGCCCTTTTTCCAGTCAATGTCTGGGTTATGCATTGCTAGCCAAGTCAGTCCCAACACTACAGGGGCCTTGTGCATGTGTGCAACAAAAAATTGTCTGTTCTCCACGTGGTTACCAGACAAGCGTATTTGCAAAATATCGGTGATATGTGTTACCACGGCCAACAACCGTCCGTCCAGATCAAATACCTCGGTGGGCTTCTCCAGCTCTAACACCGGGCATCTCAACTTGATAACAATTGATTCGTCTAAAAAACAGTCATCAGCCCCGGAGTCCACCAGGGCTACGATTTCAACCCTGGCCCCATAACCCGACACCTCCCCTCTTAGTTGCAGTCTTTTCCCCTCCGACGGTTTCGACCTGGTAGCTGGCTCCGCCGCCGAAACGGCCGACGAGTACTCACAGTTAGGGGACGAGGAGGTCCGGGGGTTCGTACCGTTGGCCCGTCGATCGGGTCTAGCTGGGCAGGCCGAAATGAGGTGCCCCGACACCCCGCAGTAGAAACAGAGACGGCCTGTCGTCCGTCGTTGGCGCTCCGCCGGGGTGAGCCGTCCTCCTCCCAATTGCATGGCTTCCTCGGCGTGGGCAGTCGGCGGGCTGGCAGCTGTCGAAGGAGTAGGGAGAAGACCCGGAGCTGGCTTAACCGTGGCTGGTGCCCTCATCCCCCGGGTGTTGAAACCTGGCTGCCGCCGTTCCTCGTCTCTCCTCTCGCGGTGACGTTCCCGCAGCCGATTGTCCAGCCGTATGGCCAGTCTTATTAGCTCCTCCAAGCTGGTGGTTTCATCTCGCACTGCAAGTTCGTCCTTGATCGACGGATTCAGTCCTTGACGAAAAACGCTGCAAAGTGCAGTCTCATCAAAACGGCTTTCCGCGGCCAAGATACGAAAAGCGATAGAATAATCCGCGACTGACATGTCCCGCTGTTTTAGGCTCAGCAGACGGCTGCCCGCCTCCTTGCCTTTTACCGGGTGATCAAAAACATTGCGAAACTCAGTAAGGAAGTCGGGTAAGTAATTACGTAATGTGGGGTCCGCGTTACTTACTGCCAACGCCCAAGCGGCGGCCCGACCCGTCAAGAGACTCATTATGTATGCGATCTTTGATTGATCGGAAACGAACGTACGGGGTTGTTGATCAAAAATTAAACTACACTGGTGAATAAACTGACTACATAACCCAATCTCCCCCGAGTAGTGCTGCGGATGTGGCAAGTTGGGTTCTTTACCCTCGTGCGCGCCGGCGAGGGGGGCGGGGGCTTCCGCACGGGATCGAGTTGGCGAGCCGGGTGCCTCCTGGGCCGACATCTGGTTAACGCGAGTAGCGAGCGAGCCAAGCTGTGTCGTGAGGGAAGACACAGCTTCCATGAGCTGTCGGAGGGTTTGCTCATGTGTGCCGAGAAGTTGTCCCTGACTGGACAACGCATGGCGGACGTGATCGGAATCTGCGGGATCCATCGTGGTCGGGCTATTATGTTAAGGATATATGTGTGCGTGCGTGCGTGTGTGCGTGCGTGCGAATAAGGATCCCAGAGCAGATAATCCGAGACAAATAACGATACTTTAATTTAACAAAAGGCGCATGGAAAAAGTTCCAAGGAAGCAGCAATGTACAAAGTAGCAAAACAATAAAACTATACAGCATGAGTACCAAACAACCGAGAGTGCGCAGAAGGACTAAACCGCCGCGAGCAAGATGACAAAGGAGGAAAACTACTAGGCGTCTACAAATAACTAAAAGAGCCGAAGAGCAACTAAGGACGCGCGCGTGGACAAAACCGCTGCGGACCGGAGAATACGTCATAAAACAAAACGTAGCAAGGCGAGGAACGAGTGGTCGCGTTGGCAGCAAGCAAGGGAGCAATGCGGAATAGCCCGACGTCTCCTGTCTGCCGACACCCGGCTTTTAAACCCCTGCTGATTACAAAGTGACAGCAGGTGCGCCGTGGTTGACACCGCCCCTCTGGCACCATGGCAACTTCAACAGAAAACAAACTCAACAAGATAGCCTAAACATAACACCCCCTCTCTTATACGGGTTAAAATCTGATCATAGAAAGGATTTACATGTTTGTACAATCCGGATTTATTTCCCCTTTATGTATGGTCAAAATGCCATCGAAGTTATCAATTTCACTCAAGTCTTGGCAGTGTTATTTAGGTACGTTAGTAACTTAGCATCTACTAATTTGATCAGTTATTAAATTAAACTATACAATATCTATTAAACCGGAGCAGCACAAACGAACGAAACAGATTATTTCCCCCACATTTTGTATGTGGCAACAGCATCTGTTGATTGAGCCACCATGTACAAAGTGCCCAATCACGTCTTTTGCCTTCATTTAATTATTCAATCGAGCTGCATCTACACGACTAACTGATTCAGTAATTGACTCGCCTGATACTACGAAGTGATCGCTACACAACCAATGAGGAGGATCCCCAATACTCCATCTTGTTGTTCACCCATTTTATGGATGTTGTGATCCATTGGCTATTCATTGGTTCCTCTTTTGGTAGCCTGGAGAATGCTCATTCCTTTTTTCTTTTTTTTTCTTTTTTTGCTTTTTCTCGTTTGGCGGCTGGTCCACAACAGCTGTCAATCATTATTAAAGTGCTGGGTTTGCCATTTACTCAAAGTGGCAGACGCGGTTTCTATCCTGCCAAAATGTCAGCGCTAACGCCCATTTTGGACCATGTGACGTCAACGTCCGGATCTCTATGGCTCATGCATAAAAATAAACCACTAGTATGGTTTTACAGGTTATCAATAGTGATGAATGTGTTTTTACAAAGGTACATTTTGCAATAATGTAATTAGGCTTTAGTTGAAGTGATGAATGGAAATGAAATCGATTTAAAAAACAAAAAACAAAAAAAACAAAACAATTGCAGATCAATAAAGTCTTCCTTGGCCCAAATCCCACCTCTGCATAAGATTGCAGCGAAGCCCATTTATAACTGAGAGATCTTGTTCACAACACAAAGACATGGATCCATAACTACCAGAGGCTTAGTGTAGCTAAAGACATCATTTAAACAAAGCAAGATGTGTAGCCAGTTACAGCATAATGGCTGTTCAACAGTTTTAACCCTCTTTTGCATTGTCTGCCCATTTAAACAACAATTTAAAATGTGCTTTGGAAAAGAATGTACTTAGCAGGAAATATGTGTCCTTGTAAAGATGACGTCTATTAAAAATGTGTACTGTGGCATTTGACATTTGAAACTGTGGCAAACCAGCAATTTATATAACCGACATAGGAAATATTTTACCATCTGATGTGCTTTCTTACAGCCAATTTACCAAACCCGATGGATAGATAATAAAAGCAGTCCATTTGAAGTTGATTTGCCACAGGACAGTTTGTGCCACAAAAACTTGATTGGGCTGGATTGTGGAGTGCGTATGTAGTATGGTGATAGATTTATTATCTACGTTAGTATTAATGATTACCATCAAGTTTACAACTGGAATACAGGGGCTACTAAGTTCAAGACAGATTCTGTTTCAACTGTGCTCACCTAACCCATATTTGTATGTAGCTAAGTCAAAAGTATTGTAGGTCGGCAACGATCCAATATTTTTAGAATCAAGCGCTTGACCAGTTGGCCTCACGATTAATCAGTCACCACAAAGATGTTTGTACAATATGTCACAAGAGTTGTCAAACAGAAGGGGCTCCTTACTTGCCCTTGTTGCAAAATATCCACTTCCCGGATTGTTCTCAAGCAATAACGAGATGAAGATCAGCAGCTCAAGAGCATCAAAGTCCTGCCTTCATTTCACAAATCCTCTTCAGCATAGGCATGGTATGTAGCATATGTTATGTAAGTGAGCAATTTGAGTCACTCTGCTCTTGTGAAGCTGACTAAATCAAGCCGGCGTGTTTTTATGGGGGCAGGGTGGAAGAAGAGAACGGGAGTAAACGGACGCTCTGGAAAAGGAGGCAGATTGCTTGAAACTAATGAGTTGTTTCAGAGGATCAAACAGAGGAGACTAAACAGATCATTCCCAGCCAACGATACTTAACACCGCACAAACCGCTGCTGCCTGTTTCTCTGCGCAGTCGCAAGGGGGGCAATTAAAAGAAAAGGATATGAAAAACACTCAAATGGAGGCGGTGTTTTGGCACACGCCGTCCTGCGAGTGGGGAGTTGCGATTTTTGATGGGCAGCTTGTGTAAAACACATTTACAGTATCAATAAAGTACATATTGGAATCAGGTCCTGTGAATGTGCAAAGACTAAACATACAGTATATCCACCCTCTGAGCTCTTCTTACAATGAGTGAGTATACCAGTAAACAAAACAGCAGGTCAAATATGTTATGAAATTAACCTCTGGACACAAGAGTGCTCATTGAGCATGTGTGCGCGTGAGTCTGTGCGTGTGTGCCCATGTTGTTAAGATGTCTTTTACAGAGCCAAGGATGGTGGTCTTAATGCATTCGTAGCTAGTGCGGGTTTAACCGAACTGGGAAAATAGCGATGATAATGGCGCAAATGGGCCCCCATCAATGTATTGATATGTTCCCTCCATGCATCCACCTCCACATGGGTGATGTCTCAGACACAAAACAAAGACAAACCCAAACAAACACGCATTGATTGCTGCGCTGTTTTCGCTCATGTGCATTTGAAAGCAGGCGAAGGCACTTCATGCAAGTACACCTAATAGTGTTGACTTGATCCCCGTGGGGTGTGTGCACGCTGGATGAGGGAATCAGTGAAGTTCATCCAAGTCTAATCCCGTGAAGGTGATCCCGCACTGCAGCGAATACCTTGTGGACAAAAGTATTGGGACACCCGGCCTCTACACCAACAGAGTGAATATGAAGGTTAACATGACTCCATTGCATCCAACCTCATCTGAAACAAAGTGCTATAAATGAGCTCGTCAGAGGCTGGGTGCAACCAAACCCCAGGGTGATGAGTCAGTCCCTGGGGTTCGGCTGAGGTCAAGACCCATTCCCGACTCAAATGATTTCATGAAAAGTCCTGCAATTCCTTCATAGTAACAAACTGTCAACCAAAAAAAACAAAAATGGTTCGATGAATATGTGCAATATCAAATCACATGCATTACAGAACGTAGGCCTATGGTGTTCCACAGGGTTCAATTCTGGGGCTTCTCCTCTTTTCATTGTATCTGCTGCCCCTGAGTTTCATTTTAAGAGTACAGTATTGGTTGTTTTAAAGTGCTCTATAAATATAAAGTTGAGTGATGGGAGTCAGCATCCTAACTACATGCTTTGCAATGATAAGTTGAGCAATTCTAATCCTGCACAGATAGCTATCTTGCAAAACTTCCTTAAAGTGGAAGTGGCATTTCATTGACAATAATGTTATATGTGACCTCGCTAGTCTAAACATGACATTCTGCTTATTATTACATTTGTGGAATATGAGTTAAGCACAAAATCCAGCCGTTTTTATCCATTTCAGGAAGCGGCCATTTTGCCATTTGCTGGTAAGAACCAATCACAGCTCGGCTTCAGGAAACAGGTGAGCTGTGATTGGTCGTTAACACGGCTGGACTTTGCTGCTTAACTCATATTCCACATATGTAATATTAATCAGAATGTCATGTTTAGACTAGTGAGGTCACATGTATTATTGTCAATATTTTTGTTTGTGTTGACTTCCCTTTAAGCTCTATGGAGATGGAGAATACCAGAACACGATTTCTGAATTGAAGGTGTAGAGAGCCAGATTCGACAAAAAGGCTACTCTACCTATGCATATGTTGATTAAAAATAAAATAAAAATAAAATAAAAAAAAATAAAATCATGTTTGAGTTTTCAATAAAGAAGGGCTCAGTGACTGTGTATAGGAAACTGGTGCAGTTCAGTAGCTCCAGCAAGGTTAAGAACTTTTAGTGTATTTGCACATGCAGACTATACAATGCATATTGGACTGTATCAGATCTTTGAGTGAGATCAGTTCCACTTGTGATGTTACAGCAGAGAAACCAACAAGGGACTTTCCTCAAAGCAGGTCTGAAAAGTTGAACTAGCAGGGATGCTAATGGGACTCATTGTATGTGTGTGAGGGAGATAGAGAGCGACTATGTGAGTTCTATAACCTTTCATGGTTGAGTAGCCACAAAGCCACGGCACATTTATTTAAGCCGGCACCTTCTATACCTGCTTCCCCCCCCCTCAACAAAGCCTGTGCTGCAGCACTATATACTGCATGTATATTTATTAGTGCATGACCTGTGCAGTTCACTTATCTCGAAAGGACCAGTGGGGTGTTCGCGGTGGATGTTAGTATAATGAGGTTTTAAATGTGGCGGGGAGAGAAGTGGCTCCCATCAAATTAGCCTTCCATTCATTCCCACTTAGAGGCTGCAACAGTTTCGCTTCATCTCCTTAGTGAGGATTGCCTCTCAGTGCGCAGCCACAGGCTCTGCGTCATCTCACCTCGCACATAGTGGCTAAGACGGGCCTTGTCAAAAAATAGATTGGACTAATATTCAAATTGCAGACATGCTGTGGGTCGTAAACTGTAAAGTTCATGATAACAAATTAGCAAATGACAAAAAAAAAAAAAAGCCTGCGTTACCATGTTGCCACAGTAAATTGTTGATTGGAATGCAAGAAGTGCCCTTTTGAAAGGTTCCCAAATTTAACTGCCTCGTTTTCATGCTTCACAGCAAAGTTCCGCAATGGATGGCGAGGTAAAAATAGCACCAAACAAGAAAGTTAACGGCCACACATCTGCACACAGTTTGGGAATAATTTGTGTCTGTTTACACCCGGAGCTCCATCATCCCTCATATATGGAACTTAGCATAAATCATCAACGCCCTCGCTTTCATCATCCGTGTTTACAACCGACGTCAATACAAACTACCGCTACCGCTGTGGTGTCCATAGTAATCATCCTCTGTGTCATCATTAAACATTATCACTGGCTGCAATAGCTGTAATTATTGTGTTATATTCCCCACAAAAAAAGTCATTCCATTGTTATTTGCATGTGTTAATGCATCTTATACAACCGCAGGACACTTTTTCCTTCCCGTTATCTATAATGAACTTGTATTACTGTAGATTGTTTTGGGAACAGCTCTGGGTATGATGCAGTGAAGTTGCAAATGTCTGCACGTAACTACAAACAGATTATTAAATGAGTTAAATGCAAACTGAACATTATGATCACTTTCAATGCAGACTCAGATCATATAATGTGGATACAATATGGTATAAAAGTTGCATCACCATCATCAGCGATGAAAGATAAAAAATGGACATCACACAGTTGTAAGAACATTTGTGCAGTTATACGTTCTATGTTCTATCCAAACAGGGTGTTCTAATTAGTTAGGCCTTGGGCATGAAATTTTGCACATCATTAGATCAGACAGAGGAATCATTATAGCTAAAGGGCCATCACAGATTTGTCCCCTAACATGACAAATGGCAGCCATTTTTCAAAATGACTGACATAAACATTATATTCTTCGGGTTACAGTGCACCTACAGTTTAGCTTTTTGTATTAGAACACATGTTTTCTGACCCAAATATTACAGTAAAACTACTGTTAGAGGTCTATCTAAATCACAAAGGCAGTTTGGTTGATATTTTATTATGACCAGAACATGGAGTTTTTCATATTGGAATAATGGCAGGTCACATGAACTCAATTGCTACTTTATTGGTCATTCTTTATTGCTACTCTCTTGAAAAACAAAAGAATGGAAGCCAACTTATTAATCAATAATTTGTTTTAGTCAGTCTTGCCAATGGGTAAAAATTATGTCACTGCAAATATTTACAAATCTGCGTCGGCCCTCTTGCTGAATGTTTTCTCAAGGGCTGATTTTATGCTTACACTAAATGTGATGCTGTTATCATCATCAAATGAGCAATTTTTCATGAAACTTGCCTGACTAAATTAATATCGTGTTAGTGGAATTAAGGAGATGAACCCACCCGTTTTCATTCATCGCAGGGGGGAGGCCATTCTGACATTCTGCCGCCAACTGCTGTCGACTGAAATTGACGTCAAAGTGTACTTGGGCTCGCACCACCAACATCACATGAGCAAATCCAGAAAACAGGTGAGCTGCATGTGACGGTGGCTGGCTTCAAACTGTTTGTAATTTTGTTTTTGACAGCTGATGTAATATGTCAAAGGATTTTTAATTTGAGAAGTTGTGACATTGTTCAACTCCAATCACAGCAAAAGCAGCAGCTACTCATGAAAACTGGATAAAGAGCCCTGTACATTGCGCAACAGTTCAGTTTTAAGTGGAGCTAAAATGTAGATATCATGCCTCAGTGACTTGCGGTGTGAAATGTTTAATAATTAGCACTTCCTAAACCAATAAGCGTTTAAATATGGATCAGTGGAAAGTTTGAGTGAAGGTCTCTGCAGGCGAAAGTAAATTAACAAGCTTTTGGGGGTTACGGAGAGGCTGCAACAGAATATGAGCCGCACCATAAAGTATGCAAAAGCAGCCAGTTATAATGGGGAGATATACACACCAGATCCATTAATATTACACATAAAAGCTCATTTCTCATATTCATTTTTTTATGCTATTAATATTTTAGTGTTTGCAATTAATGCTATGAATTTCATAGCACTGGATTGAATAATAGCTGAAGAAAAAGAAAATGATAAAATGCATTTCTGTGAGGAAATTGTCTCCTTTTCCCTCCTAAGAGGGAACCGTTGGCTTATTGACCAGAAGTGCATGGAGAATGAACTGTAACAGCCTAGTTATTAAGATCAATAGAAATAAGTAGAATTTCTCAATTTGAGATTGCCTCTTGACCCAATCAATGGATATGAAATTATTCCGCCCAGAGAGCAAGTAATCCCCTTCAGAACGAGAAGAGTTGGGTCATGAATATAGATCAGTTGACAACACTGCTACCGACAATCAAACAGTGCGTAGAGTAAATAACACCAGAAGAAAACTATCAAATGATATTATTCAAATAACCAATATGCGTCTGGTTTGTGGAAGCATTCGAGTGTCTTTGTTATTTTCTTTCTTCTTTTAAAGCAGCAACATCTCACCGCCGGAGTCAAATCCTTTCGCTCAACCATAACTTTGCAGCTGATCAACTGTGACTTGTTCAAAGTCACAGTGAGATTGTTTGCAATTGTAATTTAAATTTGCTGAACTGTTACATTTAATCTCCGTTCGTATTTTTTTCTTTGTTCTGATGTCACTTATATTATCTTTTTTTTTTTTCCCTGTACTATCTAATTTCTTCGGTGTGCTTGTTCTCTCACTCTCTCTCTCTCTCTCTCTCTCTCTCTCTCTCTCTCTGTGTATATATATATATATATATATATATATATATATATATATATATATATATATATATGGTGGCACGGTGAGTGAGTGGTTAGCACGTCCGCCTCCCAGTTCTGAGGACTCCGGTTCGAGTCCAGGCTCCGGCCTTCCTGGGTGGAGTTTGCATGTTCTCCCCGTGCCTGCGTGGGTCTTCTCCGGGTACTCCGGTCTCCTCCCACATTCCAAAGACATGCATGGCAGGTTAATTGGACGTTCCGAATTGTCCCTAGGTGTGCTTGTGAGTGTGGATGGTTGTTCGTCTCTGTGTGCCCTGCAATTGGCTGGCAACCAGTCCAGGGTGTCCCCCGCCTCCTGCCCAGAGTCGGCTGAGATAGGCGCCAGCACCCCCCGCGACTCTTGTGGATGGATACATATATATATATATATATATATATATATATATATATATATATATATATATATATATATATGTTCGGTTTTGGGGGTTGGGTTTTGGTTCAGTTTTTGGGTGTTTCTGTCGTCTCTTGCCTGGTTTGTCTCCCCTTGTCTCGTCTTAAGCCTGTTTCACACGGCAGGAGAATTGGCCCGATTTTGGCCCCGAATTTTCCCACCCGACAATCGTAAGGACGCGCCGAGACGCAAGCGATAATCTTCACAGATAATCCTGCCGTGTGTCTTGTCACCCGATATCGGCGCTCGGAAGAACTCCCGACTTGAAATCGGGCATTTTTTGGCCCGACTTCGCTCCGCACAGCAGATTGACAGTGACGTGCAGCCAATCAGAAAGTGAGCCAGCGAGGAAGCCGGTGGGAATCCAAAATCAAAACAGTCATGACGCAGCAGAAAGTCCGTGCTCGCGCTATTACACTCTTTTTATTTTTTTAAATTATTTGTATATATATTTTTTTAAATACACTCACACACATTCTCCACAAATAAATGTGGTCTCCGGGTGGGACGCCAACCCGCACCGCCAGCACCGAGCCGAGGGCAAGCGATGTCTTGCCAGTGCGCATTTACAACACGTTTTTTTTTTTTTATGCCGCTTTTTCGTCTGAAAACCAGGATCGACTCATGTTGACAATGACAACTCGGAAGCCACGTTTAATCTCGAGAGGTTTTGCGAGACTTCCCGTCACATTCTTGAATGAACTCGGCTCGTGTGGAGTGTGTTGATTGTGCAGTGTGGCCGCACACCACGCACGGTACGTTCAAAACTGGAACTCCCGTGATTTTTTCTCTTCACGTCTGGTGTCTGTCAAAGATTGGAAATCGGCCGACAATTTTAAAATCTTAACCTCGTCCACCTGTGTTTGTGGATCTCCCCTCCCCCTACGTGTTGTTAATTAGTGTCCTCTGCCTGCTGTGTTTCCCAGGTGTGTCTTGTTTTGTCTTGGTGTGCTGTGTGGGTGTTGTTTGCTGTCAAGCCAAGTGTTCTCTCGTCCACGCCAAGTGTTTCTCTCTCTCGTCCACGTCAAGTGTTCCTCTCTTTCGTCCACGCCAAGTGTTCCTCTCTCGTCCACGTCAAGTGTTCCTCTCTCTCATCCAAGCCAAGTCTCTCTCTCTCTGGAAAGCCAAGTCTGTCCACGTCCTACCGAGTCTGTTCTGCCAAGTCTGTTCTGCCAAGTTTGTCCTGCCAAGTCTGTCCACGTCTTGCCAAGTCTGTCCTCCCAGGTCTGTCCACGTCATGCCCAGTCTGTCCACATTCAGTCCAGTCATGGCAACCAGTATGCTCACGTTCCGTCCTATCCTGTCTGTCACCATCTTTGCGGTTAATAAAATTCCTCACGTTGCCCTTCCGATCTGTTTCCCTGCCTTGTTTCTCCGCCTTTGGGTCCATCCACCACATCCACACACCGTCATCCGTGAGAATATATGTGTCGAGGAAGACACAACTTTAATGTAACTTTGTACATGAATAAAATTAGCATGACCCTCGTCATGGAAAATACAAAACAATGCCGCGTCACAGGCACTGTTTGGAAAGAAAAGCTAAGGTACAGTGGAACCTCTACTTACGAAGGTCTCTTCATACGAAATTTTCGAGTTACGAAACTCCTCAACGGGAAAATATTGCCTCTTGTTACGAAAGAAATTTCTAGATACGAAAGGTAAAAATACATTACCGAACGCAACATACTTTCGGCTATGGCTATTTCCTACCATAGGTACCTATGAGCGTAAATACTAGATCGGTTTTTGTGCATCGTTCTGTCATCCCATTGGCTAAGAGGAACCTCTACCATAGGTATGAGCTTATACTAGATCTGTGTCTATACAGCGTCCTCATCATTCATCCCGCAGCCCATGAGGTGTTCCGATAGTTTTTCGTAAATGTATGAACGAACGGCCAACGAATTTGTGCAAACATTCAAACAATTGGTGATTGATGAAGGCACAGTAAGTTTTTAATTGCGACGAGACGGGCCTTTTTTTTAAAAAAAAAGATGCCTCGCCATACCGGAAGTTTCTATGAAGTTTCAGAATTTGTTTAAAAGAATCGCCCAGAAAAAGTGTTCACCAGTCGGGCGTTTGCTCACTAAGATGAAAAAAAAACAAAAAACATCCATGGATCAGTTCTTTACAAAACACCAGGCAAAAACAAAAACAAAAACAAAAAAAACACTTCTGAAGGAGGAGAACATGAACCAGAGGGCAAAAAAACGATGAGGACAGCAGTTAAAAAGGTAAATGACCATAATTTTTATTCTTTACTCTATTCTTTGTTATTTACATTATGCACAACTCTCATTTCTTGTGCAATAATCTAATTGTAACATGTATTTGTTACATGTTTTGATGCATTTTTATGCTTTATAAAACATTTATGTCTGAAATTTGGGAGGCTTGGAATGGATTAGGGCATTTACATGGAAAATGCGTCTCTACTTACAATTTTTTCTAATTAAGAACTTTCTTCCAGAACCAATTAATTTCGTAAGTAGAGGAACCACTGTATATTATTAAACCATTGAAAACTCTTTCTGTGTACCGTCTTTCTGTCTCATGTTTCAATGTGGGCACATGTGACTTATAGTCGGGTGCGGCTTATGTATGTACAAAATGATTTTTCCTTTAGAAATGTACTGGGTGCGGCTTATACTCAGGTGCACCTTATAGTCCGGAAATTACGGTATATTGTTCATTTGCTTTGCTTCGTGCATCATATTGAGAATGAACCCAAGCATTTTTCTGCCAAACTTAAAGGCCAGATCTTCCCACATTAGACCGGCTGCATATCAAGTGATGCAGCCAAATGTGACTGAATTGGTCAATTGCTAACATATAACTGTTGGCTACTCAAAACTGACTCTCGCACACAAACCAAATCAACGCCTAGCAGAATTGCAGCAAAATGAGCGGCCGTCGGCCAGCCAGTCATGAAAATGAGGTGTAGAACCCTGCGTTCAGGGCCAGTTTGGTGTGCAGCGGGCCTTAGACATTTTAACAACTATGATACCGACTTCCAATTGGGGCTCATTTGAGTGAATTCCTTAGTAAAAGTTCATCAAAGTACTGAAATTCCCTCAAAATAGCGGCTTCAAACCAAAATGGTGTACATTCTGTTCAATTTCTGACAAGTGACCTTGAGCCTATTTTTCTCAGGTCCTCTTTGCCTGTAATTTCATTCACATTCATCCGTCTTATTACATTCTCAGGTTATTGATCAAAGCAACCGGGCTGTTGGGGTTGTTGTCGAAGGCATAGCCAAGACAAATCAATAAGGCTTTTTTCGACTGTGGCGTCCACAATGGAAATGACAGGTGGCTTCATGTTGGGGGTTACACATAACCCACACACACTGACAATGCTTGTATTTAGTCACACCACCTACTAGAACACAAAATGGAAGTTATGAAATCTGATAATAACCAGACCACAGGAAAAAGTGAAAGACCAAAGTAGGGTTGCCATTTTCTTAACCGCTTGCTCCTCACAAGGGTCACGGGGGTGCTGGAGAAGCGCACTTGATTTAATATGAAATATAAAACACTTAGATGAAATATAAAAACATTATTCAAACGGGTAAGGAAAAAAATGGAACACAATACTGCATGCTCCGATGTGAGCGCATACGACTACGTCTGGTAATGTTCCAAATGTAAGGACAGATTAAGTTGTGCATGTAGATGATGGACTGTGATGTGAAACAGTACTGCTCAAAAAGGTAACTGTGCGAAAATGTCAGCATATATATGCGGTCTGATAACATTTTTGTAATGACTATTTAATCCCCCCCTGCACCTTCATCAATAGGTTCATTGTCAAAATGACATGCCATGTTGGTGACAAAAGTGGACTTTACGCTGTAGACTACAGGCGTATTTACGCAAAAAGTGGCCGCAGCGGACTGAATGAATGAGGAAATGAATTGTCGTGTGTGGCTGAAAGGAGGCGGGTACAGGGAAAAACTTGAGGTTCATTGTGAAAAACCTGTTACCGACCAGGTTAGGTTCATAGACCATGTTAGCACGGTAACTGAACAAGAGCTTAAACTACCTCTTTTTATGAAACAGGCTAGAGTTTCCTCTTATCTTCTGGTTTCAGTTACCTCCCTTTCTGACACGAGTTTCCCACTTTTCAGGGTTTCTTTACCCAGGTTTCTCACTAAACCTGCTTTGTCAAATACACCCATCAGGTCTATCTGAGAAAATTGGGAAGATTTTTAACATAACAACATTCTGGTACACTTCAAACCTGGAAACACTACTGAGTAGTCATTTAGGATGACTTAAGACAAAGTAGCCCCCGCAGCTGAAGCTCCCATTTGACTCGACCATGTTTCATGACAGATGACTCATCTATCGTACGTCCCGTTGACTGTTGTTGTACTTCCAATATGTTGTTTTAATGTGAAGAGTAATTGGGCCGTATGATATTAAATCCTCCCGCGACCTATTAAAAAAACACTCATGAACATGAAATATGGCCTTGTAGCTTGAAACAAATTACAAATGAGCTCACATACAATTGCACTTTTTATAGAATGAACTGAGATGGAGGAAATGTGTTTCATTTTTAAATGATGGCGTACGTGGCTCTAAATCATTTATTCTGCCTGTGGAATAAATAGCCAGCCATGTGTATGTGTACTACTAGTATACAGTACGTGTGTGTTTGTGTGGATGCTGGCCTGTATTTCCCTGAGCGTCAGGGGTGCTTGTAGATAAATGGCCGATTGGTATTGACTTCAATTTAGAAAATGCTGCCCTACACTTTTCTCTCTACAAAACGCCGCCGCTCCCAGGGAGGGAAATCCAGGACTGCTCTGCCAAAAGGAAATGTATTACCGAGGGTCACCGGCTCAAGTTTGGGGGATTGACTGCCTCATCGCACACACGCACGCGCACGCACACAACATAGAAAGCGGCCCTTGTCATGACAGACCTTATGATGTGTGTTGAGAGCGCTGGGGCCGTGCTGTCACTGATGAAACGTAGCAGTGACAGAGCGACTTAAGAGTGACGGCCCCCGACCGACTCAAGGCAGGCCACGGGCGGATATGTCACTGCTAGTTTAGACCCGCCATCGCATCCCTTTTTACCCGGCCGGGTTTGACTCGTATGATTCAACTCGCTTGTTGTTTACAAGCCCAGGCAGTCCTGGCAGCCACCCAGGCTTAAATGGATGAAAAGCAATAGGTGGAGATTGTGCCTTGACAGCTTCCATAAGCCAAACCTGCACTTAGACCTCACAGAGACGTGGATTTAGCTCACACGAGGTTCCGCTGTTCAACAGGATTGTTGCAAACTGTCTTTTCAGAGAGTGAGATGTGATCAGTGGTGGGAAGTAACCAAGTCCCGATACTTTGTTCATGTACTGTAGATTCTTCAGTTTAATGTTTGTTTTTTTTCTGACTGCACTTTTAGTCCTTACAATTTTCAATTTATAGATAGACAATTTATATAAAGGCATGGTTTCTAAACTGCTAAAACCTTCCATTAACAGGAACAATGGTGGCAAGGCACAAGCTACATCATATGAAGCACTGGCGGCGAAGCTGCTGATCAGAAAGTAGCCTGTTGCCAATTTCCCGCTGGTTTGGATGCACCTTTTTTTCAGTAAAAATGGCAGGAAAGATAAGAGGCTTGATATGTAAATTTCCCAGAGGGAGCCATCCCAAAGGGATCAATAAAGTCAAGTCTAAGTAAGATCAAAACAATAGAACTACGGGATTGTATTTTAGAGGACACTGACAGAAATATTTTCAATGATCTTATTTTGAAGGGGTCGGACATGTACCGCATTAATAGCTTACTAGGACTGCTCGCCACTGATATATATATAAATATATATATATATATATTTAACCCATAAGGAAAATTATTTGGAATATATTAACAGACCAAGTGGACCACATAAAACACATTTCTGATGTTTTTTTCAGAATAACACTTTTTCATACCAAAGATCTGTATTGTTACATATATATCACATTGGGCGTTAGTGGTAAACATATTTTTTATTTGACATTAAGTAAACATAAAATTTGTAGTCCTTGTTACATGAAAAGTGCCTTTTACTTGCATTTCAACAACATATATTGTAGTTGTGACTTTAAGAAAGTTTTACATAAAATTATTCAGTTTTGCTTTGTCACAAAATTGCCAACTGTATCAAAAATAAATAATACTGCATATTTGGAGGCGTTCGTAGCAAGCTACCATGGGTACAAAGAACTGAACAACAGACCCGAAAAACAAAAGTTGTGCAAAACAAAAAACAAAAAGTGTTTTAGCCTACACAAGATGGTCAGACTTGAAACAATTTCGTTCCTCAGTGAAGCAAAGATGCACATCACATTTCTCACAGAGTGGTTGTTGCACTGACTTTGCAGTGCTTGCAGCGGGCAAGTTTGTCACACTTCACAGGCCAATGTGCAACTTGGTCAGAGCGAACATCATCTGGAACTCCAAGCCGAACCCTTTTTGGCGGTCGTGATTGTGGTGGTGAAGATGTAGGATTGAGTGATGGTCGGCCTTTTCGTGCCTCCAAAAGAATGAGGCTAGTGGCAACCTCTGCCTGGAAGCTCTTTTGTCGCAGTACATTTTTGACATCAAGCAGTTTACAGTCATGGCGGTAGAATAACCAAGCGTTAACCAGACCTAACATGATGGTGTGCCAGAACAAGTAGGGGTACCACCTCCGTGACCTCATGTGGTACTTGCACCTTGCAATGCATGAATCAAGGAGATCTACTCCTCCCATGAATGTGTTGTACTCTTTCACTATGTTTGGTCTTCTGACCTCCAAAAATTTCTTGTCTGCTTTGCTCCAGCGTCGAGCATTATCTTGAGGCTCAACTGCACGGTAGGATGAGATCAGGGTAACAGATTTGTTGTCATACCACTTGGCAATGACCAGCCTTTCTTCTTTTTCCACCCTGGCATCAACAGATCCTCTGATTCTCTTGGCATGACTTTTATCATCTTCAAGCTGACACCCAGCCAAGCAATTGCCATGCAGAGTTCCCAAAAACTAGATCCTTCTGCTGAAGAAGTTTGAGTACCAGTGGTGCTGAAGAAAAAAGATTGTCAGCAAACACTTTGTAGTTTTGGTCTGATGGGAGAGTTTCACACAGCTTGACCACAACATCACCTCCCATGCCAAGTAAAGATGTTTTCCCAGTGCAGAATACACAATAATTAGATATTTTCTTTTATAGGATAAGCATAGGATAATAAAACTGTTAGCATTATATTAGCATACCAAACAATGCTTCACTTTCACATTATTTTAGGTTTCTATTTGTTCAGTACACTTTTAATTGACAAGCAGAACATACTTCAACTGAATAATACCAGATTCCACTAAATAGATTGGGCAGATTATTACCAATTTTGTTATTGTGACAAACATGTCACATCAATTTTTCATTCGTATTTTACGGCCTTTAGCCCAATGTGACATGTATGACACAGCGATATTTCAATACCTGGTTTGATATTAGTTTCTTCAATAAATCTGGTGAGAGCAGGTTGAGTGTACTATAGGACATGTTAACAAAGTTTTGGAACTGTCAAATGAGTTTGAAATGACCTGTAGCATCAAATAACAGGTCTTTGATGTTGTCTGCTTCTATGAAGTTAACACACCAGCCATACCACCATATTGGGGTAGTCAGTTCCTGACAGAGTCACATGACTATCACATGGTCTTCATTCCAGGATGTTGAGTATGCGTCACTTAGGGTTTTAATGGGATAAAGTCAGACATAGCGTTTTATAACAAAGAGACTGGGGGGGTTCAAAGTGTTTGTTACACTGGCATCACCGTGGGTTCTTATGGGATATATATATATATATATATATATATATATATATATATATATATATATATATATATATATATATATATATATATATATATATATATATACACACACACACAATTTAATTTCATTATTTTTAACATTTATTGTTAGTCTACAATACGTACTTTTGGGAGAAAAATCTATGTGAAAAGTGTCATCATATATCAGTGAGTGTGTTTTTACTTACATGTGATGAGAATGAATTGCACTGAATTAAATTCTACTTCCTTTAAATTTAGTTGAACATTATGTGAGGTGTGGTCAACTCAAATTCATATTCATCTACTGAATGGAATTCTGAATTTTGTCCAGCCCTGGTGGCAGCACATACACAATAAACAACACGCTGTGCTGTTTTAAGTGCAGTGTTGATTTTTATTTCAGTTGTTATCACTTGCTAATTTAGCTTTTTTTTTTCTTTTAATATTTTTTATTTTGCTAATTCAGAACCTGGTCGCCCTTCAGTCCTCATTATTCTGTCAGAAATTGCCCTGCAGTCTTTTGTATAGGGCTTTTTAGACCTCCTCCAAAATGAGATTTTACCCAGACCTTGAATTTCTACAGGCATATTTTATCCATTTTAAACAAGTCAACGACTCAGTCGTAACATTATCAAAAGTTAAAACACACAATGAATGGCATGGCAAAATGTTTTTTTTTATTGGACTTTTTTATCTCAGTTTGGGGGAAAAAGCTCTTTTAAAAAAAATCCTCTTTAAATATAATTATATGGCCACAATAGCTTGACGCACGCACACACACGCATGCGCGTACACGCACACGCATACACACACAGCATCACTTCACAAGACATCAAACATTGACAAAGTCCCTTTTTAGGGCTGCCTGTTGGCACAGTAACTCAGGGCTAAAGGAAGTCACACGCTGGCAGAATATTAATAATGGTGAGCCAATCACATGGCTGTATGGGGAGGGGGGCAGATATTTGCATAGAGGTGAGGGAGTCCATCCAACACATAAGCACTCATACATCACCAGTACAGCAGGATGAGTGGTTGGGTCTGTCAGAAAAAAAAAAAAAAAAAAAAAATGGAAATGAATTCATTCTTTTATTTCAAAGCACACTTTTTTTTTTTTCCCCCCAGTAAATGGTTCGGATATTTTGAGTGGTAAAGGTTCAGTTTCAATAAGACTCCTGATTTGAAGACCCCATGATTCATCACAGTTCTCTGGAAAAAAAAAAAAAAAAAAGTCAGAGTTTAGTCTAACAAACCAGAAGGCTTCAAATGAAGGTCACCCAAATCAAAGACAATTCTGTCTTTGCGGCCAGAAAGCAAGGGCGGGCTTGTTTCGACCTCGCCAAAATCAATCATAGTGCTAATGAGATACACAAATATAAATAACTGGCTATTAACTGGAAGCAACCAGACGTGAAAACGAAAAATGGATAAATACACAGCAGCAACCTGTTGGAACTAATTCCTTGAGGAGGAAGGGGGGGGGGGGGTTACTGTAATAATGTAATAATGTTTACCTTTAATAATCACTGTTATCAGCATTCCCTGCATCCCTAAAAGTGGATAATACTGTTTTTAAACAATGGGATTATGCTGCAATACAACATAATCTGAAATTGAGTTAATGGTGTTTCGAGAGCATTTAAAGCAACATTCAGGAATCACTGGGATATTTGCTCCCTGCCTCCCTCGACTGTTGTGAGCAGACTACAAATATTGGCATATATACTTAATAATGATTTTTACATTTTGATTGTTAGTTAGATTTGAGATGTGAATTTGATGTAAAGGAGCTTTAGATGTTAGTGTTTTATATACTGGTAACTATTATTGTAGTTGAATTAGGGGTGGGTGATATGGCCTAAAAATTATATCACGATATTTCAAAGAAATTTGCGGTGACGATGTTTTTGACGATATTGGTAATAATTACTGAACAATAGATTTGTGATTGACACGTAGGAATAATAGCACTTTCATTGCAGCAACAATATTTAAGACACTTCCCCCCCCCAAAAAAAAAAATATAGCAACTCTAATGGAATAAAATGGAAATAAAAACAGGCCAGGTAGTGTACTGTTTACCCTGCGAATTGTAACATAACTACGTAAAGCACATTACCTTAGCAAATGAAAACCCATACCTTCAGAATTCAGTGGCAAATTGCATGAGTCAAAAAAGTCCATTATTTTCTCCTGTGTGGTTGAGCCTCGTGATGATTGGGGGGGGACGCCAATGATACAGTAGCAGCCAGTTTGTGGCGTCATGCTTTGTACATCGCAGGCAAGTGTATTTGTTAAAAAAAAATGTTTTCCCTCTGCGATTGTTTAGGCAGTGGTTATTTTTGCCGTTAGCTTAGTGGTCGGTTAGCATCACAAACTCGCGTGAACTAGATGGCGGATTACCGGTTACGGTAAAATAAACACCGCAGATTGTTTATCTTGGCCAAACAATACGTTACCGCTTCAGTATTAACCAACCACCGTCTGTTTTGTTTTTTTTGTTTTTTTCATAAGGAGTGCGTCTAATCAAGAGTGCTCCAGTAATTAATGAACTTTTGTCCACCCCCAACAACACGAGCTGCTTATATGTCTCCACATACCCTCCACATACGCTCAACTTTACGGCAACAATTTTCCTGCACAATTTGAAAAATCCACACGACGAAGCTCACTCCCACTTTGCCGAAGACGCGACAGAACTGGCTGCAGCTCTTGCAGCCTCACGCTCCTACATTGCTTTTAATGCAGCAGCGAATGACGCGCGTACGTCTAAATTGACACAAAGACGTATAATGTTACGCATTACGTCAACACGTCAATTTTGCGATATTTCAAATTTTTATCACCCAAAAAAATACACCGGTAATATCGTAGACGATGTGATTTGGAACACCCCTAAGTTGAATTAAAAAAATTAATATACTTACAGCAAGGACCTAACTTTACTAATTCTAACCTTGCCCCCTCAGCCCGAGCAGAAGAGAAGGGGGTGGGGGCCAAGGTTAGTAACAGTGAAACAGGCCAAAACTCAAATGGCTTAATGAGTACTTTACGGAGGGGTGGGGGACATTTTTAATGTTACTAAACATTTTTAATTCAATTAATAATTTGTAATTTGGGCACTCACCAATATTATTGATTTGCAGAGGTGGGCAGTAACTTGTGTTGTTCCGATACCGATACTGGTATCGGCAGAGGCCCCGATACTGCATTAAAACAGTGGTATCGGTATCGGTGACTACTAACAAGTAACATGCCGATACCATTAATTCCAGCGCTAATGTAGGACTTTGGATGCAGCATCTAGTGTCTTGCTCATGCACAAGTTTCACCGATATGTGACATGTTTACTGCATGCCGATCTAAGATATCCTATTGGCCCTTGAATGCTCTGAATCAATGGCAGGACAGCTTTTTCATGTCGAGAAAAAAATAAATAAATCTTAGGTATCAGTATGGTATCGGCATTGGCCTATACTGCAAAGCTGGGTATCGGAATCGGTATCGGGGGCCAAAAAAATGTTATCGGAATAACACTAGCAGTAACACTGTCTTACAGTCCATCAATAACAAGGGAAGGTCTGTCAGTCTGTCACTGACGGACGACCATTTCACAGCCGGTCTAACGACTGATGTAAACTTTGGGATGCTGACAGAATAAGCGAGCAATTTTCGGCCGTCACCTGAGACACTAACCCAAGCGAGTATTAGAATAAGAATGTATTTTTCATGTAAAGTGGTCCAAACTGATTCTAATGCCTTGGTAAGACTACAAGAAAAAAGCCCGATTTTGGCCCGACCAGCGTAGCGTCGCCCGTGTAGTGTTCAACGATTGGTCGCCTGTTGTCCGGGACGGTTCACGACCATCACGATGAAAGTGACATGACAACATTTTTGCTCGTCTTGTCGCGCAATGTGACATACATACGTTGTCGTCCTTTTGGTTCCGCAGCATTAACCAATAGCGAGGGAGCGAAACGTCAATCATATACGGACCAGCACTTTATAGGTCTTTATTTATTTATTTATTTGTTTATTTATTTATTTATATTTCTACCCTCATGGGACGGAGCCAGACAGGTGCAACCTGGGGAAAAAAAATAATAATTGTACACCGTACATTTGTTGGCATTTCTGTATGGCGTCATCCATCCATTCATCCATCCATTTTCTTGACCGCTTATTCCTCACAAGTGTCGTGGGGGGTGCTGGAGCCTATCTCAGCTGGCTTTAGGCAGTACATGGCGTCATGAAGTAAGTAATAAGTATATTGCCATTACATAGCTCACACTACATTTAGGTTCTTCTACTTCGAGGAGGGAAAGAAAAAAAGAACATGCTGCAGGCGGCTGTCAATGAAGTCACCGCTGGCGAGCACGACTTCTCCTCACCAAATGTAGGCCTATATGTGTACTTCTGTACTTATCACCTCTCCAAATCATACTCTAAAAACATCAAAAGTCACATTATTTTTTATTTTATGCATAGGAGCCACCTCCCAACATAATTGCCACCATCAGGCAACGGCGCGAGTACAAAAAAATACAGTGATACCTCGGCTGACGAACGCTTAAGCTCACGAACTTTTCGCCTCACGAACATTAAATTCGCGAGTATATAGTCTCTGCTGACGAACTAGTTTTCGGCGGACGAACCAAACCACGCGGTCGAACAGCACCACAGTGGCGGCCACGGGAAGCTGACGCACGCTCACGGCGTCTCAGTTTGTCACCCCCTTTCTTTTAGTGCGGACGCGGTTTGTGTTTGATAGACATTTTGGACCATATTGAGTGTACTTTTGCTATTATGGGACCGAAAAAGACCCCACCACAGGCTAGTGTTAAGCCTAATGCTACGTTCTCACCAAAAGCGAGGGACGGCGGCGCGTTTGCATTGTAGTCAATGGAGTTCGCGCCACTAAAAAAAGCGAAAGTGCTATCACGTACCTCAAAAAAGGAGAAAATAGTGCCACGGCAGTTTAGTCCCAGGAAAAGTAGTTGGCGGTGCTCACTTTTTGTTGACTCGCTAAAGTGCTCCACTTCCTTGTTCACCAAGGGACACACCTCCTCCGCTCCGGTGAGCACGAAAGTGCGAATGAGCGGCAACCGTTCCATAAACACTCTACGCGGTGAAACGCTCGCGAATGAAGTAAGTCTACCATTGCTACCATCCTTAAGAACTACCATCACAAAGGTAAATAAAACGACTTTATTATACAGTACAGTTTATTTCTTTAATTACAATACAATAGCACATTTATTATACATAAAATAAGGTATATTTTTGTGTAGTTTTAAGGCTTATTTAGTAGAAAATTATGTTTTATAGGGACCTGGGAACGGATTATTCTCGTTTTAATGGTTTCTTATAGGAAATAAATGTTCGGAAGACAAACTTTTCGCCTTACAAACCCTTTCTGGGAACCAATTGTGTTCGTGAGCTGAGGTATCACTGTATTGTGACTGCCGTTCTGATAATTTCAGAGATTTGGGTATATGAGTAGGGATGAACACATTTTTAGTGAGGATCGATCACGTCTTTGGGACAGACATATCTTTTTATAGAAGTTGGGCCAGGCCTTGACAGCCACTCCACTACTCGTTTTTTTTTCCCCCTCCACCTCGAAGGACGGTTCGGAGTGAGTGCGCGTATCAAATGCACCGTACTCAAACAAGTCAAATATAAATACATATTTAAGCAGTATAGAAATTACTCAAACACGTTTCAGTGTTTGATAAAGTAATAAAACGAGATGTCATCTCCAAATTAATAATCACTAATTACACTGACGCATGTAAATAAATTTAAATACAGTACTAATTGGCTACCAAATCATAAAATATTTTAAACACTACCGAACAGGGAGCGCGAGTAATGCGCTCATGTTTATGCAGAGGCGGGGGTCGCACTTATCCCACGCGCTCCATTCACACAAACGCTTCCTGTCCCGCCTCTTTTTTTGTTCCGCCTCCCTGAGAACCAGTGCATGAAAGCACACAATGATCGGGTGGTGTCTTGTCGAGTTCAGACTTGTAGTGTGACTGCACGTCCGGTCCACGACAATTTAAATTTATCGGGTAATCTTACAGCGTGACTGTCATGAAAGACAAAACAAAAAAATGTGTATTTTGAGCTCGACATAAATTAATATGGTTGTTTGGAGTTACCCTTGTAGACATTTTTTTTTTTTTTTTTTTTTTTTTACTGATAGTCCAAAAATAGTGGCGACAAACTGCAATTTAGTTTAGATGGAAGCACAGTCAAAATGACGATGAAGGAGTGACTTGTCACGCCGCCACCGGCGTGCTTTTATTTTTATAGTCATGTTTCCTGTTTTATTTTGAAAGTTCTAACTCTCCTCTCACCCCAGGTCACTTGCTCTTCCTGCAGCTTGCTAATTACCGGTCCCCGCCCATGATTACCACCACCTGCCACCAATCAAGCCACAATAAAAGCCACCTGCATTCTCCCCTCCGGGGCCGAAGTGTCACACATCTCAGTGCATGGAAGCATCCCACAGTCCTCGAGTCCTTGTTCCCGTTGCCTTGTTGTCTTGCCTTGTTTTTGTGCCTTGTCCTCCCCAGCGGAGCGCCTTGAGTTACCCCTTTTGCCTTGAGCCTTTTTCCTCCCTAGCGGAGCGCCTTTTGTTGTCCCCTATACCTTTTGCCTTGTGCCCTTTTTCCTCCCTAGCGGAGCGCTTTTCGTTGTCCCCAGTACCTTTTGCCCGTTTTTTCCTCCCTAGTGGAGCGCCTTTTGTTCTCCACTTTTTTGCTTCCCTGTTCTCCTCTCAGCTTGAGAGGAGACACCTGTTGGCCGGAAATAAACCTGCTGCCTTGGTGGCTTACCTTACGCCTGCGTCTGAGTCCTACCTTACCTCGTCGTGTCATGACTTACTGATGATGACTGACGGACTGGCCCGGTCGCTGGTGAATGACGGATGTTTAGGCGCCCACCACTATTGAGTTGTGAAAAAATATCAACTTGACCAAAAGTGTCTTGGCCACTTGTCCAAAAATCTGGAATGATAAAATAAAATATGAACTTGACTGTATTTGCACCTACACGGTTTCCACCTGTCAGCAATGATAAACCACATGTTGAGGTTACCCTCATTCACTGTAAAAGAGCAGGGAAGAGTCAGACTAGCCTACTAAACGCTCCATGACATTTAATGTTTGGATTGTTTATGTATTATCGTTTACGTCTGGGTTATCACTGTTTGAGGTTGATGCTTGTAGAATTATTTACATGCACTTTGCATGTCTCTCTTTGTGGGTTATTTTATGTGTTCCGTCAGTGTAAATATATAAATATAGTTACATTTGGACCTGCAGTATAAATCAGGCCACAGGGTATGCTCACATGTAACATAATGATACCATAGTAATAGTAGTAGTAATAGTAATGATACCGTCTGTTACTTCCAGCTGGCCAACATGAGAGGCGTGGGACTAGGATCTGAGCCAATTCATTGGCCCTTAGTGTTCAAGTCACTGTCTGCTCAGTGAAGTGCAATCAATGCAATCCATTGAGCTGCGTGGTTTCTATTAAGAGCTGTTTGTCTGCCGAGAAGTGACTTTTGGACCATGGAATGATAAAACAAAAAGGCTCAGCTGTCGGTTGTGTGAGGTGGATTAGAGCAACAACACAACACGGGCTGTGATTGAGTCATTGATTGATGGATGAACAAGTTTGGTTCTTTGTACATTTTGTACTGAGTCTGTCATTCTTATCTTGTGGGCTATTTCTCTTTTGCTGATTCACGGATTACTAGTTCCAATGCATGTTGTATTTCTAGTGGTCACCAGAAGTGTCTGACTGCACATTCAACATAGCCAATTAAAATAAATTCATAAAATATTTATAGCATGACAAAATCACACCAAATTTTTCATTTCTTTAATGGTTATCTGACAAATGAAAATGATCTAAATAGGTGGAAAAAGACACGTTTTTAGTGATCTTAATTAAAAATGTCTCCACTTTAATTGCTTTTTTATCTTTTGAAAACGATTCATATGCCTGATGTAAAAAACATATCCAGACTGAAGGACTGCATGCTTCAAGCAGACCAAGAGAAGCTTATCCATGCTTTTATCTCCAGCAGACTAGATTCCTGTAACGGTCTTCTGACTGGACTCTCTCAAAAGAACATGAGACACTTGCAGCTCATTCAGAATGCTGCAGCTCAAGTTGTGACCAAAACAAAAAGATCAGAACATATTACTCCAGTACTTAAGGATTTACACTGGCTCCCTGTCAGCTGTAGAATCGATTTTAAAGTTCTGCTACTCGTCTATAAATCACTAAATGGTTTGGGTCCTGAATATATCCAAGAAATGCTGATTGAGTACAAACCCAGCAGGGCTCTGAGATCTACAGACTTGGGCCAACTAGTGGAACCCAGAGTTCGAAGCAAACATGGTGAAGCTGCATTTAGCTATTATGCTGCACACAGATGGAATAGGCTGCCAACAGAAGTGAAGTCAGCCCCGAGTGTAAATGCTTTTAAATCCAGGTTAAAAACTTTGCTTTTTTCTTATACCTTTGATTAGGGACTTTTAAACAGCTTTAATTAAGTGGGGTTTTTTTTTTTAATGTTAACTATTGTTTTTTTATGCTTATGTGTTGTCTTTCCTCGTGTAAAGCACATTGAGTTGCCTTGTGTATGAAATGTGCTATACAAAATAAACTTGCCTTGATGTGATTAAACATTTTGGATTAAACCAGTGCTTCTCAATATTTTTTTGCCGTACCACCAGGAAGGACAAAGTCAGATTACAAAGTCTGCCGACCAGTTCAACTTATAGTTAGTTGACAGAAGCTCCAGCTTTCCTTCACCCTCCAAGCAATAAGCAGGATATTGTATGGGCAAATGGACTATTTTGAACATTGAACCTTTTGTCCAAATTTTAAGAAATAATAAATTTATCAAATGTACAATCTTTTAATGCTATTTTAAATCGTCATTTTCTGCCTTACACCCAAACAGATATTAGCCAGATGCACCTGAGTATGAAGAATCATTTGCGCTTAATCACATGCACTTTTTAGTGGTCTGTTCTAAACAACACGTACACGCAGAACAGATTTGAACTACCTACCAGGTATGTAAATCTAAGCTGCTTTGGTGGACATAAAAGCTTGTCATTGTCATCAACATGTTATGATTGAAATGAATTCAAGGACTCCCATTAATGATGCTGTTGTATCCCCTCTGACATGTGTGTAACCTCTCCTATTAGTCCTGGTAATCTGCAAAGGTCGAATCAAAGGCATCAGATCAGACCAGCCGAAGCACAAAGCGGTCTCGTCTGTGATAGTTACCAAATTGAAATGAATATCTCATAGCCGTCATGCTGTGCTTTGTGGATCCCCCAGTGAACGGCGTGAGATAGGGGAGCCCACAGAGAGGCAATGGGTATATCCTGGCATGAGCCAACCCTCCTCAGACCGCGGGTCGATCTTGCTGATTGAGCCAGGACAGCAAATAAATCACCTCCTGCCATCCTAAAATGGCGGGCTCGTGATTGGGGAGGAAAGGGAGCCGTGAGTGAGGGTTAATGAATACGGGCCACATCGATCCACTTCCACCGGGCTATTTTCTTCTCCCGCCCGGCATGCACTCCTATAGCGGCGGGCCAAATGCTGCTCTAGCACTTTGCTGCGAGCGGCCACGCACAACGTGGGATGCGGAGCGGCCAGGGAGACATCGAACAGCAGCTAAGGCAGGAGAGCGGCTAAAACCGGCCGCTAATTAGATCAGTCGGTGAAGCTGCATTGACAAAACAGCAACTAACAGTAACTAATGTCGTTTGGCGGTCCCGGCGGCAATGCTGCGGGAGATTGTGATTGTCGGGAGCTGACTTTACCAATGTAGCACAATTTGTCTTGACTATGGCGGCTTATTGCTCTATAGCACATGCGTTTGCCCTCATGACTGCCAGGTCAGCGAGCTCAGCCGCTCTCAGCATTGTACCCTAAATCATTTCACAAAGAATATTTCCGTCCAGTCATCAAAATTTGTGACAGTCTGTAAAAGTTACTAGTGTGTAAAATTATGGGGCAATCTTGAAAGAGCAGCAAACGGCTCAAGCGTTACTGAGAATGATTGATAGCTGTCTATATTACCATAGTGGGAACATCAATAGTGATGGCCGCTGCAAAAACGAAATGACTGACCCACACACATATTTCAACATATGGGCAAAATTATTGGAACCGACCTATTCAATTCAGGAAAACAGACAGTTTATCACAGTTTTAAGCTAAGGCGTTTGAATCTGGACTATGACTCTCTGACTTTAGTTTGCATATTCTCCTACGTGTTTTTGTAGGTTCTCTAAAAGTACTCAGGCTTGCTCCCACGTTCAAATTGTGAATGAAGGCTTGTTTGTTTACTGCATATGTCCTCTTTGACCACTGACCGCTGCAGGATGTACCCTTCCTCCGTGTGAAATTGCGCGTCCATCCATTTTCTATATCCCTTATCCTCATTCAGGTCATGAGATGGAGCTTATCCCAGCTGACTTTGGTGAAGAGGCGGGTTACATCCAGAGATTGCAGTCAGTCATAGGACAGATTTAGACAAACAACCATCTCATGTTGATACTTATGGATAATTTACTTAGATGTAGTTTGACATAACATTCATGTTTTTGGAAGGTGGGCATGTGGTAGGATGATGATGCACCCAGAGACAACTCGGGCACATTTTATGGCAAGGATATGGGTCAATTGTATTTTGTTTAGGCCTGCTACTAAGCTACAAATACATTATGAAAACGCTGCCGTTGCAAGCTACTGATGAGACCAAACAAGAACAAACTACAAAAAGACTATCTTTAAGGACACCAGGTACTGAGGTCTCCAGGAAAGGTGTACACCAATTGCTTACCCAGATGCCAAAGTTGTTCATGAGAATGTAACCCCTAAATTAGTATATATATATATATATATATATATATATATACATATAGAAAAATTTTTTTTTACACCCATTATCTATTTCATAGCCAAAAAACACAAGTGAAAAATCATTGATGTGAGATTTGGTCCACCTTACTTTGTTCATTCAAAGCATAGCATTGCTTCTCTGCCCTCAATTACTTTGTGACCACATTTTTTTTTAGGTGAGACACTTAACATTTAAACACCATTGGTACTATATTAATAATAATAATAATAATAATAATAATAATAATAATTGCCCTGCGATTGGCTGGCAACCAGTCCAGGGTGTCCCCCGCCTACTGCCCAGAGCCAGCTGAGATAGGCGCCAGCATCCCCCGCGACCCTTGTGAGGAATAAGCGGTCAAGAAAATGAATGAATGAATGAATAATAATAATAATAATAATAATAATAATAATAATAATAATAGTAAAACACGTCTCAATGTATTCATAACACTTCTGATCTTGTCTGATTTTATTAAACCATTCCCATAAAGGGAACGTGCATTAAAGATGTGAAACCATCACCAAGTAAAAACACGACAGGGAAATCTCAAGATAATTTAATGACAATTTAATAATTAACTCATTCACTGCCATTGACGGATATACACGTCAATGGGAACGGAATTGACTTAACTCATTCACTGCCATTGACGGATATACACATCAATGGCAGTGAATGGGTTAAATGTTGAGAAACAAAAAGAGCCCGAGTCAAATGGAAATATGGGTTTGAAACAAGACATTCATGGGGATTGAACAAGTAAATTCAACCCAAAGCATGCAGCCTTTCCCAAACATAAAAAAAGAAAAGAAAAAAAAGAGTACTTTCGTCCAAATTGAAATCCTCTGAAGCCTAATAAAACTTTAAATTACGACTCTGATCAGCACATGAGACCAGGATCAATAATTCCTAAATACTGAACACTTTTCATAACTTCTGTATGCCATACATATTCATAGTCTCCCCTCACTGTGGAACCAACTCCAATTAAGCAAAAATAACTGTGACTCAACGACCTGCTTGTGTTGGTAAGACCCCTCTTATGGCTGATGTCTTATAGATGGATGTGGACATACTCTAAAATCTTACAGAAAGTCATCCCAGAAGACTGGAAGCAAGGTAAGGTGAATAAATCCATATTTCTTACATTTTTTATTTCCTCTTGTCCGCTGTCAGCTGTTCATGATCGACCCAGACCGCTTCATGCATGAATGCTGCAGCATGTGGCTTTTCACGTATAAATGTCTAGCCTCACACCCCGGTCCTTTTCACTGTAGTATTGACCCAAAGTATCCAAAGAAGGACGGCGAGCACAGCCAGCATGGAGCCCCGTTTGACATCAGTGTTCTCCAGTAAATCTTCTTCGGTGCCAAATCCGTCGCACAAATGCTGACCTCAACATTTCCATGTATCAAGGAAGTGGACATGGTAGTTCTCCTTTTATGCAATCAATTACTCGGAGTAATAGCAGTGATTTATGATTCATTTTCTTCAGTAGAACTTAAAAAAATATTGGCAAATCCGGGCACAACTTTTGGAACACTTGCATAAGCCAATACAATAGAAAGCCGTTTAAATATTTGCTTGTGATGGACAAAGTAGTAGCATTGGTGCACAGTTTGAAGTATTACAAAATAAAACCGCGACACACAGCTGTGAATATTCTCATTCAAGCAGGTCTTGACACAGAATGCTCCCAGCCAAACGACAGCAGCTCCATCTGCTGCTTCCGGCTGGTCACTGCCCCAATGCAAGTAGACTGTAACATTAAGTCACCCATTCAACTTCACTTTCGCAACTATGGACAATTTAGTCTTGAATGAATCTAACATGTTTTTTGTTTGTTTGTTTGTTTTTGTTTTATTGGAATCTGGGAGCAAGTCAGCCTAATAGACGAAAATGCTAGCACACACGTTTAACTTTTTTTGTGTATATAATCAGTAATATTATTGGATTGATATTCCAGCTATAATCATGCGTGTGGCTTTAAAAGGCGGGGCTTCCTGGACGATTGGGTGACGTGTGAATCAGCGAGTTTGTAGTTGGCTGGCTGTTCACTGACTAACCTAGCCAGATTGCGTGTTGAGTGCCTCTGGGCGTCCGTTTTGGCCTTGCAGCTGATGTTTGAATGTGCCTGTTACGTTTTTATGTTGTTACTGTTTGTGCAGTGAAGTGATTGAAAGTGCACTGGAGGCTGCGCTTGTCTTTCCTTGACCACCTGTGCGGGATTACAGTTTGCTCCAACTAGTGGGGGAAGGTAATATTAAATAAGCAAACACTGTTTGCTGTATCGTAGACATGTCTTTATGGAAGCCATTGCTGCTTTGGAGTAGATACATTTCACTTGATCCTTTTTTTTTTTTTTAATACAGTTTTTTACGATTGCATAAACACTAAAAACAAAAGAATTACATAATTATCAACACCTTACACTGAAGGAGCAAAACCCTGGACCAGATTTTCACCACTATAAACAGGAAGTCAACCTCACATTTTTTCAGAACAACACACACAATGATTTGCGATTACACTGAACACACTTTTGTACATTAGACACGAGTATGTCATAATGTCACTTCATGGCAATTTCAAAGCACTGACTGACAAATCACCACACATGATCCAGTTGATTAAACACACGTGCATTAGCGGTTTCAACACATTTTATTGTAGACAACCCGATCAGGTTTGAACACCACAAAAATGCAGCAGGTAAGTTCACCTGCTTTCAACCAAAATGGAAGAAGTCAGAGGAAGAAAAGTGAGTGTGATAGGGGGAATCTGTGGAGGAAGAGCAGGAGGTAGAGGTTGAGGAAGAACTGAAATATAAGAACATGCTCAAAGAAGAAGAGGACCACATTTGTCAAATAAAATTCGTGCACACTATTTGATAATGTCATCAACCATGGAATGGTGCTGAAGGAGGCATTCCAATAAGACAATGGGTTAAAAAAATAAAAAAATAAAAAAAATTATTGCCTACGATGTTGATGAAATTTGCTGATCAGATCCAACTAGGCCAGTAATAGGCAACACTGGGCATTTTCAAATTCGATTCGAATTCTATTTGATTCAAAAGATCAACTCATCGGCAAGCTCTGGAGAAGCCTGATTTTCATCCTCACCTATGTTGGAAGAGGGAGACTAAAACACACAGGACTGCGGCTCTCTCCCCTGAACTCTGTGATTTATTTTATTTATTTTTAATTATTATTACCTATACTGGGAGTACAGTATTTTTATTTGTCTATTTTCTGAGGTTGTGATTGTCTATCTTGACTGATTTTGGTTATATGAACTCAACTCAACTGTATTTATAAAGCACTTTACGTAAAACAAGCATTGCTGTATACAAAGTGCTGTACATGGAACAGAAATCGGTCATGCAGTAAAGAATAAGATAAGTAAAAGAAGAACAAAACTAACATTTTAAGTGATTATACAAGTAATAAGAGCTGAGCCAAAAGGCGAAGCTCTTGATTTACCGGTCGATCTACGTTCCCACCCTCACCTATGGTCACGAGCTGTGGGTCGTGACCGAAAAAACAAGATCCCGGATACAAGCGGCCGAAATGAGTTTCCTCCGCAGGGTGTCCGGGCTCTCCCTTACAGATAGGGTGAGAAGCTCGGTCATCCGTGAGGGACTCAGAGTCGAGCCGCTGCTCCTTCGCGTTGAGAGGAGCCAGCTGAGGTGGCTCGGGCCTCGGGCCTCCCTGGAGAGGTGTTCCGGGCATGTCCCAACTGCGGGAGGCCCTGGGGCCGATCCAGGACACGCTGGAGAGAATATGTCTCTCGGCTGGCCTGGGAGCGCCTTGGGATCCCGCCGGAGGAGCTGGTTGAAGTACTTGGGGAGAGGGAAGTCTGGGTTTCCCTCCTAAAGCTGCTGCACCCGCGACCCGACTTCGGATAAGCGGAAGAAGATGGATGGATGGATGGACAAGTAATATGAAGACAAATGAATTCTGTTTTCGAGTGTGTAGCATTGATCTTGTGTTTGACTACATTACCATATTGTGTATTTGTACTTTCCTTGTGTACTTCGCTTACTGTGACTGCTCAAAGCTGATTAAGTAAAACATTGCAGTGTGTAACTGGTTCAAACAGAGTTAAACCTTATGACACACGTGTATGTCATATGGTAACATAAGATGGTTTATATACATGTGTTTAGAGTTTTGACAAGAGTGCTTCCTTTTGCACAGGATGTGAGATGTTCTGCATCTCGTCTGCATGGTTGTGCTAATTGCATGTAGGGTTTTGAAAATCCGAGCCCTGTTTTGTATTTTGTGCTTAAGGCATCGTAAAAAAAAAGAGTGAACACATTCCAAACTTTGTACATTTTCTCTTTTACATACTATTTACTCCTCCTCCTTATTGTGACATAAGTCTGCAGTAACATTAATAAAATGTTATTTTTAATAATGTTCAAATAGGATATGTTCAATTTTGCATAATGTGCAATAAAGTGAGACCACAAAAGGTGAACAGTGACATGGCGAGGCACAACATGTATTTGCTTTTTGGAAATGTGATTGGGAAAGCGTGTGGTCCAATGTCTAGAGATAGTTCACTCCTGTCATTCGCTGATTAATTGAAAGCACACAGAAAATTAGTTGGAGCTTAACAAGCCAAACTGGCTGTAATAGCTTTTTTGAAGCACACCGCAAATTTGTTTGAATTATTAATCTTGGTGAATTGACACACCCTTACACATAATGCAATGTCAGGCTACAAAGTAATTCCATAAAACTGATTTAATAGTCACTGTATCAATTTCCAGCACGGCGTAACTTCGCCTGATCCCATTTCACACATTCCGAGGAGGAAATGGACTCCAGCTGTGTCTGCTCATCTCTCTCCAACGGTTCAACTATGGATCCGTGACTGATAGCCAAAAGAGAGGGTGAGAAAGAACAATACTGCGGTAAACAGTAGAGAGAGGTGGGGAGCCATAAGCGCAGCAGGCGGGAAAAGTCATATATTCAGTGTGCTAACTGACCTTTCCATGCTCATGCCCCCTGTAATAGCATTAGCACTGCAGCTACAACCATGGGCCATCAATTACTTGGCCAAACCTGCCTTCGCCATCCTAACTAACAGTTGTCTTTTCTCCCCGCACGTCACCCGCTGTCAAACAGCCCCCCACCCATGGCAAATATTTAAATCCTCTTCAAGTCATTATTTGTTACCTCGAATGACACAGTGGTTTGTACAGCCTTTTTCATCTGTCAATCATCTTTTTTTTTTTTTTTGCACTCCTCTGAAGGTTGCTCTTTGATTCGTTAAACAAGTATTGAATTCCCTTTGTTGCTCACATAATTGTATTTTCCATGAATAATATCAGGCAACAAAGGGTGGTCGCTATTTTTTTATTCAAAGGCGTTTTCTTTATATATATATATATATATATATATATATATATATATATATATATATATATATATATATATATATATATGCATCTTGCCTGATTTGGAACATATTTGGAACATCATTAACTCGGTTTTATTCTGTAGAAATGTTTTGTTAAAGTGTCAAGTTCATGTTTTATTAGATTATCTGTTCTTTTACCTTCTACTACTTCTACTACTACTGGGTTACGACTACTTCTTCTACTTGAACTATATTTATTTGTGGTACAAATCTTTTTTTTTTTTTTTTTTTTTAATTTATATTGATAGTCCTAAAGTATCATTATTTCTTTTATGGATTGTGCCTGAGGTTTCTGTTGTCTTCTGCCTGTCTTTTGTGATATAATGTTTGCAGACGTTGCCGGTTGTGACAGAATGAATGTAAGCACAGCAATGTTGTAGGGTCCAAAACAAATTTCCCTCTGGGATAATAACATCATCCTCTGCTGTGTACACTAGCTGTGAACCCTAGACAGCTTGGCACATATAGCAGCAGCATATCATTCACTACTTTGACATCAAAAGCAATCCAATACAGGAGCTGTATCAGAAATTTAATAAACAAGCTCAGTTTTGATTGACAGAAAATGTTTCATTGAACATTTTATTATTGCGATTGTTTAAACCTGTACTATACTATATATATTCACCGTACACACCATTTTGTCCCATCAAGTAATTATTTGTTAATTTTATGAATAATTATTAAAAACATATTGGAAAAACAATCATTTAGCAAGATTTACCTACTGTATGTATAAGTCAGTCTAGTCTCTTTTACTCTAGGTGACATTGGAAATTTCACTTACTGTCATGGACGAAATTGGCACCCCTGGAATTTTTCCAGAAAATACACAATTTTTCTCAGAAATTGTTGCAATTACAAATGTTTTTGGTATCAATGTGTTACTGTTTTTGATGTGCATTGGAAAAACACAAAACAACTGAAGAAAAAAAGCCAAAATTGACACAATTTTACACAAAATGCAAAAACTGGGCTGGACAAAATTGTTGGCACCCTCAGCTCAATATTTGTTTGCACACCCTTTGGAATAAATAACTGAAACCAATTACTTTCTATAACCATCAACAAGTTTCTTTCACCTTTCAGATGGAATTTTGGACCACTCTTCTTGCGTGAACTGCTCTAGGTCTCAGATTTGAAAGATATCTTGCAAGAACAATTTTGAGATTTCTCCATAGGTTTTCAGTAGAATTTAGAACCGGACTCATCGATGGCCACTTCAGAACTGTCCAGCACTTTGTCTCCAACCGTTTCTTGGTCCTATGTGAGGTATGTTTTTGATCATTGTCCTGCTGGAACACCCATGACCTCTGACGCAGACCCAGTTTTCTGACACTTGGCCCTACATTGCGGCCCAAAACATTTTGATAGTCATCAGATTTCATGACTCGATTTCATGACTCCTTGCACATTGTCAAGGCACCCTGTGCCAGAGGCAGCAAAACAACCCCAAAACATCATTAAAGCTCCACCATGTTCGACTTTAGGCACTGTTCTTTTATTGTAGGCATCGCTTGTTTTTCTGTAAACAAAACAATGATGTTCTTTTTCCAAAAAGCTCTACCTTAGTGTCTTCTGTCCACAGAATGTTCTCCCAGAAGGATTGAGGCTTCCTCAGGTCCATTTTTTCATTCATCAGTCTGGCTTTTAGTGGAGTTCTCCTTGATCTTCTTCTCATTCAAATGACGACATATGGCCCGAGCTGACATTTTTACACCCAGAGTCTGCAAAACAGCTTGAACTTGTGTGGAAGTTGACTGAGGTTGCTTATCCACCATTCAAACTAACCTACATTCCATCCTTTTGCCATTTTTTCTTCTGCGTAGGGAGATTAGCCACAGTTCCATGGGTTATGAACTGCTTGATTAGAGTACACAGTGTCAACAAAGGAACCTCAAGATCTCTGTAGATGGTCTTGTATCCTTGAGATTGTTTATATATTTCAACAATTTTGCCTCTGAAGTCCTCAGACACTTGATTTACCCACAGTTCTAAAAGTGTGCCAACAATTTTGTCCAGCCCATTTTTTGCATTCTTTGTAAAATTGTGGCCAGTTTGGCTTTTTTCTCCAGCTTTTTTTTTTGTCTTTTTCCAATGCTCATCAAGGAAATAAACGCATTGATACCAAAAACATTTGTAATTGCACCAATTTCTGGGAGAAATTGTGTATTTTGCGGTAAATTTCCAGTGGCCCCAATAATTTTGTCCATAACTGTATAAGAGGAAGTCAACATGTTTTACAATCATATGTTGTATATGCCCCTCGCTAGTCTAAACACGGCATTCTGATTGATATTGCGTTTGTAGAATATTAATTTAAGCAGCAAAATCCACCTTTTTTTTTTTTTATCAATCCATTTTGCCACTTGCTGTCGACTTAAAATGACATCATGGGTTAGGTAATGACCAATCACAGCTCAACTATTTTCTGACTTTGGTCATGTGACATTATTGGCCATGTGACATTAGCAAACTGAACCGTGATTGGTTGTTTGTTACTTGACCTCTGAGTAACTGTGATGTCATTTTCAGTCGACAGTAAGTGGCAAAATGGCTGCCCACTGAGATGGATAAAAAAATAGGGTGGATTTTGCTGCATTACTTATATTCCACGTACGCGATATTAATCAGAATATTGTAAAGTGGAGCAGCCTTGTGCTGACTTGTTTGCTTGCTAACAACTGGGTATAAGATTAGCAAACAGAAGCAGCGCGTCAGGACCTCAGGCAGCAGCTGGGTCCTGAAGCAACATGGAATTAGCAACATTTCTGACTGACTGGTATGTTCAGCACCTCTTTTTGAATATCATTTGATTGCACAGTTTTATTAATTAGTGTTACAGTAACATCCTATTGTGAATAGGCTAAGTCATGCCACCACTCAACCATGGCTAACGTTTGCTTGTTTCAAATTCCTAGCAATTTTAGACCTGCAAACTCCCCCTTTAATAATTATACCACATATAATTATACAATAGCAAATGTTGCTTTGCTATATTATAAACTCTGGGCTTTGATAAATTAGCACTGATACAATTTGAACCTCCCACATGGTCCAGTGTGGAGAAAGGGCATAAATCTCCCAATAACACACTGTATTTATATCATTCCCATCAATCAAGTTCTAATTAAAAGTAGAAGTGACTGGGTTACATTTATAATGGTGGCCATGTGTAGTTTGAGTCAAATTCCCAGCAGCAGAAAAAGAAAATGAATATGGTGCATGTGTGTGAATATGATCATTAAGCAGGGGGAGGCTCCTTCATCTCGTGCATTCTAATGACACTTGTAATCTCACTGGTGCCTTTTACTCCTCAATCCTTCATTGTGCCTTTCCATCTACGTACAGACACCCTTATAATTCATAGTATAATTCCTTTTACCGTCGACTCTACAGGCTCATTACACCTACAGTGGTTAACAAATGTATTAGAATTTCCATCCTGCCAACCATTTTCTTTCATGCTTATCCTGGAGCCTGACCCGGCTGACGGGTTTTCACCGGATGCGGTTGCGGTGCGGTTGCGGTGCGGTGCGTCTTGACTGCGTGCTCCGGACGGGTCAATTTTTTTGTCAATCCACACCGGCTCCGCACAGCTGCGGTCCGGCAGCTCCGTCGCCGCCCACTTCCCAACGTGTCTCGCGGGACCGCGCGCGCGCGATCATGTGGCATTTCACAACGACAAACATACAGAAAGTCTGTGCTCAACAGAGAAGCAGAAAGAGAGGTGGACTTCTTTTGATTTAACCTTTTCTTCTTCTTCTGCTATGAGATTCCATGCAGCATCCTTTTTTTGGTTGTCCTTATAAAAAGGATGTGCCGTGTCATATATTATTTTGTGGTTTTCCACCTCCAAAATAAACCTCTCCTCGTCCATGTTCGCTGGTGTCTAAACCGTGAATGAGCACATGGCCCGGCGACGCCCACGTCACGTTTTGCTGAAAAGCTTGCGAAATAGGAGCTGGCGAGTGTTTTATTCTGAAAGGTAACCGGAAATTTATTTTGAAACTGCGTCGGTCTTCCTGTCCCGCTCGATGTGTTTTGTGCTAGCTTGCCATTTGCCGGAGGCCTACCGCTGCGGCGTCCGGCAAAAATAGAAAATAGGTCTATCCTTGCGGAAGGCCTGAGACGCTGAGACGCAGTCGACACGCAACGCACCCGCAAGCGGTGTAAACTGCACCATTCGAATGAATGGAATCTAATTGCTTGCGTCGCCGGACCGCACCGCAACCGCACCGCAACCGCATCCGGTGAAAACCCGGGGACAAGGGACCACGTTAATGAGCACAAGTGGAAAAATAAATCAGGACACAAACCACAAGAAAACAAGACATGAAACAAAATTAAATGTATTCAAAACAATACAAATGTCCAATTACATGTCATGGCATCCACCCCATCAAGACAAACAACCCTTCACATTCACATCTCTGGACTGGTCGCCAGAAATGTTTTAGACCTCCTGTTATAAAATCGCTGGGAGACAATCCAGCATAAGGAGGTGATTTGTTGGGGACATTCAGCACAAATGTGACCATGGACCTTGGACTGGTCGCCATCCAATCACACATCTAGTCAAACAATAAAGCCCCTACCCCTCTGCAGGTGTAATGATTCGCAAATTTTGTGAATGTTGATTTTTCATCAGTTTGTTCAAGGTCACAACAGTTCCCAAACAGTCGCCAACAGTTTTAATGTTTTTTTCTTGTCGCATGTGACAAGAAAAACTGCTGCTGACCATGAAAACTGTTGAACGCCTTTGCGACTCTTTACGACCTTGAATGAATCCTGTCGAGAAATCAAAATTTGCTACCTTCACTAATCCTCAGTAGGATAAAGGCTTTAGCATTCACACCTGTGGACAATTTAGTCCGCAGATGCCCAGATGTGCCCAGATTTAAACCTAAAACATTTTTCTCTGAGGCAGACCCTGGAAGCACCAGATCACTTTGATGAAACAAAACTTAACTCAACTCACTACTTTTTATTGTTCCGGAATGTTAGTAAATAATCAAGAAAGAGGAATGTGCTCTTTTACTCAAGACTATAGAATCAATAATGACATACTATAAAGTAACAGAGCTACAATTGGGGTTAAATATCTTCTATAACTTTTTTTAGAATCCTAAAAACATTATTTGTATAATAACCAATGTAATGCATTTAGGATATAGACCTTACATTGCTTCCTGGTCTAATTGTATTTCAGCAAGGTCTTCGATATCTCGTCCTCTTCAGCCCATTCCCTCTCCCTCTTTTTCCTCTTTCGTGGGACTCCTTTCACTCACCATGTCTCTCTCATCTTTGGAAGAGATAACAGTGTGCTTTCATCTTCCTCCTCCCTGAAGAGAAGACTGCCCAACAGAGCCAGAGCAGGCGAGTCAGCATTTCTGCGCCTCTGTGATGTCACGGACCCCTCTCCGCACCCGCACCCCAACCTCGACCCAACATGAGCACATGCTGTAGCTACATACATAGGCGCACTCGTTGCATTAAAAATAAGAGCAAATACTTTGGGGGAGGTGGGTGATGCATGTGCACTGCAGGAAGTGGGAAAACTGGTGCACTACTGCAGAATGACACCTCTCGACCTGGACTTCAACCTTTCCCTCGAGACTGGCAGGATTTGGGACCCCCACACCCCCACTTTGAAAGAAGAGGAGGAGCAGGAGCTCGGCACAGGTAAGAGGAGGAGTAAAGAAAGGCATGAAGGAGGCGGTACATGGAGCGATTGGGGGGGCGATTGAATGTGTTAATACACAGGAAGACTGCATCAAACCAATGCACTGCTCTGAGGCAGCCTGAGCAGCTGAGAGGAGTGTGTCAGCAGTACATTCACGTTCCCAGTGAAGGACAAAGGGAGGGGGGCAGAGATCTTAGTTGCCAGCAACACGCATGGAGGTGGAGAAGAGGAGAAAAAGAGAGATTGGAGCATAAACAAGAAGAGAAGACTGGGATTAGGATGCCGCTGCCGCCCGGTTGTGTGTGGCGGTGGGCTGCCTTGTTGAGCGCTCGCATGCCACCTCCTCCTCTCCATCTCCCTCCCATATTCTCTCTTTTGCGCACTCTATCTTCCCCTTGCTCTTGATCTGTCACTAGTTTTCGCTCTCTCTCCCTCTCGCTCTCTCTCTCTCTCCTTCGCACTGTTCAAGTCGGGCTACTGCAGCAGTCCACCAGCCAGCCAGCCAGCCGCACACATGGCCAACTAAGACAACTCACTACCTCAGCCAGCCTCGGTGGAGGAAAACTATCAACTAAGCAAGACAGCCGCAGGAGACAAGGTACAAGGAGGACCGGAGAGCACAGGGACGAGTCCTCGTTCGCCGTTTACGGATACGGAGCTGACTTTGTCACACATCCATCCTCTCTCTCGCTCTCTCTTTTTTTTTTTTTTTTTTTTTGCTCTTGAGGACAAGAGCGCTCCCTCTCGCTTTCTCGTTCACTCTTCAGCAGCCTTTTGCCAAGCTCCGGCAGTGCAGCGCATCCCCAATCTACAACCGACACCACCCCACCTCCACCCCTTGCACCACCACCACCTCTCCCACCACCACCACCCCCTCCCTGAGGAGGAATAGACGGATTACTGCTAACTGTGCACACGGCAGCCTGCAGCTGCTCTGACCGGGCCAGCCCGATGCTGGGAGGAAGCAAGAGAAGCGCAGAGGAAAAGGAGAAGAGGAAGAGAGGAGGAGGATGAGGGGGATGATTGTGCCCGGAGTTCTTTAGCCTTTTTCTATCTCTCAGTCTCTGTCACAACAGGGCTAATCACCAGCCGAGGAGCCCTTGGCAAAGTCACACTGAGGGAGGTCTCGCTCCCGAACAAGGCGACCAGCATGTATCAGGAGACAACCGGACTGTGATTTTATTTTTTTATTTTTTACTTTTCGTCTCCTCCTCTGACTCAATGAAATTCACCGTGGATCGGTTTTTACGCCGGAAAGACCTGGGCCTGGTAAGGTGATTTGGGGTGTCAGAGATTCACATACCTGGCAAGCCTATTTGGCCTTACCTGTATCCTGTAAGTGCTCAGTCCTTACGACCAGGAGCCATTTTGTACCCTCAGCCAATCAAGGGCCACCACGTTCTCTCCGAGAGGCAAAACAAGACGAGTAAATTCTGCCACACTGACCCATGGGCGATCATTATTAATCAATGAGACGAAAACGATTTCCAAACTAATGAGGTAAGTCTTTATTGTTCCTATCGATGCTTATTTAGTTGTTTTCCCTCTTCAGCCCTAGTCCTAATCTCTCTTCACCTCTCTCTCCTATTTCTATTCTGGCGCATTCCATTTTGATGCAGCGTCTTCCTGCACTGTCGATGGAATTCGGGAGCCTCAAGTTGCTCCAGCCAGGCTAGGGTGATCCATCCTCTGGTGTGTGCCATCTCCCCCCACCATGCAGAATAATGTGCCCTCCACATCATGAGTCCTTTGGGCCAGGTTAGTGTGCAGCCTACCTGGAACACAGCCCTGCTTGCCGTGCTCTCCCTCATGGTACCTGCCCTCAGTATGTGCCAGTCCAGCAGCCCAACACTGGGCTCAGCCAGCTCGCAGAACTGTCCAGGCGTGTGCTCTTGCACCAACCAGCTCAGCAAGGTGGTGTGTACCCGCAGAGGCCTGGTTCGGGTTCCTCCTAACATCCCAGCCAACACCAGGTACCTTAACCTGATGGAAAACAGCATAGAGACCATACAGGCTGACACCTTCAGGCACCTGCATCACTTGGAGGTGCTGCAGTTGGGTAGGAATGCTATCAGGCAGATTGAAGTGGGGGCCTTCAATGGCCTGACCAGTCTCAACACTTTGGAGCTGTTTGACAATAGGCTAACGGTCATACCTAGTGGAGCTTTTGAGTACTTGTCAAAGCTAAGAGAATTGTGGTTGAGGAACAATCCCATCGAGAGCATCCCATCTTACGCCTTCAATCGCGTCCCCTCTCTAATGAGGCTAGATCTCGGAGAACTGAAAAAATTGGAGTACATCTCCGAAGGGGCATTTGAGGGTCTTCAGAACCTCAAGTACCTCAACTTGGGGATGTGCAACCTAAGGGAGTTCCCCAATCTTTCGCCTCTCGTGGGATTGGAGGAGCTTGAAATATCAGAGAATGTTTTCCCCGAACTTAAACCCGTCGCTTTCCACGGGCTCAAGAATTTACGCAAACTGTGGATTATGAACTCTGCCATCACCACCATTGAGAGGAATGCATTTGATGACATCACAGCTTTGGTGGAGTTGAACTTGGCTCATAATAATCTGTCATCGCTCCCCCATAACCTCTTCACACCGCTACAGTACTTAGTGGAACTACATCTGCACCACAACCCTTGGAAATGTGACTGTGATGTCGTGTGGCTCTCTTGGTGGCTCAGAGAGTACATTCCCACCAATTCCACCTGTTGTGGACGCTGCCTCATCCCGGGCCACATGAGAGGGAGATACCTGGTGGAGGTGGACCAGACGACGTTTCAGTGCTCTGCACCATTCATACTCGATGCTCCAAGAGATCTGAACATCTCGGCAGCAAGGGTGGCGGAACTGAAGTGTCGCACAGCTGCCATGAGCTCCGTTAGATGGCTTCTCCCCAGCGGGACAGTACTGACACACGGTTCGATTCACCCACGGATATCTGTCCTTAACGACGGAACCCTAAACTTCTCCAATGTTCTGCCGTCAGACACAGGGGTCTACACTTGCATGGTGAGCAACATGGCAGGGAATTCAAATGCCTCGGCTTACCTAAATGTCAGTAATGCCGAACTCAACACATCAAATCTGTCCTATTTTACTACCGTAACCGTGGAGGTATTAGAGCCGACGGTGGAAGAAACCCCCAAACCCAAGCCGACCTCCCCTGCCTCGCCTTCTGTCTTCAAACCTGTCTTCATCTCCACCCCGACTGTGCTGTTCCAAAACACGCAAACCCCAAGACAGGTGTCAATCCCCACTGCCAGAATCCCCAGCGGGCCTGCTGCTAGCCTGGATGAGGTCATGAAAACCACCAAAATCATCATTGGCTGTTTTGTTGCTGTGACGTTGTTGGCAGCGGCTATGTTAATTGCGTTCTATAAGTTGCGTAAGCGACATCAACAGCGGAGCACAGTAGCCGCAGCCAGGACCATAGAGATCATACAAATGGAGGAGGAAGTTCCTCCAGTTCCGCCCACTTCTGGATCTAGCGGCTCGGAGGAGACGGGGTTGGTATTGCCTACCTTAGTGGAACACAACAGCAACGCCTTTAAGCCTGGCTATGTGTCGTCCTCTCGCCAAGGGGCCTACACGGCCCACTGGACCCAGAACAACACTCTGCATCGTTCAGCCAGACAGCATCACAGCCACATCAGCACCATAGCTGATCCTTATATCATTAAGACTACTCACGGAAAGGAGAAAGTTCAAGAGACTCAAATCTGAATAATATTCCCCCTGGGTTTGTCTCCGAGTCTGCCCCAACCATGTCGTAGAATGCACAAAAAAAAAAAAAAAAAAAAAAAAAAAAAAAAAAAAAAAAAAAAAGATACCTTTCTTTTGTACAGAAGTGCAAAGCAGAGACACTTCTTGTTTCTTGTACATGCCTATACATAAGTATATCACTTAAAAGAATACAAATCTATATATCTATATACGTACATGAGACTATCAGGAAGTGGTAAGACATGCAGATTCTATTAGAAAAGAAAGAAATTTGACACTATTTTCTAATAACAGGTGACCTCTGTTCAAAGATTGCTTTTACTGGATGAGGGTGATACAAGTGTGTAAAAGGAGGTTTTTGGACCATATTTAGGATGCAGTAAAAGATGAGTCTTTATGTATGGTTTCTGATCACAGCCCCACAGAAGTAAGCTTCATTTTTTCCTGTGCCAAATACAATATGCAATAAATCGAGGGAAAATAAGGACAAACAATTCAAATGTGTCTGGATTTGAACAATTGTGTAAGGATAGCGATGTGATGGCACAGATCGAGCGTGTGCTGTTCAGTAGCCAAGAGACAAATGCTTTTGGACTGCAGTACATTTTCTGCAGCTCAGATTTAACTCTGTGTTTGCTGATGTCATGTTTTGACCGTTGTTTTTAATCAAAAAATGTTAATTCCGTGTGCACATCAAATGATCATGGCGTGCAGACAAATAGCAGTTGTTGCAAATACTTAGCTCTGTTTCTGGGTTGCATTCTGTTGTGTTGTTTATCTCCCTTTTAGGTTTTGCTTCTTAATGGCTTGTGTAGTGTTTAGGGCTAATTTAGTAATGCATTACAGCAGTTGCCTGACTTGTCTCTGCAAGGGCTCATTATGATGCTAATTCTTCAGCGGAACTGACGTGCGGTGCAGTGATACAGGGCTTTGCGGACCATTCTGGTTTTGGGAAAGAAAAAAAAAAAAGGACTGGCATTAAACACAATGAATGTCTGTCTGATATCTGGGGCTTTTTCCATGGACTACATTGACTTTGTTTTACCAGTTTATTTTGAGGAACACTATTTTTATGGAGAGACAAACAGAGGCTATGAAAAAATAAAACCTTTTGGTTTGTATTTCTTTAAACGGAAACACATTCATCCCATGTCTTTTGTGTGTGATATGTTTAATCGTAAAAAGCGGATTATAAATCTCCCTCCCAACTTCCCATCTTACACTCCTATGCATTTACTTGGTGTCTGCATGAATGGGTCTTTAAGGAACTGGTGTACAATGCTGCATTATACCTCACAGTGGGGCTCTATGCAGGTCAGATAGACAGGCTGCTAGTCTTTGATGCTACCACTTAGTTTTTCAAGCATTGATCATTTTTCACTGCCTGAGCAGGAAAAAAAAATGCATGTATCTAAGTGGTACAGTTTGTGGGTTTCTTTTCCTCAAATCTGCAGGTTCTGCTGTGTAATTTAGTGTTGTTTCAACTAAATTCATCTAGTTAGCATCTACTTTAAAGAATGCAAGCTCAATCTTGTCCTAACAATGGGAAGTAGGCATTATTTATTTATTTATTATTATTATTATTATTATTATTATTATTATGATAAAATGTACAGTTCATATGTACAACAAATACAGTGACTTGTAAAGACTTACAACCTTACGAGGTGTGCCCTGTACACAACCACTATTCAATCATGAGTTCTACGTACTGCAGAGTTAGCAGACGCTATTTAAACAAAGCAGATAGCTAATCATTTCTAAAATGTTGCACATGAAAAAATAAAAAAATATCACCCAGCTGAGGCTATTTGCAGAAATTAAAGTCCGAGCCCTGTGATAATTATAGAGCATGGTGAGTTGGCAGGAACAGCAAGGCTCCACTCAACAGCTCTAGGGTGGGGGAGGTTCTGTCGCGAATCACAAAGGTTAACCATCGTCAACGGTTTTGTATGAAAGCTGCATTCGCCTTTTGTTCCTTGACCTTCCTTGTAATCAACATAGTCTGATGAAATTTTAATGAGAAACTCAAAATACAAACAAAAAAGAATATTGTTTTGTTAATGTGGCTATTTCCCAGTAACGAGTGTTTGTGTGTGAGTGAGGTACTTGAAAGACATGCTGAATCACAACAAATGGCAAACAGGTGGTACTTGTGTGTGGGCAAAGTGTTATTTTCCACAAAAAAATACAAATAAACAAATAAAATCACATATATGTATATATATATATATATATATATATATATATATATATATATATATATATATATATATATATATATATATATATATATATATATATATATATATATATATATATATATATATATATATATATATATATATATATATATATATATATAATTTAAGTTTCATTTTTAGTTAAAGTTTAGTTTAGTTAAAGTCATTCCAATACATGCAACATAAATTTGGTACAAAATTTTAAAATACATATATTGATGTAATTTCATCGTGTAAAGGTTCGGATCGGACATACTTTTTATACATAAGGCATTGACAGTGTTTTAAGTGAAAAAAAAAAGAAAAAGTAACGGCACTGCCCGAATTTGACTGTTTATACCAGGGGTGTCCAAACATTTTCGTTTGAGGGCCGCAAGGGCCACGTAATGTTATGAAGAGAAATTGTGTTTAGTCATAAAAAAGTACTAATAATGTATTTATGTTTTTGCATATCTAGAAAAAATGCTAAATTATACAAACCAATTTCTTTGTAAAAGTGACACCTATTTTTTTGACATTGTCCTTTCTGACTTAGACCATCTCCAAACATTTATTTATTTATATTTATTTATTTTAACTATGTCAAATGCCAATTTTAGTATATGTCGTGGGTCACTGAAAAATAGATGGCGGGCCGCCGGGCCGTAGTTTGGACATCCCTGGTTAATAATAATAATAATAATAATTATATATATATATATATATATATATATATATATATGTTATATTCACTCACACATCCCCAGAACATGCATGTTTATTACATCTTTATTACACTCAAAATTGTCCATAGTTGTGAATGTGAGTCTGAATAATTGCAGGTCTTTTTCAGTGTGTGCCCTTTAATTGGCTGGTGACCAGTCCTTTAGCCCAAAGTCAGCTGGCTTAGACTCCAACTAACCTGTGACCCTAATTATGATGAACTGGTATTGAAAATTATTTATTGGGGGAAAAATAAGGCCAATTTAGTTACTCGAAGCAGGCATTTTGTACTTATTTCAGCAAATTAATTTAGTGCAAAATCCAACTAAACTCTCGAGGGAACAGACACTATTAATAGGTGTGACTATACATCTGGTTCAGCAAAAACAGGGACAGTAATTATGTAACAGTCTGGCGTATAGATTGAATGGGAGCAGGTTACGTCAGGATAAAACATGAGTTGTTAGATACTGTTAGTGTTTTCAGGAAGCACAGCAGGTAGTGTCAACGTACACATGTTCTTGTTTGTGAAAACATGAGAGAAAACCACCTCAGGCTTGATACTGCATAAATGAACATCACATATCAGTTCAGTTATTCTGAGAAATCAGCAAAAATCAAAGTACAGTGGTGGCTTGAGATCATAGTAAAATTCGTTCTGTGAGCTTTTTACTCAAAACCTCGAAACATTTTCTATGGAAATAAGGAATCTATCCTAGCCTCACCAAAAATATAGACATTTCTTTTTAATTATTATTTATTTATTTATTTTGATTAAGCAACATATAACTCAATAATGCTGTACTTGATAAACATATATTGATAACATAACTGAATCAATGTAAAGAGCTTAACAGTTTGGACATCATGATAAATTTTTGAGTGTGCATGACTTGGCCACCAGATGTCGGTATAATAAAATCAGAGACACAAACGAAGAGGAGTTTCATAACTACTGTCGGGGACTCAGTAAGGTGCAGTAATATTAGTTATTTTCACTGAGGATAAAGAATATATGCCTGTGGGTTTTGTTAAATCGTCTGTCTGCTTGTGACGATGCACCATTTCTGTTCAAATATCAGTCATTGAAAGTCTTACACCACCACATGGATGCTATTCATTAGCCCATTTCTGGTGTTTCACATCATTTTAGCATTAAGCTAAGCAGACATTCCTACGGATAAGTTATGTGGGTGTTTTAAATACCAAACATGTAATTCTCTTTGTTTTATGTTTAGTTTGACAGTAAATTTAAACTGTTATAAGCATTAAACAGCTTTAAGCCTAATTTTTGAAGAATTGTTGATTAACTGCTTGTTGCGAAGGGAATTAAGTTAGGTTTACTCTTCACTTGCATCTCAAATATTTGCACAAGTCAAAGCAAAAACAATGAACGACGGCTCTTATCTTGGAAATTGGGTCACTGGTATGTTAAGGCACCACTTTTTAATGGCTAAATTAGCCATGCATGCATCGATAAAAATCGTTTACATTTACACCTTCATTGCTAGTATTCATTATCTAAGGTTATTGGCTCCCATGCGGCTTATCGAAAAATAATGGTGATCAATTATTTTTGTCACCGTCTTGAGGGTCTCTCCTTTTAAAAATAAAGTGAATGGGGAAGTGTCCTGTAACGTGGTCTCTGGAGACACTTGTACAACACATGCTGTTATAAAATGTGTTTTTTTGTTTTTTTTTTGGGTTGTTTGACGACAATTTTATTAGGTTACGAGAGTAATATGTCGGCATCTTAAAAAATCTTAATCTTAATCTTAAATAGATGGTCATATAATGTTGCCGTTGGACAGTGATAATATGAACTGTGTGTGAAAGAATCCTTCAACTTTTGTGTGTCGACATGAAACCTGCCTATTTTTATTGCGAACCGCCATTTGTTTGGCATCACTCTATGATTCACTTTTATTCATTGGTTGTTTTACCATAGTTGCTGTTGTGCCTTTTTCCAGACTTTAGGCCTGTAGTTGGCTACTGTGTTGTTTATAATGTGAGGCTATTAGACCACCTGCTTTGACATGTGGCACTACAGCAGTGCTTTTCATTTAGGGGGGCCCTCGGGGCAATTTGAGGTGGGTGGGTGGCATTCTGGGGGGCGGGGTTGCATGTGATCTCAGGGGACTTTGTCTTTTTTTTGGCTGTATTAGAGTAAAGTGGCAGTATGTGGCAGTGGCGCTCTCATTGTCAGAAAGTACGGAAGGGTACATACAGTGTACAGAAGGGGTGTTAAAAAAAAAAAAATCGATTCGGCGATATATCGTGATACTACATCGCGCGATTCTCGAATCGATTCAATAAAAAAAAAAAATCGATTTTTTTTTTTTTTTTTTTTAAGAGCTCAGAATTGTTCATTCGGTAGTCTTACCGATTCAACGTCTTATCATCATTGCCTTTTTGTGTGTGTGTGTGTGTGTGAATAAATTTTTAAACGTCCATTTTTAATGGAAAAATATTCAACAAAACGTCTGACTTCGGGTTAGGATTCACACCTTGAGCATGGAAGAATGTTATATGAACGGAACATTAAGCCTTAATATTTTATTTTAATGCTGTTCAAACATGAAACAGATTCCAACCTCTATAAGACTGAAATTTCAGATAAATAAATAATACATTTTCATATAAATCTTACACTCTACAAGCTTACTGATTAGTATTTTTTAAATTTGAATGAAAAAAAATCGCAACAATCGACTTATAAATTCGTATCGGGATTAATCGGTATCGAATCGAATCGTGACCTGTGAATCGTGATACGAATCGAATCGTCAGGTAGGCAATTCACACCCCTAGTATACAGTATGTACCCCAGTATGTTCAGTACAGTAAGGATACAGTAAAATGTATCTTTTGAACCACCTTCAAAAAAAGATCTCTGTATAGCTGTATAGCTCAATGACTTAAAGTCGAAACCCATGATTGACATCCATGGAAATGTAGAGGGTTAAGAGAATGAACATTTGGGTAAGTGCCATTGTGCTATCTGGAGGTCTCGTGTTCTCCCAGGCAACATAAAGATATACTGTAAATCCTTCCTCTCAAGTGGTCGCCACTCCAGTGTCCTCTAGCTGAGCTAATGATATCCTTTGCATTTCACAGTAAGGCATCTTGCAGCTTGGGATTTCACTAAATCGTTTGGCATACATTCTCCAGTATTGCAGTGGCTTGAGTTTCTTTTAAAGTCTTCCGACGTGCTCTGGCGTAGTACAGTAGTCAAGTATCTAGTCACTCAATGGATAATGTTGTATAGCAATAGTTACCAGGCAAAGTTTACTTTTTTGAAAAATCTTCAAATATGCCAAAGAGTCCAGATTAATTAGCACCTCTCATGGGCCAGTTGCATAGAGTAGAACAGCATACTGTACCTGGTATGAGAAATGCATATTCCATTGTTTTGATTGTGTCAAAGAAGAACTGAAAACACTGGTTTTGAGATTTTACTGGGCTAATGAAGACATCTTCAATGGTCTAAAATTCACCGCAACGTGCCACGTTCTTTGGCAGTAACGGTGTTATTGTGACTGAATAATTAATTAATTAGGTTACTCATTACTGAAAAAAGGAACAAAATTAGTAATTTATTCCATTTATTTATGACGACGTTACAACCATGAAACTGATGAAAGATTTGCTATTGGACATACTTAGCAGGGTTTAACATGTACGATAATCTCCACGGACCATTTTAAGGCAGATTGATAGAAGAAAAAAAGAAACACTCACACAACACTGGGTAATGGCTCAAAAAATCTTTTAAACACATGCAGTCACTGGCATGCTGATGTTACTTAGGGAGTATAATGATCAAATTTGGCTCTGTTGTCGATTGTGTACCCCTCTTTGTAGCAGCACGGCAAATTGTTTTATTTACCTGAATGAAAAAATGTTAATCAGTGAAGTAGGCCTATTAAGATTATTATCATTTGTAATCTGTTGTTCTGGCATCGTTGTCTTGTTATTGGGCAATGATGTATTAAATCAAGCAATCAACATGCGGTTCCCCCCGGTACGGATTGCTTTAAAAACATATTTGCCTCTCCTTCCTCAAGCCAGCGTTACAAATGACGAGCCAATGCGGGAGAACCGTCCGCCAAAGACATCATTTAGAGCAGCCTGTCGGAGGCTTACGTTATCCATATTAGCGAGGCATGGTAGAGATGAAAAGAATGAAGTGGCAGCGCATACAGTAGTTTGTCTCACTCCAGCTTGATAGGATCTGCAGCAGAGACGGGAGGGAAAAAAGCCAACAGGAACGTGCGGCGATGACATGCTGTGGCTGCCGTTGTTTGAGCTAAAGGGTTTGTTGCAAGCGGGTCCTTGAGCCTCAAGATCCATATCTGTTAATGAAGTCTCCAGCAGTACCAGGCAACAGTAAGTCTGCCAAAGTTTCCCTGGTGACTGATGCTTTTCCGCGGCCACAAAGGGAGTGTAAGAAAATGATTCATGGCCGCGCTGCTATTAAGAAATAGTCTAGACTCCAATTCTCTTAGCGCTTTTGTTTTCGCTGCCTGATTAGTCAGCTCGCACGTGACCGTGCGCTGCTGTCTGCACATCATCTACCTCTGTGCTACTCTTACCTTCAAATGATAAATTCTATTTTAATGTGGTGGACTCACCTACGAGACAGCGCTAGCCTACATAGAAAAAAAGGTCAGTGGAATTAATGATGCAAGCCTCCAGACTGTTTAATTGGCGTTTCGCTCACGCTGATACTATTCTTTTTGTCGTTTGCCAGACACAAACATCATTTATGTCTGTCTTAAGTGTGACATTTTAGCAGTTCAGTCATAAGTAACCTGACATATCAGAAGCTTGGCACACCGGGTGCAATTATAAAAATAATTCTCTCCCTCTTTGCCGTGTAGCCCTTCTTACTTACCTGGAATGGTTGTTAGCCAATCGCAGGGCAGACAGACTATTTACACTTTCATTCAACGACTGTGGATAATTTAGAAGCTTAACTTGGCATAAGAAGCATGTTTTGGGGATGTGGAAGGAAGCAATAGCCAGACTGATATTGTGATTCACTCAAGGGAGTTCTCCACAATATCAATCTGGGACTGCTCTACGTTGATTTGCTCTGGGAAAGGCGGGACATTCTGTACAATACTTCGAGCTGGTTGGACAATGTGGCTTTCTGCATGTTTGTTTTGACATACCACGGCCACAGATGAACACATCGTCTTCGTTCTCACCGAAGGGGGGGGGGGGGGGGAGCATGAACATCTTTACCAGCTAGAAATGCACAAAGCGTCTCTCGCTGTTCAACATTCAGCAAGGAAACAGTGATTAATTCTGCAAGAACAGAATTAATGCAGCGTCCATTCATCCATGTTAGGTTTATTTGTTAGCCCCGGCGTCAGCGCTGACTTCCTGGTTTCGTCACAGCTGCATATCACGCCCCAAACACAATGTCGCTCTGTGATTGGTCACGACCACCAGTGGTTCGGATCGGTGGAAATCTACAGGCTCAGTACAAGATGTATTCTCCGGAGAATTAACAAATACTGTACTGAAAATTCATCTTGTAGAGCAAGATTGGGAAGTTGGTGTGCCTGAAAAAAATCCACACAAGCAAAGGAAGAACATGCCAACTCCACACATGAAAGAACTGAGGGCCCTATTTTTATGCCCTAGCTCAAGTCTAGCACAAAATGCAGTCTAAATTTGCACATGGTTTTATTTCGTTTGGTATTTTTGAGCTTGAACACAGCCGACTCCAGCCAATCAAAGCAGCTCCCCTCATTCCCCTTATCATCAGGACAATTAAAGTGCGCACAGTCTTTGACATCGTGGAAGGAGAAATTGACTCACTGGGGGCCGAGAGATGAGATTGGCGTGTGTGCATAGTGCGTTTATAAAGGAATACTGCAAGACCTGCCCATGAGGATGATGAAGTCAGCAGTTGGAGATTGCCTTGCACTCCTAATTGTGCATCTGTGTGAGAGCCCAAACCCCACCCCAAGTCATAATGTGTAGTCTGGGGGGTGCTATTGAAATAGTTTTAAGATGATAAGGATGTTGACTCATTTAATTATTCCTTTCCAAGAATAAGTCAGAGGGGTGGGCCCACATCGTTGTCATATTTATCAATAAAATACACACGCCCATGGAGTGTCAATTCTGTCTTCCTGTGCCTCGATTCTTGTGCCACTAGTTTGACCTGGTTTTACCAAGTCCAAATTATGAGGCATAGTGCATTTACCAAACTCACAAACACTCTAAACATGTCCTGGCACAAAAATGAAGATGTACCCCCTTTTAGCCAAGTCCACTTTCTACTACCAAATTGCCAGGTGTGCTGGGGGCACTGCAGCTGTGCCCGCTGGAACACTCAGACAGGTGCGACAAGGTCCCAAACACAGTAGACTGGCCTCGGCATCCAAACACGATGCGACCATTTGTACGCTGAGCGCACATGTACCTCTTAACGGAAATGGAACACTGAATCTGAAATGTGAGGCAGATGTTAGAATCAAAGACTATTTTATTTTGAGAAAATTCAGATAAATGATTTTTGCTTAGCTATCAAATTTGTGTCTTCAATTTTGTTATGTTTTCAGATTTCAATTAGAATATTATATCAATTTCTTCTCATTGGGTTTCAGAGTAAATGTAATCAAATGTGAAGTCTCACATTGCTTTTGAACTGCACTATATCCCGCAATTACAAAGTGGTTGGGCATATTTTCAGTCACACAAATCCTCCGCTATGGCGCAACTCCACTGGCAAGCGCTCATCTATTCAATACATCACTGGCATGGTAACAGCATTTCAGAACATTCCGAGAGAAATCTATCCATTTGTCTATTTTATATAATGCTTCTCCTCATTTGGGTAACGTGTGAGCTGGAGCCAACCAATCCCAGCTGACTTTGGGCAATATCAACGAGTCAAACTCACATTCACACCTATGGACAATAGAGTCTTCAATAAATCTAACATGCATGTTTATAGAATGTGGCAGGAAGCCGGAGTGCCCTGATTAAACCCACTATGATATTATCGGATTTCAATTAGCATACCAATTTGCGCTCATGACTTTCAGAGGAAATGTAATCAAATGAGAAGTCTCATATTGCATTTGAACTGCTCTATTTTCCAGCAATCATCAAGTGGTTGGGTATATTATTCAAATTCAAACCTCAATAGATTTTTTGACCATATACATTACAACTAGAATGTCACTCAATCAAGCGCTGAAATCCGCACTTGTGACGAATTGCTGCCTCCGTGAGTGAAAATCCAACCCCATGCGTTTACAGTCTTCACTGGCGCTCATTTTTTTTCTTCAGAATTTGAGCTGGTAAATTGCTTCACCACAACCCATTACCTCTACCCAAGATTGTCACGGTAACACAGTTGAGCATGGGAGTGGGGCAGAGTTGATCACCTGTACTGTTATCGTAAGGAAACAAAAAAGTGATATCAAGCTGCATGCTGTTATTTTTCATGAGCATATGCTCTGATGTAATTGTTTATTTCTTTATCATCCCCTTTCTTGATATAAATTATAAATACAATACATTGGCCTTGGGCAGTATTGCGAAGTCTGTCTTTGCCGTCATGCAGCTTTGTGGCGCGCACACACATACACACGCAGTACATGTCATTGTCACTGTAATTTGGGACAGTGTGTTCTCATTGGGCCACTGCAACTCTGGATAAAGGGTGGCAGCTGGAGATTGTTCCTGGAGGTCTGTTTCTCTGTCACTTTTTTTGTCTCCATTGTTGTGTGTGTGTGTGTGTGTGTGTGTGTGTGTGTGTGTGGCTAGTTTTTTTGTTATTTAACCTCTCCCACTCATTGCCGCGGGAGGTACAGTAGGAGTTTGCACACACTTGCTACATAATGATAGGTGTGTTGCAAAATCAAATCTGATTTCTCAGTCAAGGGGTGACCATCATTTCTTTTTCAGTAAAGTGCTCAGGCAGGCTACGGCTGAGGTGGTCATTCACTCGTATGATTTCATTTATGATTTCAGCCTAGTCTTGATACAAGTGAGCACTGCAGGACACACCGTTCATGTGGCGCGTGTGACTAGAGGGCTTTGCTCTTGTACGAATCACTCAAGTTGTTGAAAAATAGACTAGTCACAGAAAACTTCAGGATGAACATCAAGTTCATTATCACCTGTGCAGGTGAACTTCTTTTGACCTTGGGTAAACATTTTAATGCACATCTCCAACTGATCAATGTTTCAGCACTGCTAGGAAGGAGCTGACACATTCACAACAGGTGTTTGCACAATCAATGGACAATTTCTTGGTTTTGTCAAGGGTGTGCGGGGGGTGGTGTACCCAACTGCATCCAATCAGTGATGAAGGTCTGGTATGCTCACAAAATGTTTAATCAACAAAACAAAACTAGGCTTACTATCAAAAACAATTAACACCAGCGTCAAAGAAGCAAACACTAAGACTAACAAACCAGACAACATAGACAACAAACCAGGATGAGGCGCAAAAGCAAACAAAATGATACAACAAGAACTAAACAGAAACCACGAACTAATGCTGCATTCGAGAATTGTCGGAAGTCGCACTTTTCCAAGTTCAAACCAGGAAGCGTGTACGGGAACTCGGTGAACTCGGAAATTCCATTTGCGAACTCGGAAAAAAAGAAGGACCCCGACTTCCCCAACGAACTACAAGTGATGTCACTTTACAATGATTTCCCCTTTGGAAACACAGACCGTGAACGGTAAAACACACTTGAGTATGAAACTCGATAGCTTTCTTCATTCATAAATATTTGACATAACTTTACGTAACGCAACGTACGTGACAGTATGCCACTACCTCCCGGCATGAAATTATACGGTGAACTACTGAACTGTATAGAATGCTTACGAAATAAGATTAAAAAAAAAAAAAAAAAAAAAAAAATGAAGCAAAATTAGGAGAAGGTAAATTTACTGGAGGTCAAAAATTAGTTTGAAGAAGCAAAATAAAAAAACAATTTACAACCACCCGCCATTTGGTTGTTTACTTTCGCCTCAAACGCTTTCAGGTCGGAACTGTAAAAAACAACAACTCGGATATATCCGACTTCCGACCATCCTCGAATGCAGCATAGATACAAGCAAAGCAACGGAACAATGAGAAACACCTGGACATGACACAAGTGGCTGAGGGAGCTGATTGGTAGACAGGTGGATACAACACCATAATGAGAAAGACTTGAACTACAAGAAACCAAAACTTAACATGATTAAAAAGAAGTCGCTTGCTTGAATTCTTTTTTTTTTTTTTTTTTTTTTTTTAATTAGGAATTACAACAAAAATAGGACTGTAGTCTTGAACGTGCAAGCACAAGTACAATTTATCAATTTATATGAACCAGGCTGCGGTATAAAATGAGCTGTCACACATACACACAATTAAACCCCCCTCTGATCTTCAAGCTACCGTTAAATGACGACCCACCTGCAACATCCCTCCCGTGAAATCCAAAGGGAAAACGTTGTGTCTTATGTCTACCAGGGACTAACAAACAGTGACTTACGTATACTATTTGTCGCCAACCAATACAGATTTCCCAAGTGAGGTAACTGCTACCGGCTCTTTTCCCCACTCCAAGCTGAATTCATGCTTAACATTTTGACAGGTGTCAAATCCAGGTCCATAAAGTAGCTTGTTTACCTGCAGTTTGAGTAGAAGCACCTGTGGCTAAAGCCAAAATGTGGCTTTTTTTTTTCTTCTGGACCTGGATTTGACACCTCTCCTCGTTTGCCCTAGCATGTTGTTACGTTCCAATTAATTAATTTTGCTATTGAAGATGACTTCATTGACTCAATGTAAAACATTTACCTGAGGTGTTAACTTGAGCTGAGTGGAAAGGAGATGTGTGCTGACCTCAGATTTCCACAACACCCTTGTTGGCATGATCGGTCCATAAAATCATGAAAAGATCTTGCAGTTGCAAACTTGTCAAACTGTCATCTCTCAACAGCTTGGTAGTTGAATGAATACACTCAGTTCATGTTTTCTTCTTTCTTCTTCTTTAAACTTGACTTCCGTCTCCTTTTTTTTTTTTTTTTTTTGTTAATGCCTTTGACCCTGCCAATAACATCCAAGTCCTCAGGGTTGCTATGGTTTCCCTGGATTCCAGTGGGGCGTTGATTGGCTGTTGAGGACATAGTGGTCGACATGGAGCTGCATGAATACGGAGCCAACTGTGACCCTGGCAGAATGTTCTGCATTCATATTTGGGTGCAGGTCCTTGATTCCGACAGCCACTAGAAAGGAAAAGAACTATATTTTCATTCAGGCTGTGTTATGCTGTGGTTTAAAATCACTTCAAGGCGTCGCGTTAAAAGAAATCAAAACATCATTTCATTTGAATAACATCATTTCCCAATGGCATTCTAGTGGACGATCACTTGGCACGTCAGCCCCACAGTTGGAATCTTGGCTCCTATGAGGGGCTCGTGTTGTTTGGGTACTTCCTCCCGCATTCCAAATACATCCAGGTTAGGCTCTTAGAAGACTTTGGGGCTAAAAGTGAGCGTGACTGGTTGCATGGTCACCCAAAGTCAGCTGGGATAGGCTCCAGCTCGCCTGTGACATTACAAAGAACAAAAAGGTCTAGCACATGGATGGGTTATATTTGTAATAAATAGTAAAAAAAAAAAAAAGGGGCATATTCACTAAGAATGCGCTGTGTCCGGTAATAGCGCGAAATGTTGCACCACAACGTAAAAATTATCGTAAAATGCCTCCCCGCCATTGTCGATCAGCCTGAGTTACGTTATGTGTCCTAAACTAAGACGGAAATATTTCCCCCTCTCTCTCTCTTTCTCTCCTCTCTGCGTGATCTGCCGCGCATGTTGTGTGGCAAATGGCATGCACTGCACTGTGCGTCAGGTTAATACATGCTTTCCAAAAACGTTATTTGCGTCACACAAACGCGGTGTGGCTATTTGCGCTGGCGTTAGTGAATTAGACGCTGCAATGAGTCTCATTTGCATTGGGGTGGACATATTTTGCGTCAAATGTATGCAAATTACCTCATTTACATACGCGCAAATAACTCCGGTGCACCGTGACGCAATCTGTTTGGCAGAACACTTAGTGACGGATTTCCCCATCTGCGCGTGTTTAGTGAATTAGGCGCTCCCGGATTGCTCCATTTTTGCCGGTTAGCGCGGTGCAAAGGCTACGCAAACCTTTAGTGAATAGGCCCCTATGTCTCATAAAACTTTGACAAAGTATCACTTTAAAGTCATTAAGTTAATTTAGTGGAACAATCTGTTAAAAAAAACATTAACACTAGCTTCATCTTCAATATGTATGCAATGTATGTATGCAATTTTTTTGCCATGAACTCTCACACAATAATACAAGGTAATCCACCAATAATAATGATTTGAGCCAGACTGTTTTATCGTTTCCTGCGTACCGTATCGTACCTTTCCTCTTGTTAAGGCGAAGCATTTTCTATTTCTGCACTGTTTGCACATTAACACCAGTTAGAAACAGTTTAAACTAAAAATTTGGAACACATAAGTCATATTGGCTAGGTTGTGCCATTCCCTTCGTGGGCGTGGCTAAATCAGAAGATGAATACAAAATCATTATAGACTTTATCTGTGTGGAATAAGGCTCAACAGTCTCAACTTAGAATATACACTCTTCTGGCACTAGCAGCAAACACTAGAAAAGCATCCAGCAGAAATTTGGATAGCTCTTTTCGTGTATCAGCTTTTCACAGAAGGAGAGAAAACTTGACGTTGAACATTGAATTGGGCACTAGAAGCTGCAGTGTGCAGTGTGTCCACTATGTTCTGCTTTCACCATCCCCTAATAATCAGATTATTGATACATGGCCACTGATAAAATGGGGGGAGGAGGGGCTTCTAGTTTTCTTTCTCTGAGCTTAATCTTTCAGACTATCCAATTTGAAATGGAAGTCATGAGTGTAAGATGCTTTTGATGCGATGCAGAGGTTGAACATTTTTTTTCTTTTTGTTTTTTATCTGTAGACATGCCAAATAAAAAAAAAAATAAAAAATCAAGCATCCGTGCTTGATGAGCTTCAAAGCAAAGAAAAAAGATTTTGTGAATGACCTTCCACACAAAGAATGCATTATTTACACATTTTAAAAATCAACATAAAACACATTAATTCAGATTATCTCCACTTTGTTGTTGGGTTACTTGTCCTTGTGCTGAATGAAAATATCACCACTCTCTGCACATATTTGAAAGTAAGTGTCATAGACAGCGGATCATAACCTTGAAGCGCTGGAATATTTTCTAATATTCAGCAGTGACGGATTTGCTTTAGCAAACAAATTGGCACAGCAAATGGGAGCAGATGCGAGATGTGCAAGCATTTTACTCAAATGTGATCACATGCCCTGGTAGAAGAGGTAGAAAGCACAGCACAGACTTGAGTCTAATTATAGCCCACTTTTCGTTAAGGCCTTTTTACAGTTCAGAGAGACAAACAAACAGTGTTAATTGAGCATTTGGGTTTATTCTATTAAACAATCATCCAATACAATACAAAGCTCTCTGCCTAAATGAAGCTGTTGACAACCTGTGATGAAATAGTTTTGGTCGCCCCGGGAACCCAACAAACGACATTATGCTATCAAAATGCAGGCTTGAGGTTCAGTACAGTGTACAATTATACAGCTTGTGTAACCGCCTACATAGCACAGCTATGTTATTCTTTTGTCACTGTTTGCAAATGGTCAAATGCAGAGGTAAGATGGGTAAGCACAAATTTCATGCTGCTTACTGAATGCATTTATTTCTATAACACCAAGAGATTTGCTAGCGTGACTAGTATGTCTGTGCCAGAGGTGATAAGTACTTACACAGAAGTACAACACTTGTTTAAAAAAAAAAAAAAAAAAAAAAGATGGGTAAAAGAAGTCAAAGAGCCTTGCAAAAGAATTCAGACATTTGTTTAGAATTACTTTACAAAGACAGGACTACATACTACGCAATTGTGATCAGATAGTGTTAAACACCTTTTCACCACTCACAGTTTTTCTAATTTTTAGGGGTGTAGTTGAAATGGTGGTGTATGACATCTCAGCATCACGCCGTATCTCATTTGTTTGCGTGTTTTCATGTCGTATGAGTTTTTTAACGTCAAAGAAGCTGATTTGTTTTTAGGGCGAAACGTGAAACAACACATTTGGCACAAATCATTGAAGTTGACAACATCAAAACGTATTCTTACGCTCTAAATCTGTTGCATATCGCCATCAATGTTCCATGTTTCACATTCTATGTCACTGCTGACTCGGTTTTACCTGACTTATAAGACCTCAATGTCTCAACCAATCCAGATCTTAACTGCAGTTGACATGACTTCTTTTCAGGCGCGGACTGGCCATGGGGAATTTCGGGAGCTTCCCCGAACGGCCAGTCAAACCATCCACCCCGACCCGTTTATAAGTATTAATCGGCAGTCATCGTGCACACTCCCTTACCCCGACGACGAACCACGACTAGTGATCGCTGGATATCGGCTGCCGTCTAGCCCCTCACCAGTTCCGATTAGGATTTGGCGCATGTCTCTCATGTCCATTGAAGTGTACCCCGCCGACCCCAGTTGCTGAATATTTCCCGTGTTTTATTGTGTCTTTATTCACAAAGGTTGAAAAAAGGAGCCTGTTTTGACAAAGTAAGGATTACAAAGTACAAATGTGTTTTCAAATGTATAAAGTTAAGTAAAAAGTTGTCAGACAAACACTCAAGTACATTATGTGAAAAATCTATTTAAGTATTGTAATTATGTCTTTTTTTTTTTTTTTACTTTACGCCACTGCTGTGCTATTATGTTGCCAGTTGTTCAAGCCTCTATACCTTATCACTCCTGAACACTCTTTTGCAATCCTGTCAACTGGAGTGAGCTAATTGCTTTAGCCTTCTGTTCTTTTCATATTCAAATGTTAACTGCAGTTCCAAACAAAGCCAAGGACTACGTAGGCATCGGCCTTGATCCACCTTGTCCAGCAAGGTCCCCTGCCACCTCTGTGACAGTTCATTTTAAACCCAATCTATGCCGTGTTACATCAGCTCCACTTGCAGTTACATTTTCAGATATTTTTGAAACTTGAAGTGATGATTGCACTTTACCTAACCTGTGGACTTGCAGCATTCCAGTCGAGTACATAAAGGCAGTTTATCCTGGGAGTTACAGGAGAAAATATAGGAGAATAGGAGAAAATCTTTAGAAAAGATGAAACAAGATGTGTGAACCACCAATCCACTATAATGCCAGTTTATAACCATCCATCAATCAGTTTTCTAGCACTTATTCAGGTTTCTGGTTGTAGGGGACCAGTTGTGCTGGAAAATACCATTTGAGGACCAGTTGGCGCTGAAGCCAAACGCAACAGTGGGGTACACTCTTGATTAGTCACCATTCATTCACAAGGCACATACTGTACAGGCAGACAGTGATTGACACTGCTGCCTGCACTGAGTGAGTGGCTGCACGAAAATTAGCCACCTGTGACCAGTCAACTGGTTTTCCGTGTTGATAATCAATGTTCATGGCCACTGTCGTCCATGATAGTTTTATTGTTTTTCTACATCTATCTGCACATACAACATGCCAGGATTCTCTTCTTTCTAACTTAACATTGACACATTTCAGCTGAGTCATACGCTGAACCTGAATTGCTTTATTGGCTCGCTGTCAAAAGCATGAGCTCTTCATTTTTCTTTTCTTTTTTTTTTAACAGAGCCTTGCCATACTTCCGCTGTAAAATATCCGTGAATCCCCTCTCGAGCTTCTCAGGGAGTGAAGATGTATAATACCATGAAAAGAGTGAACAGTGCAGTGGATGGGGATTTGGGAATACCGAGCTCAGGCGTCATTCATGTGCCTCTGCACTGCATTATGATTCCACTGAAGCTCCATCTTTACTCACTTAGATTCTACACTGTGGTATCACCTGCCCAGTACAAAAGAGAGTGAGTCTCTTATTTTTGGTTTGTTCATCTTCTCATTTGTTGTTGTGATCAGAAGGGAATAAAGTGCACATACTGTATTGTAGGCCTATAGACCTTTTCACCTAACGTCATACGTTCCTCCGGGTGGCAAGAGACGGACGTTTTTCCAATGTTATCCCTTGTAAACAAGCCTGTTTAGATCATTTGACCAAAGTAAATCGATTGAGAAGACAGGGTAAATTTCTTGAATGATGATTTTGGCCTTTTTCACTGCAGCTTTAGTTTGAATGTTTGAAGTGCAAAGTGGAAGGCTGGCTGTAATTTACATTCAACAGGCAAACTTATTGAAAATAAGACATGTTGGATATTCAGCTATGGTTAACAGGTTCACTGAGGCTTATTCTAGGCAGTCTTACAATTTTTGTACAACTACACCCATTTGACAAAAACACTGTTTGGGAAAACGTACAATGGAGCAACCACAAACCACCAAAGAGTTTTTGTCATTGTTTTAATTTCTAGTCACTCATGCTCCGGATACAGTGCGGTTGGTGCCCATTGATTACAAATAAAAAGATCTATATTCTGCTGTCAGATTCAAAGACACTCTATGGTACATTATCATCCGTATAGCGATTCGGCACAGGAGTTGCCAACTGTTGACTGGGCAAACACGCGTTGTCTACGTCCACTCGTGTTCCTCAGTGCACACATTCGGAGCAAAGTAGCAGCTTGTCGCTGTGATCCGGGCATATTGGTCTTTGGCACAGAGAGCACAAGCTGCTGAATTTTCCTCGGTCCACCACAGATGGGCAGATCTGACACCTCTTTATTTTGAACCTGTCCCCTTGACACAGAAAATGGAGTCAGGACATGGCTACACTTGCAGTTTCACCCAACATTTTCATGAGCCTAATAGGGTCTGAACCAAATGTTGGCACAGCTTATCGAGTTTTGACCAGCAAACAGAAAGGTTGGATCTCATTAAGGTTGTATCTCATTAAGTGAAACAAAACAATCCTATGCCCTGATCCAAGGCCATCCTAGATTAGGTCCTTTGGAGTTTGATCTCCGGCACTTACTATGAAAGGCTACATTAGTGCCACTACGTTAGTGACCCTGTCATTAATTAAGGTACAGAAGCAAAAGTACTTGAATTCAGCTTGTCATTGTCCAGCAAACTTTATTACTTACTTTCATTACTTGAGAAAAACATTTTTCGAATAAAAAATCAACGTCATATGCCATGAGTTTTGTGACAAGGCTTCCAGGGATCCTTACAAATGATCAAAAAGGATCAACTCTGATCTGCCAAAACTACACAGTAAATTCTGTGTAAAAATGAGTTTTAGATTTTCCAGTGTGTGTTCCACCACATTTGCACTGGTTTCCTACAGTAACATGCATCTGTTAGTCTTTGAGCGGTCACTGGGATATCTCCAACAAGTGAAAGAGTCCAAGTTGTGTAAATGTGTAATTTTATGAGAAGGGGACAGATTAAACGTGAACTTCTTAAACGTGCAGAAACCCTGTTAGTAGGATATTTAAGGCCGTACACAGTAAATTCTGCAGAGTAAATTTGATTCTATTTTGAGTAAATTTGACTCTCTTTAGAGTGGGAACAAATAGACTCAGTTTTAGAGTAATTTTTAAACTTAGAAGAAAGTAAAATAAAGAATTGAAAATAAATAAATAAAAGTCACTCAAGGGTTGAGGAATGAACTCACGACCTTGGGAAACTGCCGAGCCACGGAGCTCCTGCTGTGTGTTAATATATCGCTAGTGTCAGCTAGAATCTTGCTAACTCCAAGACCAAAAATTGGTCTCCTCTTGGAGATAAGCAAACAGTAAGAGAGGCATAGCTCAGGTGATCGCGTGGCAGTCTCCCAAGCTGAAGGTTGTGAGTTCGTTCCTCAATACTTGAGTGACTTTTATTTTATTTTTTCAATTCTTTATTTTACTCTCTTCCAAGTGTAAATATTAGCTTACTCTAAAACCGAGTCAATTTGGTCCCACTCTAAATAGAATCAAATTTACTCTACAGAATTTACTGTGTACAGCCTTAATTATCCTACTAAAAGTGTTTCTGCACGTTTAAGGAGTTCACATTTAATCTGTCCCCATAATCTCATAAAATTACACAGTAAATTCTGTGGAGTTAATCTGACTCTATTTAGATAGGGACCAAATAGACTCAGTTTTGGAGTAATATTTACACTTGGAAGAGAGTAAAATAAAGAATTGGAAAAAATAAAAGTGATTCAAGGTAGGAACGAATTTACGACCTTCAGCTTGGGAGACAGACAATCTGCTCTCTGAGGCACGCAGCTCCTGCTTTCTGCTCGTATATCGCTCATGTCAGCTGCATCTGGTTCCATGATTGCATGGAGTCTTCCGAACTCCAACAGACCAAAAATGATCTTTGGTCTCTTGGAGAAAAGCAAACAGTAAGAGGGGCATACCTCAGCTGGTAGTGTGGCAGTCTCCCAAACTGAAGGTTGTGAGTTCAAACCTTAACCCTTGTGTGAGGGATTTTTTATTTATTTTTTTCTTCCAAATGTACTCTAATAGAGTCAAATTTATACTACAGAATTTACTGCGTACACATATACAATACTTGGACTCTTTCACTTGGAGATATGCCTGTTACCCTTCAAAGACTAACAGGTGCATGTTTCTGTAGGAAACTAGTGCAACGTAGTGGAACACACACTGGTGAATCTAAAACCCATTATACGTATACACAGAACAAATCTGACACAGAACAACGTCAGTGTACACAAACTTTGGAGCACTTCAAAAAGAATAACATTTTTATTTTTAGGTCACTTTGAGAAAAGTCATTTTGAAAGAATAATATTTAGTATACATCTTTTCATTGCGGTCAAATCTTCAAAGGGGTCAAATTTGATCTGAACATGAAGGGTTAACAAAAAAAAAAAAGGCTTCAAATATGCTTTAGCCTGAAAATACTCTGTGTAAAGAAGCAAGATTCAAAATGAAACAGGTACACTAGGCTTTCTCCTCAGTGTCGGATGTATTGTGTCACAAGGATAGAAGATGGCAAACATCCCGACTCCGTGTAATATTGGTGTGCCTGTGCAGCCGAGCAGGAGTCTTTAGCAGTGAATAATGCGGCACAGAGTGTCACGGAGGCTAACTCTGTCGCTCATGCTCTCATCTGGCCAGGTTTCTCAAGGGAGCAGCCGGCTCGGGTCTGTTCGAATTAGTCTGGAAAATCAGGCCAACGGCACCACTTTAGAGACAATTTTATTTTCCGTATATATTCAGCATTCTGTGTCATTACTGTAATGCCGCAAGTGGGCTTCAGCAATATTCTCCATTTTCCAAACGGCAATTTATTACATGACGAGACACTGGGAAAAAAAAAAAAAAAAAAAAAGGCTTCGCCTGGGTGGGCAGACAGAGATAAGACTTTTCATCGCCATGGTAATAATGCTTGGGTGATGGAGTATTTTTAGTGTAGGAACGGCAGATTAGGTGTGTTTATATGGTGTCGACCTGTGGGCAGGTTTGCATGTTAAATTTCGATAGCATCCTCAAAGCAATGAGGAGTATGAATGAGAGATGAAGACATACAGGCAGTACGGGGCGAAAGGGTGGAGGAAAGTGTGACAGGAGCACTAGCTAAATTGAAGGTAAAGGTTTATAGGACAGTAATGAGACCAGCCATGTTTTATGGTTTGGAGATAGTAGCAGTTACCAAAATACAGCAGACAGAGCTGAACTAGGTGGAATTGAAGATGCTGAGATTTCTTAGGGGTGGGGACAAGGATGGATGTGAACAAGAATTAGCTCATCAAATGGACAGCACATACTGAAATAAAACTAGTATAAGATAATACTGGGAGAGGAAAAGGCTAGTAATAGACACTATAACTGTAAGGACTCAGCTGAGTCGATAAAGAATGAATCCCAAAACTGCAGGCTCAGAGGAGGAAAACAATCTCGATTTATTCTTTCTGAAAAACCGATTGCACAAAGCTTGCGCGCAGGCAAGACAACGAAATTTATAGCGGTGCCCTTGCACACAGGCGAGGGACACGGAAGTAACAAAAGACACTTGCAAAAGGCAAGGAGGAATTGGGAAACACAAAACTCCCGCAAAAGGCAGGGAACACGAATGTAACAAAAAGCGCTTGCAACTGCAAGGAAAACTAACATAACCAAAATCGCTTGCAAACGGCAAGGAGAACTAACGTAACAAAAAACACTTGCTAACAGCAAGGACTAGAAAAACATAAATCACTTGCAACCGGCAAGGACGACACGAAATGCACACGGAATCAATCAACGCGAGTATAACAACAAAAGGCGACGCGGAAACACACACGTGAATACAAGTAAACTAAAGACGACGGCAGATTCAAAAACTTTTACCAATGGGGAAACGCGGAGAACACTTGGACACGAGGATGAGCAAGTAATAATCCGACGACGTGCTGTGTTCCTCGGAGTCCTTTTAAAGCTTTGATTGTCAACTCGATGCAGGTGCGGAGCTGGGGAACTCCCCCCTTGTCATTGACACTGAAAACACACACAAGAGCACAACAGGGCTGAGAACCGAACCATGACAATAACACAAAGCTTTGAAAATGTTTTGGAGGACAAACTGAGTACAATCATAAAGCTAGTGAAGGCCAAGACTAATAGCAGATAAAATTAGGAGAGGAAAAAGTTAGTAGAAGACCTCTTAGGAAAAGATTAGTAGAAGTCAAAGGCAATAGGGGACAAAACTTGTAAAGCTGTGGGCCCCAACTATCTTTTCTGCCACGGACTAGTTCACACAAGTCCATAATATTCGTACACAGTGGATGCAAATCCACTGTGTATTTTTATGTACCTGTACTAGCAGCGCAAACATCATAAAAAGGGTGACAACAAAGGTCACAATGGTCACGCTTATCATGAATCATACGAACAACACAAAAACTGGGGAATTTTGTAGATATACTACACTAATAAATGTGAAGGCACATTTTTATTGAACTATATTAGCAGCGTGCTCTGAAATATGCCAACATAAGGCACCACAGAACAAATACAAAGTTCATGAATAACTCGCTATAACACTAAATTGTACAGAGCGGGCCTCCTGCGTGAGCATCACCTGTCGCTGTGAATCTATATTTCAAGTAAGTCTCCTGATATTATCTGTGACTGCTCCTTCCTCTTTCTTCTTAGTCAGAGGCTCATCACTGGGCCTTTTCCTCATTGCAAAGAACCTTCCCAAATATGTGTATTTTACTCATTTTGCTGGCTCGTAAATTTAGTATCAGCGCTATGCGACCGAGGTAATTAGAATCTTGTTATGTCATTAGTCCATCATAGCCAGTTGTACCAAAGAGAACCCAGTCACTTCAAAATAAGATGGGTTTTTTTTTTTAGCCTTGGATAAGAAATAAACTGGAAGTACAGTATGTATTTTTATTCTATCAACTGTCCAGCCCGCTGTGGGCCGGGTGGTTGGGAACTACTGTTCTAAAGGACAAAGCAAGTGGAACATAAAATTATTCGCCAAAAGGATGGGAATTGACAAAAATACAAGTAAGCTGCACTTGGACAAACCTTAGTCAAGTAAAAAGCAGGAGAAAACAAAAGGGAAGGACAAAGACATTAGGTGATAAAACTAGTAGAGGATAATGCAAGAGTCTAAAACTAGTAGAGGGAAACACTAGTAGAAGAGCTAGACAAAGCAAGACAATTATGTTTTGAGGACAAAGCTTATGGAGGAAAACAATTGTAGGAGATAAAATTAGAAACTAACCTGGCAATAGCTAGCTGGGTATGCGCTTCACTCAAGTGATGTCATATGTTTTGGTTTTGGTTAATTTTGGGCGTTTACGTTGTCTTTTGTCCGATTTTGTCTATCCTAGTCTCGTCATAGTTTACCTCGTCCACCTGTGTGTGTGTCTCCCCTCCCTGTATGTGTTGCTAATTAGTGCCCTGTGTTTCCCAGGTGTGTCTTGTTAGTGCCTCATTAGTGTTGTATTTAGTCAGTGGTGTTTGTTCACGCGTGGTGGTAGCATTGTCTTGTCTTGTCCAGTTGGGGTGTGCTAAGCTGTATTGGTAGTGTCTACATCTAATCAAGTTTCTGTACGTCTGGTCAAGTGTCTCCCCTCCAAGCCAAGTGTCTCCCCTCCAGGCCAAATGTCTCACACGTCCATGCTAAGCGTCTGTCTGTCTGTCTGTCTCTCTCTCTCTCTCTCTCTCTCTCTCTCTCTCTCTCTCTCTCTCTCTCTCTCTCTCTCTCTCTCTCACACGTCCAAGCAAAGTGTCTCTGCCATGTCTGTCCACATCATGCCCAGTCTGCCCACGTCCATTCCAGTCATGTCAACCAGCTTCCCCTTTCCCAGTCAAGCCTTGGTCCCCAGTCTTCTCACCTTCCATCCAGTCCTTCACTTAGTCACTGAAAATAAAATTCCTTATATTGTCCTTCCTGTTTGTCTCCCTGCTGTGTTTCTCCGCCTTTGGGTCCATCCACCACATCCACACACCTTAATCCGTGACAAGTGTATTCTCCGCAATATCCATCTGGTACCTCTCCACAGTAATTTGGTCAGGAAAGGCGGGACATTCTGTACAATAATTCAAGCTGATTGGATGATGCGACATTCTACACGTTTGTTTTAACCAATCACGGCCACGGGTGATAATTTCATGTTTGTTCTTGTCGAAGGGGGGAAAAGCACAAGCATCTTACCAGCTAGAAATGCATGAAGCGACGTTCGCTGTTCATCATTCAACAAGGAAACAGTGAGTAATTCTTCAAGAACAGAATTAATTGCAGCGTCCATTCGTCCATGTTAGGTTTGTTTGTTAGCCCCGGTGTCAGCGCTGGCTTCCTGGTTTCATCACAGTTGCATGTTCCGCCCCAAACATAATGTTGCTCTGTGACGGCGGATATCAGCGGGAGCAGTACAAGATGTATTGTCCGGGGTTTGTGAACTCACAAATACCGTGAGAATTCATCTTGCGAGAGCAAGGTTAGGACCAAACTAATAAAGGGTAAAAAATAGTCAAAGACAAAACTATTAGACAATGCAAGTAATGGAAACTAGGACAATGCTAGTAGAGTGTTAAATTAATAGAAGACAAAAAAAAGTAGAGGAATGTAGCAGAAGACAAAACTATCCATCCATCCATCCATTTTCTGAACTGCTAATTCCTCACAAGGGTCGCGGGGTTGCCGGAGCCTTTCCCAGCTGGCTACGGGCAGTAGGCGGGGTACACCCTGAACTGGTTGCCAGCCAATACAGGGTACACAGAGACGAACAACCATTCATACGCACAAGGGCATCTATAGGGACAATTTTGTGTGTCCAATCAACCTGCCGTGCATATCATTGGAATGTGGGAGGAAATCGGAGAAAACCCACGCAGGTATGGGCAGAACATGCAAACACCACCCAGGAAGGCCAAAGCCCGGAGTTGATCTCTGCACTGGGAGTTGGACGTGCTAACCGGTCAGCCAGGAGTCCCAGGACAAAACTAGTAGAGGAAAAATCTAGAAGACCACACCTGAAGGAGCAGTAGAGTACATGGGGATACAGTTCATTTAGAACGCAGACAAAGAAAGAGAGGCCAGATGGGGATATTTGGACCTCTACAGGAATCAACAGTGAATATGTTGGCTAGAAGACTAGAAATTGAGCTACCAGGTAGCAGACAGAGGAAAACCAGATTTGTGAATGTGGTAAGTCAGAATTGCAAATAGGCGGAAAAAAGGTGATTTGCTGTGGCCACCACTGAATTGAATTTTTGAGTGTGGTTAAGCCCAGAGAAATAGAAGACTCCTGGTCTACAAATACCAATATTAGCTGCATAAAAGCACACACATGCACACACCAGCTTGTCTTGATGTCCAATAATGGGCCCCACTCTTACTCTCTTTGTGTGCTTTCATCAGACTATGGATAAAATCATACTCCAGCAAAACGTCAACAAAAGGTTGTGTTTTGTGTGCAAGAACATGTTTAGGATACTTTGGCATTCAAGATGGTGGGTTAAAAGCGGACTAGGGTGTGTTGGCGATCCTTTGAAGATGCAAGTGTTAAAAATTCTCTGTGTGCTCTCTAAGTACCCCTGCAGATACCAAGTGAATCTCTAGCACTCTTGTGCCTTGTTTGCGGGTTTATTTTACTGTCTCTTGTTCGCCCTCGGCTTTATAGGAGTCATGTTGAGTTACTGCTGATGAAAACCCCCCAAACTCCTTCTTTTTGTCCCCCTCGACACAAAATCACTCAGAGGAGAAGATGTGGGGAAGAGTTTATTGTAAATTAAGGGTTTTATGCTGCAGAACCAAAACAAATGAGATGAGGCCCTGCTCATTCATCGGGGAGAATATCAGCGTTATCTCGGGTTGGCATCCTCCGCCGCCCCTGCTGTCAAATATTGCTCATTTGGATAAAGGAAGAGGAAATTTCCACGGGCATAAAATCAACAGTGAACCGGAGGGTGGTTATTGAACCAGGCACGAGCCAGAACCGCCCCTGATAACTCTCATTATCCCGACTGACAACATATTGGATTGGCTCTGAATTGCATGCTGGCTCGATAATAATAATAATAATAATAATAATAATAATAATAATAATAACTAGAGCTGCGAGCAGCTATAAAGGGCCCTCGCAACCTGGGCCACGTTGGGGTATTTGCACGTCGGGGTACTGGCATGTTGGGGTACTGTCAAATAGGAAACCATCTAAATTTTAAACGTTTTTGCCATGCTTTGTGTTTGTAAAGTTTCATGGAAAGGCCAAAAATGATGCACAATTAACAAAATAAAATCAAAATGGATTGGCACATGGCTATATAGAATACTTTTTGAATATATTAGGCATGCCTGCCAATATTCACACATCTAGCTGAATCATATAATCGGAAAGACTTCATAAAAATGTCTAGAGGGCGCTATTGAAGCATTTATTGCAAATTTAATAAGAAATCTCTCAAATATTCATGCTTATGACAAGCCTGATGTGTGTGTAAAGTTTCATGAGTTTTTGCACATGTTTAGACCAAAAAAAAAAGCAGCATTTTACTTGGCAAACAATGCATCGCCATGAAACGGCGTGCGACAAAATAAATAACTTTCGATAACTTTGTATCTTAAACATCTTAAGATGAAGCACACCAAGTTTGAAGACAGTCGGATAAATTTTGTAGGAGGAGTTCGTTAAAATATGACCCCTAAAAAAGGCACCAAAAAATAGCTACAAATCCCAACGTAAATCAAAATGGCGGACTTCCTGTTTGGTTTAGCAGATGGTTCCAAGAGACTTTTTTTGTACATCGTGGGCTCTTATGTATGCCTCTAAATTATCATAGCGCTAGGTGAAACGTACAACCGGGAATGCTTCGTTAAGGAGGAGTTTTTTACCTCAAAATGTGATGACCGGCCCCTACGGGACTTCCTGTTGGGTTTAGCACATGGCACCAAGAGACTTTTTTGTACATTGTGGGCTGTTAAATTTGTCTCCAAATTTTCGTAGCTCTAGCTGCTTCGTACAACTGTGAATGCTTCATTAAGAGGGAATTTTTTCCTTTGCAAACTGTGCATGCCACGGCAACAGCGTGCGACGAAATAAAAAGCTTTCAATAACTTTTCATCTTCAACATTTTAAGATGAATCACACCAAGTTTGGAGATGATCGGATAAACTCTGTAGGAGGAGTTTGTTAAAATAAGACCCCTATGAAATGGCCCAAAAAATGGCAACACGTTCCAAAGTAAATCAAAATGGCGGACTTCCTGTTCGGTTTAGCATATGGTTCAAAAAGAGTTTTTTGTACCTTGAGGGCTGTTACATATGTCTTCAAATGTTGGTAACTCTAGGTGAAATGTACAGCCGGGAATGCTTCATTAAATAAGAATTTTGAAACACAAAATTTGATGCCTCGCCTCTGGCGGACTTCCTGTTAGGTTTAGCATATGGCACCAACAGGCTTTTTTGTAGATCATAGTCTGTTACATATGTGTACCAATTTTCGTGGATCTCAATTAAACGTACCATGGCAATGCTTTGTTAAGTAAGAATTTTGAAACTGTAAATTTGATGCCCCGCCACCGTCATATAGTATGTCAAAAACTTTAGATTTTTTACCATGATGTTGTCCCAGGTGTTGAGATGGTACAGCCCAAGTTTGAAGTCAATCGGGTTAACCGTGTAGGAGAAGCGGGCAAAAGTATGACCCCTGTAAATGTGCAAAAATGGGCCAAAATTGGACATTCAAATACTCATACCTCACTTCCTGTCTATTTTAGGGTACACATATCAAAGAGGTTTTTGTTCATCTGGATGTGCTACAGGTGCCACACAATTTTCGTAGCCATAGGACAATCGTAGCGGGACAGGGATCCGTTAAACCTATGTAGGTGGCGCTACGGAGCCATTTTTCTGTTATCATGTATAGCGACTTTAAAATATCAAATTTTTCGCCAGGCCTGATGTGCGTGTAAAGTTTGGTGAGTTTTCGTTCATGTTTAGTGCGTCAAAAATGTGGTTGTTTGCGGAAAAGAATAATAACAAAGAAAAAGAAGAAGAAGAATAATAACTAGAGCTGCGAGCAGCTATAAAGGGCCCTCGCAGCCCGGGCCACATTGGGGTCCTTGCACGTTGGGGTACTTGCACGTTGGGGTACTGGCACGTTGGGGTACTGGCATATTGGAAGCAAAATTTCTTTGAAAATGGCATAATAAACGTTTACATGTAGAATATTTTTTTGCCAGTGTGTGTGTCAAGCTCAACGGGTTTTGGTGATTGTTAAGACCTGCAAAAATCAGCGTCCTTTTTTATTTTTAGGCAATGAGTTGCCCTGATTGGTATTTTTTTGTAAAAATGTATATACACATCATCGCTCGTTGTACTCATTGCACAATGTTACTTTTATTGTCCAAAGGGGCAATCAAAAATGAATAAAACAAAATGGAAACGTACATACGTTTGGATCGGTGTGAAGCCAGTGAACAATTTGAGTGGTGGAAACTCAAAGAATATTCATAAATGACTTAGTCATCACACTTAGAATGAGTTTAAATTTTTTTGTACAAAATACCGTATGTGGTTTTTTATATATATATATATATAAATGCCTCAAGGGCTAGGTGGCGCTGTATTTATAACTGAATGTTGTCATAGAGATACCTTCAGGCCTTGATTATAAGCATACATGTCAAGTGTGGGATTTTTTTTGGAGCATGTACCGTGGAGTTATTAAGCATATCCTTCATTCACGATATTGCTTTTAATGTCCACAGAGGCTATCAAAAATAAATAAAAATATATATATGTTTGGATAAGTCTGATGCCAGTGAACATTTTGAGTGGTGGAAACTAAAAGAATATTCATAAATGACTTCGTTATCACACTTAGAATGAGTTTACATTTTTTGTACAAAATACCGTATGTGGGGTATTTTTTTTTATGCCTCAAGGGCTAGGTGGCGCTGCATATATAACCGAATGTTGTCATAGAGATAGCTTCAGGCCTTGACGATAAACATACATGTCAAGTTTGGGATTTTTTGGAGCATGTACCGGGGAGTTATTAAGCATATCCTTTTTCAGTGCGAAACACAAATTTTGATGCCCCGCCTTCATCATATAGTATTTCGAAAGGTCAAGATTTTTCCCCCTGTCGTTGGCTCAGGTCTTGACATGGTCCAGGTCAAGTCTTAACTCAGTCAGATGAAACGTGTAGGAGAAGTGGGCAAAAGTCTGCCCCCTGTGAATGTGCAAAAATCGTCAAAAATGGGACATTCAAAAATTCGTAGCTCACTTCCTGTTCATTTTAGCATATGGGTCCAAGAGACTTTTTTGTAGGTCTTGGGCTCCCTCATACACCTAAAAATATTCGTCGTTTTTGCTTAAACGTACAACCGGGGCTGCTTCATTAAGAACTTCTAGGGGGCGCTATTGAGTCATTTTTGTAAAAATAGCACAATCAACAATAAAATATTGCTTATTTTACCAGGCCAGATGTGTGTGCCAAGTTTCATGAGTTTCTGTGCATGTTTAGACCCTCAAAACTGGCGTTGTTTTCTTGGCGAACAGCGCTGAGCCACACCCACAACAATTCGCGAAAACTCACAAACTTCGTGTTGTGACATCATGAAGGTCGAAACCCTCATCTGAGCAAATATGAGGTAGGTCCAGTTAACGTGTGTGGAGAAAAACGTAGAAGAAAATTCGTAAGAAAAAAATTTGCCACTAGGTGGCGCTATCAGTTAGATGAAATATAAGTCAGTAGATGTCTTTAGGGCTGGACTCTCATCAAATGTGTGAAATTTTGAGAAGATAGGATCATCTCGGTCAAGTTAATGCAGCTTTTATTTTCAAGAAAAATCTTCAGACTTTGCGTCACCGTAGCGGCCACACCCTTTGGCGAAAAGTTACAATATTCAGTGTGGGGCATGATCAACATCTTAAGGCTTTTCTGACCAATTTTCAACTGGATCCCTTCAACGAGCTCAGCGCAGTAGCTAAAAACGTAAAGTATGACATTTATTGTAACCACTAGGTGGCGCTATATGTATAACTGAATTTTATCATATAGATGTTTTCAGGCCGTGACTATTACGTTGCCTGATAAGTTTGAGATTTTTTGGAGCTTGAACATGGGAGTTATTAAGCATTTGCTCTTTCTGGACAAATGAAATTTTAAAGGCAATATTTGATGCCCCGCCCCCGTCATATAGTATTTCAAAAAGGCAAGATGTTTTGCCCAGTTGTTCTCTCAGGTCTTGAGATGATAAATGCCAAGTTTGAAGTCAATTGGATGAAAATTGTTTGCAAAGGGGGAAAAAGCATGACCACAGTGAATGTGCCAAAATAGGCCAAAATTGGACATTAAAAAATTCATAGCTCACTTCCTGTACATTTTAGCTACATGGTCCCAATAGACTTTTTTGTGCGTCTCGGGGTGCTACACGTGCCTGCCAATTTTCGTTGCTCTAGCTCAAACATGCCGGGCTTGGTTTATATTTTTCTATGCTAGGGGGCGCTATAGAGTCACGTTGTTATGACGACTTCATAATATCAAATTTTTCGCCGGGCCTGAGGAGTGTGCAAAGTTTGGTGAGTTTTCGTAAATGTTTAGGTACCCAAAATCGCGATCGTTTACGGAGAAGAAGAAGAAGAAGAAGAAGAATAATAATAACTAGAGCTGCGAGCAGCTATAAAGGGCCCTCGCAGCCCGGGCCACGTTGGGGTCCTTGCACGTTGGGGTACTTGCACGTTGGGGTACTGGCACGTTGGGGTACTGGCATATTGGAAGCAAAATTTCTTTGAAAATGGCATAATAAACGTTTACATGTAGAATATTTTTTTTGCCAGTGTCTGTCAAGCTCAACGGATTTTGGTGATTGTTAAGACCTGCAAAAATCAGCGTCCTTATTTATTTTTAGGCAATGAGTTGCCCTGATTGGTATTTTTTTGTAAAAGTGTATATACACATCATCGCTCGTTGTACTCATTGCACAATGTTTACTTTTATTGTCCAAAGGGGCAATCAAAAATGAATAAAACAAAATGGAAACGTACATACGTTTGGATCGGTGTGAAGCCAGTGAACAATTTGAGTGGTGGAAACTAAAAGAATATTCATAAATGACTTAGTTATCACACTTAGAATGAGTGTACATTTTTTGTACAAAATACCGTATGTGGGGTATTTTTTTAATTTTTTTTTATATAAGCCTCAACGGCTAGGTGGCGCTGTATTTATAACTGAATGTTGTCATAGAGATACCTTCAGGCCTTGATTATAAGCATACATGTCAAGTGTGGGATTTTTTTTGGAGCATGTACCGTGGAGTTATTAAGCATATCCTTCATTCACGATATTGCTTTTAATGTCCATAGAGGCTATCAAAAATAAATAAAAATATATATATGTTTGGATAAGTCTGATGCCAGTGAACATTTTGAGTGGTGGAAACTAAAAGAATATTCATAAATGACTGAGTTATCACACTTAGAATGAGTTTACATTTTTTGTACAAAATACCGTATGTGGGGTATTTTTTTTTTATGCCTCAAGGGCTAGGTGGCGCTGCATATATAACTGAATGTTGTCATAGAGATAACTTCAGGCCTTGACGATAAACATACATGTCAAGTTTGGGATTTTTTGGAGCATGTACCGGGGAGTTATCAAGCATATCCTTTTTCATTGCGAAACACAAATTTTGATGCCCCGCCCTCATCATATAGTATTTTGAAAAGTCAAAATTTTTCCCCCTGTCGTTGGCTCAGGTCTTGACATGGTCCAGGCCAAGTCTTAACTCAGTCGGATGAAACGTGTAGGAGAAGTGGGCAAAAGTCTGCGCCCTGTGAATGTGCAAAAATTGTCAAAAATGGGACATTCAAAAAATCGTAGCTCACTTCCTGTTCATTTTAGCATATGGGTAAAAGAGACTTTTTTGTAGGTCTTGGGCTCCCTCATACACCTAAAAATATTCGTCGTTCTTGCTTAAACGTACAACTGGGGCTGTTTCGTTAAAGATTTCTAGGGGGCGCTATTGAGTCATTTTTGTAAAAATAGCACAATCGCCGATAAAAAATTGCTCATTTTGCCAGGCCAGCTGTGTGTGCCAAGTTTCGTGTGTTTCTGTGCCAGTTTAGGCCCTCAAAATTGGCGTTGTTTTCTTGGCGAACAGCGCTTAGCCACGCCCACAGCGACTCGCGAAAACTCACAAACTTCGTGTTGTGACAGCATGAAGGCCGACACCCTCATCTGAGCAAATATGAGGTAGGTCCAGTTAACATGGTTGGAGAAAAACATTGAAGAAAAATCGTAAGAAAAAAAATTGCCAGTAGGTGGCGCTATCAGTAAGATGAAATATAAGTTTGTAGATGTCTTTAGGGCTGGACTCTCATCAATTGTGTAAAATTTTGAGAAGATAGCATCATCTCGGTCAAGTTAATGCAGCTTTTGTTGTCACGAGAAATCTTCAGACTTTGCGGCACCGTAGCGGCCACGCCCTTTGGCGAAAAGTTACAATATTCGGTGTGGGGCATGATCAACATCTTAAGGCTTTTCTGACCAATTTTCAACTGGATCCCTTCAACGAGCTCAGCACAGTAGCTAAAAACGTAAAGTATGACAATTATTGTTGCCACTAGGTGGCGCTACATGGATAACTGAATTTTATCATATAGATGTTTTCAGGCCGTGACTATTAAGTTGCCTGATAAGTTTGAGATTTTTTGGAGCTTGAACATGGGAGTTATTAAGCATTTGCTCTTTCTGGACAAATGAAATTTTAAAGGCAATATTTGATGCCCCGCCCCCGTCATATAGTATTTCGAAAAGGCAAGATTTTGTCCCCAGTTGTTCTCTCAGGTCTTGAGATGATAAATGCCAAGTTTGAAGTCAATTGGATGAAAAATGTTTGCAAAGGGGGAAAAAGCATGACCACAGTGAATGTGCCAAAATAGGCCAAAATTGGACATTAAAAAATTCATAGCTCACTTCCTGTACATTTTAGCTACATGGTCCCAATAGACTTTTTTGTGCGTCTCGGGGTGCTACACGTGCCTGCCAATTTTCGTTGCTCTAGCTCAAACATGCCGGGCTTGGTTTTTATTTTTCTATGCTAGGGGGCGCTATAGAGTCGCGTTGTTATGACGACTTCATAATATCAAATTTTTCGCCGGGCCTGAGGAGTGTGCAAAGTTTGGTGAGTTTTCGTAAATGTTTAGGTACCCAAAATCGTGATCGTTTACGGAGAAGAAGAAGAAGAAGAAGAAGAATAATAATAACTAGAGCTGCGAGCAGCTATAAAGGGCCCTCGCAGCCCGGGCCACGTTGGGGTCCTTGCACGTTGGGGTACTTGCACGTTGGGGTACTGGCACGTTGGGGTACTGGCATATTGGAAGCAAAATTTCTTTGAAAATGGCATAATAAACGTTTACATGTAGAATATTTTTTTGCCAGTGTGTGTGTCAAGCTCAACGGGTTTTGGTGATTGTTAAGACCTGCAAAAATCAGCGTCCTTTTTTATTTTTAGGCAATGAGTTGCCCTGATTGGTATTTTTTTGTAAAAGTGTATATACACATCATCGCTCGTTGTACTCATTGCACAATGTTACTTTTATTGTCCAAAGGGGCAATCAAAAATGAATAAAACAAAATGGAAACGTACATACGTTTGGATCGGTGTGAAGCCAGTGAACAATTTGAGTGGTGGAAACTAAAAGAATATTCATAAATGACTTAGTTATCACACTTAGAATGAGTGTACATTTTTTGTACAAAATACCGTTTGTGGGGTATTTTTTTTTATTTTTATATAAGCCTCAAGGGCTAGGTGGCGCTGTATTTATAACTGAATGTTGTCATAGAGATACCTTCAGGCCTTGATTATAAGCATACATGTCAAGTGTGGGATTTTTTTTTGGAGCATGTACCGTGGAGTTATTAAGCATATCCTTCATTCACGATATTGCTTTTAATGTCCATAGAGGCTATCAAAAATAAATAAAAATATATATATGTTTGGATAAGTCTGATGCCAGTGAACATTTTGAGTGGTGGAAACTAAAAAAATATTCATAAATGACTTAGTTATCACACTTAGAATGAGTGTACATTTTTTGTACAAAATACCGTATGTGGGGTATTTTTTTTTCATGCCTCAAGGGCTAGGTGGCGCTGCATATATAACTGAATGTTGTCATAGAGATACCTTCAGGCCTTGACGATAAACATACATGTCAAGTTTGGGATTTTTTGGAGCATGTACCGGGGAGTTATTAAGCATATCCTTTTTCAGTGCGAAACACAAATTTTGATGCCCCGCCCTCACCATATAGTATTTCCGAAAGTCAAGATTTTTCCGTCTGTTGTTGGCTCAGGTCTTGGCATGGTCCAGGTCAAGTCATAAGTCAGTCGGATAAAACGTGTAGGAGAAGTGGGCAAAAGTATGCCCCCTGAAAATGTGCAAAAATCGTCAAAAATGGGACATTCAAAAATTCGTAGCTCACTTCCTGTTCATTTTAGCATATGGGTACAAGAGACTTTTTTGTAGGTCTTGGGCTCCCTCATACACCTAAAAATATTCGTCGTTCTTGCTTAAACGTACAACCGGGGCTGCTTCGTTAAAAATTTCGAGGGGGCGCTATTGAGTCATTTTTTTAAAAATAGCACAATCAACAATAAAATATTGTTCATTTTACCAGGCCAGATGTGTGTGCCAAGTTTCATGAGTTTCTGCGCATGTTTAGACCCTCAAAACTGGCGTTGTTTTCTTGGCGAACAGTGCTTAGCCACGCCCACAGCGATTCGCGAAAACTCACAAACTTCGTGTTGTGACATCATGAAGGCCGAAACCCTCATCTGAGCAAATATGAGGTTGGTCCAGGTAACGTGTTTGGAGAAAAAATGTACAAGAAAATTCGTAAGAAAAAAAATTGCCACTAGGTGGCGCTATCAGTAAGATGAAATATAAGTTCGTAGATGTCTTTAGGGCTGGACTCTCATCAAATGTGTGAAATTTTGAGAAGATAGGATCATCTCGGTCAAGTTCATGCAGCTTTTATTGTCACGAAAAATCTTCAGACTTTGCGGCACCGTAGCGGCCACGCCCTTTGGCGAAAAGTTACAATATTCGGTGTGGGGCATGATCAACATCTTAAGGCTTTTCTGACCAACTTTCAACTGGATCCCTTCAACGGGCTCAGCGCAGTAGCTAAAAACGTAAAGTATGACATTTATTGTCACCACTAGGTGGCGCTATATGTATAACTGAATTTTATCATATAGATGTTTTCAGGCCGTGACTATTACGTTGCCTGAGAAGTTTGAGATTTTTTGGAGCTTGAACATGGGAGTTATTAAGCATTTGCTCTTTCTGGACAAATGAAATTTTAAAGACAATATTTGATGCCCCGCCCCCATCATATAGTATTTCGAAAAGGCAAGACTTTTTGCCCAGTTGTTCTCTCAGGTCTTGAGATGATAAATGCCAAGTTTGATGTGAATTGGATGAAAAATGTTTGCAGAGGGGGAAAAAGCATGACCACAGTGAATGTGCCAAAATAGGCCAAAATTGGACATAAAAAAATTCATAGCTCATTTCCTGTACATTTTAGCTACATGGTCCCAATAGACTTTTTTGTGCGTCTCGGGGTGCTACACGTGCCTGCCAATTTTCGTTGCTCTAGCTCAAACGTGCCAGGCTTGGTTTTTATTTTTCTACGCTAGGGGGCGCTATAGAGTCGCGTTGTTATGACGACTTCATAATATCAAATTTTTCGCCGGGCCTGAGGAGTGTGCAAAGTTCGGTGAGTTTTCGTGAATGTTTAGGTACCCAAAATCGCGATCGTTTACGGAGAAGAAGAAGAAGAAGAAGAAGAATAACTAGAGCTGCGAGCAGCTATAAAGGGCCCTCGCAGCCCGGGCCATGTTGGAGTCCTTGCACGTTGGGGTACTTGCACATTAGGGTACTGGCACGTTGGGGTACTGGCATATTGGAAGCAAAATTTCTTTGAAAATGGCATAATAAACGTTTACATGTAGAATATTTTTTTTGCCAGTGTGTATCAAGCTCAACGGGTTTTGGGGATTGTTAAGACCTGCAAAAATCTGCGTCCTTTTTTATTTTTAGGCAATGAGTTGCCCTGATTGGTATTTTTTGTAAAAGTGTATATATACATCATCGCTCGTTGTACTCATTGCACAATGTTACTTTTATTGTCCAAAGGGCCAATCAAAAATGAATAAAACAAAATGGAAACGTACATACGTTTGGATCGGTGTGAAGCCAGTGAACAATTTGAGTGGTGGAAACTAAAAGAATATTCATAAATGACTTAGTTATCACACTTAGAATGAGTTTACATTTTTTGTACAAAATACCGTATGTGGGTTTTTTTTTTTTTATATAAGCCTCAAGGGCTAGGTGGCGCTGTATTTATAACTGAATGTTGTCATCGAGATACCTTCAGGCCTTGATTATAAGCATACATGTCAAGTGTGGGATTTTTTTTGGAGCATGTACCGTGGAGTTATTAAGCATATCCTTCATTCACGATATTGCTTTTAATGTCCACAGAGGCTATCAAAAATAAATAAAAATATATATATGTTTGGATAAGTCTGATGCCAGTGAACATTTTGAGTGGTGGAAACTAAAAGAATATTCATAAATGACTTAGTTATCACACTTAGAATGAGTTTACATTTTTTGTACAAAATACCGTATGTGGGGTATTTTTTTTTTATGCCTCAAGGGCTAGGTGGCGCTGCATATATAACTGAATGTTGTCATAGAGATAGCTTCAGGCCTTGACGATAAACATACATGTCAAGGTTGGGATTTTTTGGAGCATGTACCGGGGAGTTATTAAGCATATCCTTTTTCAGTGCGAAACACAAATTTTGATGCCCCGCCTTCATCATATAGTATTTCGAAAGGTCAAGCTTTTTCCCCCTGTCGTTGGCTCAGGTCTTGACATGGTCCAGGTCAAGTCTTAACTCAGTCAGATGAAACGTGTAGGAGAAGTGGGCAAAAGTCTGCCCCCTGTGAATGTGCAAAAATAGTCAAAAATGGGACATTCAAAAATTCGTAGCTAACTTCCTGTTCATTTTAGCATATGGGTCCAAGAGACTTTTTTTGTAGGTCTTGGGCTCCCTCATACACCTAAAAATATTCGTCGTTCTTGCTTAAACGTACAACCGGGGCTGCTTCGTTAAAAATTTCTAGGGGGCGCTATTGAGTCATTTTTGTAAAAATAGCACAATCAACAATAAAATATTGCTAATTTTACCAGGCCAGATGTGTGTGCCAAGTTTCATGAGTTTCTGTGCATGTTTCGACCCTCAAAACTGGCGTTGTTTTCTTGGCGAACAGCGCTTAGCCACACCCACAGCAATTCGCGAAAACTCACAAACTTCGTGTTGTGACATCATGAAGGCCGAAACCCTCATCTGAGCAAATATGAGGTAGGTCCAGTTAACGTGTTTGGAGAAAAACGGAGAAGAAAATTCGTAAGAAAAAAAATTGCCACTAGGTGGCGCTATCAGTTAGATGAAATATAAGTCAGTAGATGTCTTTAGGGCTGGACTCTCATCAAATGTGTGAAATTTTGAGAAGATAGGATCATCTCGGTCAAGTTAATGCAGCTTTTATTTTCACGAAAAATCTTCAGACTTTGCGTCACCGTAGCGGCCACGCCCTTTGGCGAAAAGTTACAATATTCGGTGTGGGGCATGATCAACATCTTAAGGCTTTTCTGACCAATTTTCAAATGGATCCCTTCAACAAGCTCAGCACAGTAGCTAAAAACGTAAAGTATGACATTTATTGTAACCACTAGGTGGCGCTATATGTATAACTGAATTTTATCATATAGATGTTTTCAGGCCGTGACTATTACGTTGCCTGAGAAGTTTGAGATTTTTTGGAGCTTGAACATTGGGAGTTATTAAGCATTTGCTCTTTCTGGACAAATGAAATTTTAAAGGCAATATTTGATGCCCCGCCCCCGTCATATAGTATTTCAAAAAGGTAAGATGTTTTGCCCAGTTGTTCTCTCAGGTCTTGAGATGATAAATGCCAAGTTTGAAGTCAATTGGATGAAAAATGTTTGCAAAGGGGGAAAAAGCATGACCACAGTGAATGTGCCAAAATAGGCCAAAATTGGACATTAAAAAATTCATAGCTCACTTCCTGTACATTTTAGCTACATGGTCCCAATAGACTTTTTTGTGCGTCTCGGGGTGCTACACGTGCCTGCCAATTTTTGTTGCTCTATCTCAAACGTGCCGGGCTTGGTTTTTATTTTTCTACGCTAGGGGGCGCTATCGAGTCGCATTGTTATGACGACTTAATAATATCAAATTTTTCGCCGGGCCTGAGGAGTGTGCAAAGTTCGGTGAGTTTTCGTGAATGTTTAGGTACCCAAAATCGCGATCGTTTGCGGAGAATAAAGAATAATAATAATAACTAGAGCTGCGAGCAGCTATAAAGGGCCCTCGCAGCCCGGGCCACGTTGGAGTCCTTGCACGTTGGGGTACTTGCACGTTAGGGTACTGGCACGTTGGGGTACTGGCATATTGGAAGCAAAATTTCTTTGAAAATGGCATAATAAACGTTTACATGTAGAATATTTTTTTTGCCAGTGTGTGTCAAGCTCAACGGGTTTTGGTGATTGTTAAGACCTGCAAAAATCAGCGTCCTTATTTATTTTTAGGCAACGAGTTGCCCTGATTGGTATTTTTTGTAAAAGTGTATATATACATCATCGCTCGTTGTACTCATTGCACAATGTTACTTTTATTGTCCAAAGGGGCAATCAAAAATGAATAAAACAAAATGGAAACGTACATACGTTTGGATCGGTGTGAAGCCAGTGAACAATTTGAGTGGTGGAAACTAAAAGAATATTCATAAATGACTTAGTCATCACACTTAGAATGAGTTTACATTTTTTGTGCAAAATACCGTATGTGGGTTTCTTTTTTTTTATATAAGCCTCAAGGGCTAGGTGGCGCTGTATTTATAACTGAATGTTGTCATCGAGATACCTTCAGGCCTTGATTATAAGCATACATGTCAAGTGTGGGATTTTTTTTGGAGCATGTACCGTGGAGTTATTAAGCATATCCTTCATTCACGATATTGCTTTTAATGTCCACAGAGGCTATCAAAAATAAAAAAATATATATATATGTTTGGATAAGTCTGATGCCAGTGAACATTTTGAGTGGTGGAAACTAAAAGAATATTCATAAATGACTTAGTTATCACACTTAGAATGAGTTTACATTTTTTGTACAAAATACCGTATGTGGGGTATTTTTTTTTATGCCTCAAGGGCTAGGTGGCGCTGCATATATAACTGAATGTTGTCATAGAGATAGCTTCAGGCCTTGACGATAAACATACATGTCAAGTTTGGGATTTTTTGGAGCATGTACCGGGGAGTTATCAAGCATATCCTTTTTCATTGCGAAACACACATTTTGATGCCCCGCCCTCATCATATAGTATTTCGAAAAGTCAAAATTTTTCCCCCTGTCGTTGGCTCAGGTCTTGACATGGTCCAGGCCAAGTCTTAACTCAGTCGGATGAAACGTGTAGGAGAAGTGGGCAAAAGTCTGCCCCCTGTGAATGTGCAAAAATCGTCAAAAATGGGACATTCAAAAATTCGTAGCTCACTTCCTGTTCATTTTAGCATATGGGTACAAGAAACTTTTTTGTAGGTCTTGAGCTCCCTCATACACCTAAAAATATTCGTCGTTCTTGCTTAAACGTACAACCGGGGCTGCTTCGTTAAAAATTTCAAGGGGGCGCTATTGAGTCATTTTTTTAAAAATAGCACAATCAACAATAAAATATTGCTCATTTTACCAGGCCAGATGTGTGTGCCAAGTTTCAGGAGTTTCTGTGCATGTTTAGACCCTCAAAACTCGCGTTGTTTTCTTGGCTAACAGCGCTTAGCCACGCCCACAGCAATTCGCGAAAACTCACAAACTTCGTGTTGTGACATCATGAAGGCCGAAACCCTCATCTGAGCAAATATGAGGTAGGTCCAGTTAACGTGTTTGGAGAAAAACGTAGAAGAAAATTCGTAAGAAAAAAAATTGCCAGTAGGTGGCGCTATCAGTAAGATGAAATATAAGTTTGTAGATGTCTTTAGGGCTGGACTCTCATCAATTGTGTAAAATTTTGAGAAGATAGCATCATCTCGGTCAAGTTAATGCAGCTTTTGTTGTCACGAGAAATCTTCAGACTTTGCGGCACCGTAGCGGCCACGCCCTTTGGCGAAAAGTTACAATATTCGGTGTGGGGCATGATCAACATCTTAAGGCTTTTCTGACCAATTTTCAACTGGATCCCTTCAACGAGCTCAGCACAGTAGCTAAAAACGTAAAGTATGACAATTATTGTTACCACTAGGTGGCGCTACATGGATAACTGAATTTTATCATATAGATGTTTTCAGGCCGTGACTATTAAGTTGCCTGATAAGTTTGAGATTTTTTGGAGCTTAAACATGGGAGTTATTAAGCATTTGCTCTTTCTGGACAAATGAAATTTTAAAGGCAATATTTGATGCCCCGCCCCCGTCATATAGTATTTCGAAAAGGCAAGATTTTTTCCCCAGTTGTTCTCTCAGGTCTTGAGATGATAAATGCCAAGTTTGAAGTCAATTGGATGAAAAATGTTTGCAAAGGGGGAAAAAGCATGACCACAGTGAATGTGCCAAAATAGGCCAAAATTGGACATTAAAAAATTCATAGCTCACTTCCTGTACATTTTAGCTACATGGTCCCAATAGACTTTTTTGTGCGTCTCGGGGTGCTACACGTGCCTGCCAATTTTCGTTGCTCTAGCTCAAACATGCCGGGCTTGGTTTTTATTTTTCTATGCTAGGGGGCGCTATAGAGTCGCGTTGTTATGACGACTTCATAATATCAAATTTTTCGCCGGACCTGAGGAGTGTGCAAAGTTTGGTGAGTTTTCGTAAATGTTTAGGTACCCAAAATCGTGATCGTTTACGGAGAAGAAGAAGAAGAAGAAGAATAATAATAATAATAATAATAATAATCCGATCGAAAAACAATAGGGACCTCGCAGCGGTAGCTGCTCGGGCCCTAATAATAATAATAATAATAATAATAATAATAATAATAATAATAATAATTTTTACAAAAACAATAGGGACCTCGCAGCGGTCGCTGCTCGGGCCCTAATAATAATAATAATTCTTACAAAAACAAGAGGGACCTCGCAGCGGTCGCTGCTCGGGCCCTAATAACTAGAGCTGCGAGCAGCTATAAAGGGCCCTCGCAGCCCGGGCCACGTTGGGGTCCTTGCACGTTGGGGTACTTGCACGTTAGGGTACTGGCACGTTGGGGTACAGGCATATTGGAAGCAAAATTTCTTTGAAAATGGCATAATAAACGTTTACATGTAGAATATTTTTTTTGCCAGTGTCTGTCAAGCTCAATGGGTTTTGGTGATTGTTAAGACCTGCAAAAATCAGCGTCCTTATTTATTTTTAGGCAATGAGTTGCCCTGATTGGTATTTTTTGTAAAAGTGTATATATACATCATCGCTCGTTGTACTCATTGCACAATGTTACTTTTATTGTCCAAAGGGGCAATCAAAAATGAATAAAACAAAATGGAAACGTACATACGTTTGGATCGGTGTGAAGCCAGTGAACAATTTGAGTGGTGGAAACTAAAAGAATATTCATAAATGACTTAGTTATAACACTTAGAATGAGTTTACATTTTTTGTACAAAATACCGTATGTGTTTTTTTTTTTTATATAAGCCTCAAGGGCTAGGTGGCGCTGTATTTATAACTGAATGTTGTCATCGAGATACCTTCAGGCCTTGATTATAGGCATACATGTAAAGTGTGGGATTTTTTTTGGCGCATGTACCGTGGAGTTATTAAGCATATCCTTCATTCACGATATTGCTTTTAATGTCCACAGAGGCTATCAAAAATAAATAAAAATATATATATGTTTGGATAAGTCTGATGCCAGTGAACATTTTGAGTGGTGGAAACTAAAAGAATATTCATAAATGACTTAGTTATCACACTTAGAATGAGTTTACATTTTTTGTACAAAATACCGTATGTGGGGTATTTTTTTTTTATGCCTCAAGGGCTAGGTGACGCTGCACATATAACTGAATGTTGTCATTGAGATAGCTTCAGGCCTTGACGATAAACATACATGTCAAGTTTGGGATTTTTTGGAGCATGTACCGGGGAGTTATGAAGCATATCCTTTTTCAGTGCGAAACACAAAATTTGATGCCCCGCCTTCATCATATAGTATTTCGAAAAGTCAAGATTTTTCCCCCTGTCGTTGGCTCAGGTCTTGACATGGTCCAGGTCAAGTCTTAACTCAGTCAGATGAAACGTGTAGGAGAAGTGGGCAAAAGTCTGCCCCCTGTGAATGTGCAAAAATCGTCAAAAATGGGACATTCAAAAATTCGTAGCTCACTTCCTGTTCATTTTAGCATATGGGTCCAAGAGACTTTTTTGTAGGTCTTTGGCTCCCTCATACACCTAAAAATTTTCGTAGATCTTGCTTAAACGTACAATCGGGGCTACTTCGTTAAAAATTTCTAGGGGGCGCTATTGAGTCATTTTTGTAAAAATAGGACAATACATGATAAAATATTGCTCATTTTGCCAGGCCAGATATGTGTGCCAAGTTTCATGAGTTTCTGCGCATGTTTAGACCCTCAAAACTGGCGTTGTTTTCTTGGCGAACAGTGCTTAGCCACGCCCACAGCGATTCGCGAAAACTCACAAACTTCGTGTTGTGACATCATGAAAGCCGAATCCCTCATCTGAGCAAATATGAGGTAGGTCCAGTTCACGTGTTTGGAGAAAAAACGTAGAAGAAAATTCGTAAGAAAAAAAATTGCCACTAGTTGGCGCTATCAGTAAGATGAAATATAAGTTCATAGATGTCTTTAGGGCTGGACTCTCATCAAATGTGTGAAATTTTGAGAAGATAGGATCATCTCGGTCAAGTTCATGCAGCTTTTATTGTCACGAAAAATCTTTAGACTTTGCGGCACCGTAGCGGCCACGCCATTTGGCGAAAAGTTACAATATTCGGTGTGGGGCATGATCAACATCTTAAGGCTTTTCTGACCAATTTTCAACTGGATCCCTTCAACGAGCTCAGCACAGTAGCTAAAAACGTAAAGTATGACATTTATTGTAACCACTAGGTGGCGCTATATGTAGAACTGAATTTTGTCATATAGATGTTTTCAGGCCGTGTCGATTACGTTGCCTGAGAAGTTTGAGAATTTTTGGAGCTTATACATGGGAGTTATTCAGCATTTGCTCTTTCTGGACAAATGAAATTTTAAAGGCAATATTTGATGCCCCGCCCCCGTCATATAGTATTTCGAAAAGGCAAGACTTTTTGCCCAGCTGTTCTCTTAGGTCTTGAGATGAAAAATGCCAAGTTTGAAGTCAATGGGATGAAAAATTTTTGCATAGGGGGAAAAAGCATGACCACAGTGAATGTGCCAAAATAGGCCAAAATTGGACATTAAAAAATTCATAGCTCACTTCCTGTACATTTTAGCTATATGGTCCCAATAGACTTTTTTGTGCGTCTCGGGGTGCTACACGTGCCTACCAATTTTCGTTGCTCTAGCTCAAACGTGCCGGGCTTGGTTTTTATTTTTCTATGCTAGGGGGCGCTATAGAGTCGCGTTGTTATAACGACTTCATAATATCAAATTTTTCGCCGGACCTGAGGAGTGTGCAAAGTTCGGTGAGTTTTCGTGAATATTTAGGTACCCAAAATCGCGATTGTTTGCGGAGAATAAAGAATAATAATAATAATAATAACTAGAGCTGCGAGCAGCTATAAAGGGCCCTCGCAGCCCGGGCCACGTTGGGGTCCTTGCACGTTGGGGTACTTGCACGTTGGGGTACTGGCACGTTGGGGTACTGGCATATTGGAAGCAAAATTTCTTTGAAAATGGCATAATAAACGTTTACATGTAGAATATTTTTTTTGCCAGTGTCTGTCAAGCTCAACGGATTTTGGTGATTGTTAAGACCTGCAAAAATCAGCGTTCTTATTTATTTTTAGGCAATGAGTTGCCCTGATTGGTATTTTTTTGTAAAAGTGTATATACACATCATCGCTCGTTGTACTCATTGCACAATGTTTACTTTTATTGTCCAAAGGGGCAATCAAAAATGAATAAAACAAAATGGAAACGTACATACGTTTGGATCGTGTGAAGCCAGTGAACAATTTGAGTGGTGGAAACTAAAAGAATATTCATAAATGACTTAGTTATCACACTTAGAATGAGTGTACATTTTTTGTACAAAATACCGTATGTGGGGTATTTTTTAAATTTTTTTATATAAGCCTCAACGGCTAGGTGGCGCTGTATTTATAACTGAATGTTGTCATAGAGATACCTTCAGGCCTTGATTATAAGCATACATGTCAAGTGTGGGATTTTTTTTGGAGCATGTACCGTGGAGTTATTAAGCATATCCTTCATTCACGATATTGCTTTTAATGTCCATAGAGGCTATCAAAAATAAATAAAAATATATATATGTTTGGATAAGTCTGATGCCAGTGAACATTTTGAGTGGTGGAAACTAAAAGAATATTCATAAATGACTTCGTTATCACACTTAGAATGAGTGTACATTTTTTGTACAAAATACCGTATGTGGGGTATTTTTTTTTCATGCCTCAAGGGCTAGGTGGCGCTGCATATATAACTGAATGTTGTCATAGAGATAACTTCAGGCCTTGACGATAAACATACATGTCAAGTTTGGGATTTTTTGGAGCATGTACCGGGGAGTTATCAAGCATATCCTTTTTCATTGCGAAACACAAATTTTGATGCCCCGCCTTCATCATATAGTATTTCGAAAGGTCAAGATTTTTCCCCCTGTCGTTGGCTCAGGTCTTGACATGGTCCAGGTCAAGTCTTAACTCAGTCAGATGAAACGTGTAGGAGAAGTGGGCAAAAGTCTGCCCCCTGTGAATGTGCAAAAATTGTCAAAAATGGGACATTCAAAAATTCGTAGCTCATTTCCTGTTCATTTTAGCATAAGGGTCCGAGAGACTTTTTTGTAGGTCTTGGGCTCCCTCATACACCTAAAAATATTCGTCGTTCTTGCTTAAACGTACAACCGGGGCTGCTTCGTTAAAAATTTCGAGGGGGCGCTATTGAGTCATTTTTGTAAAAATAGCACAATCAACAATAAAATATTGCTCATTTTACCAGGCCAGATGTGTGTGCCAAGTTTCAGGAGTTTCTGTGCATGTTTAGACCCTCAAAACTGGCGTTGTTTTCTTGGCGAACAGCGCTTAGCCACACCCACAGCAATTCGCGAAAACTCACAAACTTCGTGTTGTGACATCATGAAGGCCGAAACCCTCATCTGAGCAAATATGAGGTAGGTCCAGTTAACGTGTTTGGAGAAAAACGTAGAAGAAAATTCTTTAAAAAAAAATTGCCACTAGGTGGCGCTATCAGTTAGATGAAATATAAGTCAGTAGATGTCTTTAGGGCTGGACTCTCATCAAATGTGTGAAATTTTGAGAAGATAGGATCATCTCGGTCAAGTTAATGCAGCTTTTATTTTCACGAAAGATCTTCAGACTTTGCGTCACCGTAGCGGCCACGCCCTTTGGCGAAAAGTTACAATATTCGGTGTGGGGCATGATCAACATCTTAAGGCTTTTCTGACCAATTTTCAAATGGATCCCTTCAACGAGCTCAGCACAGTAGCTAAAAACGTAAAGTATGACATTTATTGTTACCACTAGGTGGCGCTATATGTATAACTGAATTTTATCATATAGATGTTTTCAGGCCGTGACTATTACATTGCCTGAGAAGTTTGAGATTTTTTGGAGCTTGAACATGGGAGTTATTAAGCATTTGCTCTTTCTGGACAAATGAAATTTTAAAGGCAATATTTGATGCCCCGCCCCCGTCATATAGTATTTCAAAAAAGCAAGATATTTTGCCCAGTTGTTCTCTCAGGTCTTGAGATGATAAATGCCAAGTTTGAAGTCAATTGGATGAAAAATGTTTGCAAAGGGGGAAAAAGCATGACCACAGTGAATGTGCCAAAATAGGCCAAAATTGGACATAAAAAAATTCATAGCTCACTTCCTGTACATTTTAGCTACATGGTCCCAATAGACTTTTTTGTGCGTCTCGGGGTGCTACAGGTGCCTGCCAATTTTTGTTGCTCTAGCTCAAACGTGCCGGGCTTGGTTTTTATTTTTCTACGCTAGGGGGCGCTATCGAGTCGCATTGTTATGACGACTTAATAATATCAAATTTTTCGCCGGGCCTGAGGAGTCTGCAAAGTTCGGTGAGTTTTCGTGAATGTTTAGGTACCCAAAATCGCGATCGTTTGCGGAGAATAAAGAAGAAGAATAATAATAATAATAATAATAATAATAATAATTTTTACAAAAACAATAGGGACCTCGCAGCGGTCGCTGCTCGGGCCCTAATAATAATAATAATAATAATAATAATCCGATCGAAAAACAATAGGGACCTCGCAGCGGTAGCTGCTCGGGCCCTAATAATAATAATCCGATCGAAAAACAATAGGGACCTCGCAGCGGTAGCTGCTCGGGCCCTAACTAGAGCTGCGAGCAGCTATAAAGGGCCCTCGCAACCCGTGCCACGTTGGGGTATTTGCACGTCGGGGTACTCGCACGTTAGGGTACTGTTTCATAAGAAACCGTCTAAATTGTAAATGTTTTGCCATGCTTTTTGTGTTTGTTCACATTGCTATGGAATGCTTTATCGAGGTATTCGGCTGATAGGTATGCCTCCCAATATTCACACATCTAGCTGAATCATATAAAAAAAAAATTCTTTGCAAACAATGCATCGCTACAGCAAAGGCGTGCCACGTTGGGGTACTTGCACGTCGGGGTACTGGCACGTTGGGGTACTGTCAAATAGGACAAGGACCATCTAAAATGTTTTTGACAAGCCTTGTGTGTGCAAAGTTTAATCAAAACGCAAAATATGGTGCGCAATTCCCAAAATAAATTCAAAATGGCGGACTTCCTTTTAGGTTTAGCATACGGCTACAGAATACTTTTTGTAGGTCTTAAGCTAATAGGTATGCCTCCCAGTTTTCACAAATCTAGGTCAAGTCATCTTTAGTTGTGTATCGCTTGAATCATACAATTGGAAATGCTCCATAAAAATGCATAGAGGGCGCTATTGAGCACAACGTTGGGTTACTTGCACGTCAGGGTACTGGAACGTTGGGGTACTGTTACATGGAACAAGGACCATTTAAAATGTTAGTTTTTTCCATGCCTTGTCTGTGCAAAGTTTAATGAAGAAGGCCAAAAATTATGTATAATTCCCAAAATAAAATCAAAATAGCGGACTTCCTCTTTGGTTTGGCAAATGGCTACATAATACTTTTTTGTAGGTCTAGCATAATCATACAATCGGAAATGCTTCATAAAAATGTCTAGAGGGCGCTATTTATTGCAAATTGCACAATAAATCTCTGAAAATTCATGTTCATGACAAGTCTGATGTGTTTGCAAAGTTTCATGAGTTTTCATGTGTATAAAAAAAAAAAAAAGCAGCACTTGACAACTGTTACATGGAACAAGGACCATTTAAAATGTTAGTTTTTTCCATGCCTTTTCTGTGCAAAGTTGAATGAAAAAGGCCAAAAATGATGTATAATTCCCAAAATAAAATCAAAATAGCGGACTTCCTCTTTGGTTTGGCAAATGGCTACATAATACTTTTTTGTAGGTCTAGCTAGCATAATCATACAATCGGAAATGCTTCATAAAAATGTCTAGAGGGCGCTATTTATTGCAAATTGCACAATAAATCTCTGAAAATTCATGTTCATGACAAGTCTGATGTGTTTGCAAAGTTTCATGAGTTTTCATGTGTATAAAAAAAAAAAAAAGCAGCACTTGACAACTGTTACATGGAACAAGGACCATTTAAAATGTTAGTTTTTTCCATGCCTTGTCTGTGCAAAGTTGAATGAAAAAGGCCAAAAATGATGTATAATTCCCAAAATAAAATCAAAATAGCGGACTTCCTCTTTGGTTTGGCAAATGGCTACATAATACTTTTTTGTAGGTCTAGCATAATCATACAATCGGAAATGCTTCATAAAAAGGTCTAGAGGGCGCTATTTATTGCAAATTGCACAATAAATCTCTGAAAATTCATGTTCATGACAAGTCTGATGTGTTTGCAAAGTTCCATGAGTTTTCATGTGTATAAAAAAAAAAAAAGCAGCACTTGACAAACAATGCATTGCTATGGCAACAGCGTGTTACAAAATAAAAAACTTTCGATTACTTTGCATCTTAAACATCTTAAGATGAAACACACCAAGTTTGAAGACAGTCGGATAAATTTTGTAGGAGGGGTTCGTTAAAATATGACCCCTGAAAGTTTTTCCTTGCCCGGTTGGAGGGTTAGATCAGGGGATGTCGCAACTTGTTTGTGGTTAAGTGCTACAGAAGTAAATGTGTCTTAACAACCTCATGATTGAATGTGTTTTCAATTCTCTAGGATGTGATTGGATTGTATCAATTAAATGTTCTTATAACTGATTCAGTGAGTAGTAAAAATAGTGTGTCAAGTATAATGACATGAAATATAAGGAATACAAAAAACAAAACAAGAACCCTCTAAATTACACATTTTGTTCCAGGCTTTATGTGCGTGCATAGTTTGAGTATACACCTAGGTTTAGGCCAGGAGTGTTCAAACCTTTTGCAAAGAGGGCCGGGTATGGTAAGGTGAAAATGTGTGGGGCCTAATCAACCATTTAGTTTAGCCTGACATAATTTTTTTACATGCATATGTAAATATATATATGTGGACAAATGTGTACATATGTCTACAAATTTTTGTAGCTCGAGCTGCTTCGTCCAACTGGGAACGCTGCATTAAGAAGGATTTTTTTTTCCTTTGCCAACAGTGCATGCCATGACAACAGCGTGCGACGAAATAAAAAGCTTTCAATAACTTTTCATCGTCAACATCTTAAGATGAATCACACCAAGTTTGAAGATGATCGGATAAAGTCTGTAGGAGGAGTTCGTTAAAATAAGACCCCTATGAAATGGCCAAAAAAATGGCAACATGTTCCAAAGTAAATCAAAATGGCAGACTTCCTGTTAGGTTTAGCATATGGTTCAAAAAGAGTTTTTTGTACCTCGAGGGCTGTTACATATGTCTTCAAATTTTGGTCACTCTAGGTGAAACGTACAGCCGGAAATGCTTCATTAAGTAAAAATTTTGAAATGCAAAATTTGATGCCCTGCCTCTGGCGGACTTCCTGTTAGGTTTAGCATATGGCACCAACAGGCTTTTTTGTAGATCATAGTCTGTTACATATGTGTACCAATTTTCGTAGCTCTAGATTAAACGTATAACCGGCAATACTTCAGATGAAACATGCCAAAGAATGAAGACAATCTGATAAGTTTTGTAGAAAATATGAGGCCTATAAAAGGCCCCCAAAAAATGGCTACAAATAGCAAAGTAAATCAAAATGCCGGACTTCCTGTTTGGCTTAGCATATGGTTCTAAAAGACTTTTTTGTACATCGTGGGCTCTTATGTATGCCTCCAAATTATCATTGCGCTAGGTGAAAGGTACAACCGGGAATGCTTCGTTAAAGAGGAGTTTTTTAGCTCAAAAAGTGATGCCCGGCCCTTGCGGGACTTCCTGTTGGGTTTAGCACAAAGCAGCAAGAGACTTTTTTGTACATCGTGGGCTGTTACATATGTCTACAAATTTTCGTAGCTCTAGCTGCTTCGTACAACTGAGAATTCTTCATTAAGAAGAATTTTTTTCCTTTGCAAACAAGTGCATGCCACGACAACAGCGTGCAGCGAAATAAAAAGCTTTCAATAACTTTTCATCTTCAACATCTTAAGATGAATCACACCAAGTTTGAAGATGATCGGATAAACTCTGTAAGAGGAGTTCGTTAAAATAGGACCCCTATGAAATGGCCAAAAAAATGGGAACACGTTCCAAAGTAAATCAAAATGGTGGACTTTCTGTTAGGTTTAGCATATGGTTCAAAAAGAGTTTTTTGTACCTTGAGGGCTGTTACATATGTCTTTAAATTTTGGTAACTCTAGGTGAAACGTACAGCCGGGAATGCTTCATTAAGTAAGAATTTTGAAACTCAAAATTTGATGCCCCGCCTCTGGCGGACTTCCTGTTGGGTTTAGCATATGGCACCAACAGACTTTTTTGTAGGTCATAGTCTGTTACATATGTGTACCAATTTTCGTAGCTCTAGGTTAAACATACAACCGGCAATACTACGTTTAGTAAGAGTTTTGAAACTCTAAATTTGATGCCCCACCGCCGTCATATAGTATGTCGAAAACTTTAGATTTTTTACCATGGTGTTGTCCCAGGTCTTGAGATGGTACATCCCAAGTTTGAAGTCAATTGGATTACCCGTGTAGGAGAAGCAGGCAAAAGTATGACCCCTGTAAATGTGCAAAAATTGGCCAAAATTGGACATTTAAATACTCATATCTCACTTCCTGTCTATTTTAGGGTACACACATCAAAGAGGTTTTTGTTCATCTGGATGTGCTACAGGTGCCACACAATTTTCATAGCCGTCGGACAATCGTAGCGGGCCAGGGATCTGTTTAACCTATGTAGGTGGCGCTATGGAGCCATTTTTCTGTTATCACCTATGGCGACTTTAAAATATCAAATTTTTCGCCAGGCCTGACGTGTGTGTAAAGTTTGGTGAGTTTTCGTTCACGTTTAGTGTCTCAAAAATGTGATTGTTTGCGGAAAAGAATAATAACAAATAAAAAGAAGAAGAACTAGAGCTGCGAGCAGCTATAAAGGGCCCTCGCAACCCGGGCCACGTTGGGGTACTTGCGCGTCGGGGTACTGGCACGTTGGGGTACTGTCAAATAGGACAAGGACCATCTAAAATGTTTTTGACAAGCCTTGTGTGTGCAAAGTTTAATCAAAACGCAAAATATGGTGCGCAATTCCCAAAATAAATTCAAAATGGCGGACTTCCTTTTAGGTTTAGCATACGGCTACAGAATACTTTTTGTAGGTCTTAAGCTAATAGGTATGCCTCCCAGTTTTCACAAATCTAGGTCAAGTCATCTTTAGTTGTGTATCGCTTGAATCATACAATTGGAAATGCTCCATAAAAATGCATAGAGGGCGCTATTGAGCACAACGTTGGGTTACTTGCACGTCGGGGTACTGGCACGTTGGGGTACTGTTACATGGAACAAGGACCATTTAACTCATTCACTGCCTTTGACAAGTATACTTGTCAATTGTATTTTTTAGAGCGGTGCTAAATGGGGGAGAATCTGAGCATGCTCCACTGTAAATATCAAACTTGGAAACAACTTTACTGATGCCCAACCACCGGTAGATGACATCATTGCCCCATTTTATAGGAAATAAACACAGTTTCAGAGTCCATGGGAGAAATGGCTGTATTTTGGCAAACCTACATTTTTCTGCTGTCAATTATAAAAGAACGGGACGGGACAAAAAGTAGGGAGTCTATTCTGTTATTTGGTAGATTCAAATTATCATAGCGCTAGGTGAAACGTACAACCGGGAATGCTTCGTTAAAGAGGAGTTTTTTAGCTCAAAATGTGATGCCCGGCCCCTGGGGGACTTCCTGTTGGGTTTAGCACATGGCACCAAAAGACTTTTTTTGTACATCCTGGGCTGTTACATATGTCTACAATTTTTCGTCGTTCTAGCTGCTTCGTACAACTGGGAATGCTTCATTAAGAAGGATTTTTTTCCTTTGCAAAAAGTGCATGCCACGACAACAGCGTGTGATGAAATAAAAAACTTTCAATAACTTTTCATTTTCAACATCTTAAGATGAATCACACCAAGTTTGAAGATGATCGGATAAACTCTGTAGGAGGAGTTTGTTAAAATATGACCCCTATGAAATGGCCAAAAAAAATGGCAACACATTCCAAAGTAAATCAAAATGGCGGACACCCTGTTAGGTTTAGCATATGGTTCAAAAAGAGTTTTTTGTACCTCGAGGGCTGTTATATACCTCTACAAATGTTGGTAACTCTAGGTGAAACGTACAGCCGGGTATGCTTTGTTAAAGAGGAGTTTTTTAGCTCAAAATGTGATGCCCGGCCCCTGGGGGACTTCCTGTTGGGTTTAGCACAGGGCACCAAGAGACTTTTTTGTACATCTTGGGCTGTTACATATGTCTACAAATTTTCGTAGCTCTAGCTGCTTCGTACAAATGGGAATGCTTCTTTAAGGATATTTTTTTTCCTTTAAAAACAGTGCATGCCATAACAACAGCGTGCGACGAAATACAAAGCTTTCAATAACTTTTCATCTTCAACATCTTAAGATGAATCACACCAAGTTTGAAGATGATCGGATAAACACTGTAGGAGGAGTTCGTTAAAATAAGACCCCAATGAAATGGCCAAAAAAATGGCAACACGTTCCAAAATAAATCAAAATGGTGGACTTCCTGTTAGGTTTAGCATATGGTTCAAAAAGAGTTTTTTGTAGGTCATAGCCTGTTACATATGTGTACCAATTTTCGTAGCTCTAGATTAAACGTACAACCGGCAATGCTTCGTGAAGTAAGAATTTTTAAACTCTAAATTTGATGCGCCGCCGCCGTCATATAGTATATCAAAAACTTTTCATTTTTCACAATGATGTTGTCCCAGGTGTTGAGATGGTACATCCCAAGTTTGAAGTCAATCGGGTTAACCGTGTAGGAGAAGCGGGCAAAAGTATGACCCCTGTAAATGTGCAAAAATTGGCAAAAATTGGACATTTAAATACTCATACCTCACTTTCTGTCTATTTTAGGGTACACACTTCAAAGAGGTTTTTGTTCATTGGGATGTGCTACAGGTGCCACACAATTTTCATAGCCGTCGGACAATCGTAGCGGGACAGGGATCCGTTTAACCTATGTAGGGGGCGCTAAGGAGCCATTTTTCTGTTATCATGTATGGCGACTTTAAAATATCAAATTTTTCGCCAGGCCTGATGTGCGTGTAAAGTTTGGTGAGTTTTCGGTCACGTTTAGTGTCTCAAAAATGCGATTGTTTGCGGAGAAGAATAATAAGAATAAGAATAATAATAATAAGAAGAATTCCTACAAAAACAATAGGGCCTCGCAGCGGCACCGCCGCCGCCGCTGCTCGGGCCCTAACTAGAGCTGCGAGCAGCTATAAAGGGCCCTCGCAACCTGGGCCACGTTGGGGTACTTGCACGTCGGGGTACTGGCACGTTGGGGTACTGTCAAATCGGACAAGGACCATCTAAAATGTTTTTGACAAGCTTTGTGAGTGCAAAAGGCCAAAGATGGTGTGCAATTCCCAAAATAAATTCAAAATGGCGGACTTCCTTTTAGGTTTAGCATACGGCTACAGAATACTTTTTGTAGGTCTTAAGCTAATAGGTATGCCTCCCAGTTTTCAAAAATCTAGGTCAAGTCATCTTTCGTTGTGTATCGCTTGAATCATACAATTGGAAATGCTCCATAAAAATGCATAGAGGGCGCTATTGAGCACAACGTTGGGTTACTTGCACGTCAGGGTACTGGCACGTTGGGGTACTGTTACATGGAACAAGGACCATTTAAAATGTTAGTTTTTCCCATGCCTTGTCTGTGCAAAGTTCTATGAAAGAGGCCAAAAATGATGTATAATTCCCAAAATAAAATCAAAATAGCGGACTTCCTCTTTGGTTTGGCAAATGGCTACATAATACTTTTTTGTAGGTATTAGGCTGATAGGGGTCTGTCCTAATTTTCACAAATCTAGCAGAATCATACAATCGGAAATACTTCATAAAAATGTCTAGAGGGCGCTATTTATTGCAAATTGCACAATAAATCTCTAAAAATTCATGTTCATGACAAGTCTGATGTGTTTGCAAAGTTTCATGAGTTTTCAGACATGTATAGATAAAAAAACAAAGCAGCACTTTACTTGGCAAACAATGCATCGCTATAGCAGCAGCGTGCGACAAAATAAAAAACTTTCGATAACTTTGCATCTTAAACATCTTAAGATGAAACACACCAAGTTTGAAGACGGTCGGATGAACTTTGTACGAGGAGTTCGTTAAAATATGACCCCTGAAAAAGGCCACAAAAAATGGCAACAAATCCCATCGTAAATCAAAATGGCAGACTTCCTGTTTGGTTTAGCACATGGTTCCAAGAGACTTTTTTGTACATCGTGGGCTCTTATGTATGCCTGCAAATTATCATCGCGCTAGGTGAAACGTACAACCGGGAATGCTTCGTTAAAGAGGAGTTTTCTAGCTCAAAATGTGATGCCCGGCCCCTGGGGGACTTCCTGTTGGGTTTAGCACATGGCACGAAGAGACTTTTTTGTACATTGTGGGCTGTTACATATGTCTACAAATTTTTGTAGCTCTAGCTACTTCGTACAACTGGGAATGCTTCATTAAGAAGGATTTTTTTCCTTTGCAAAAAGTGCATGCCACGACAACAGCGTGCGACGAAATAAAGAGCTTTCAATAACTTTTCATCCTCAACATCTTAAGATGAGTCACACCAAGTTTGAAGATGATCGGATAAACTCTGTAGGAGGAGTTCGTTAAAATATGACCCCTATGAAATGGCCCAAAAAATGGCAACACATTCCAAAGTAAATCAAAATGGCGGACGTCCTGTTAGGTTTAGCATATGGTTCAAAAAGAGTTTTTTGTACCTCGAGGGCTGTTATATACCTCTACAAATTTTGGTAACTCTAGGTGAAACGTACAGCCGGGTATGCTTTGTTAAAGAGGAGTTTTTTAGCTCAAAATGTGATGCCCGGCCCCTGGGGGACTTCCTGTTGGGTTTAGCACAGGGCACCAAGAGACTTTTTTGTACATCTTGGGCTGTTACATATGTCTACAAATTTTCGTAGCTCTCGCTGCTTCGTATAAATGGGAATGCTTCTTTAAGGATATTTTTTTTCCTTTGCAAACAGTGCATGCCATGACAACAGCGTGTGACGAACTACAAAGCTTTCAATAACTTTCCATCTTCAACATCTTAAGATGAATTCACACCAAGTTTGAAGATGATCGGATAAACACTGTAGGAGGAGTTCGTTAAAATAAGACCCCAATGAAATGGCCAAAAAAATGGCAACACGTTCCAAAATAAATCAAAATGGTGGACTTCCTGTTAGGTTTAGCATATGGTTCAAAAAGAGTTTTTTGTAGGTCATAGCCTGTTACATATGTGTACCAATTTTCGTAGCTCTAGATTAAACGTACAACCGGCAATGCTTCGTGAAGTAAGAATTTTTAAACTCTAAATTTGATGCGCCACCGCCGTCATATAGCATATCAAAAACTTTTCATTTTTCACAATGATGTTGTCCCAGGTGTTGAGATGGTACATCCCAAGTTTGAAGTCAATCGGGTTAACCGTGTAGGAGAAGCGGGCAAAAGTATGACCCCTGTAAATGTGCAAAAATTGGCAAAAATTGTACATTTAAATACTCATACCTCACTTTCTGTCTATTTTAGGGTACACACTTCAAAGAGGTTTTTGTTCATTGGGATGTGCTACAGGTGCCACACAATTTTCATAGCCGTCGGACAATCGTAGCGGGACAGGGATCCGTTTAACCTATGTAGGGGGCGCTAAGGAGCCATTTTTCTGTTATCATGTATGGCGACTTTAAAATATCAAATTTTTCGCCAGGCCTGATGTGCGTGTAAAGTTTGGTGAGTTTTCGGTCACGTTTAGTGTCTCAAAAATGCGATTGTTTGCGGAGAAGAATAATAATAAGAATAATAATAATAAGAAGAATTCCTACAAAAACAATAGGGCCTCGCAGCGGCACCGCCGCCGCCGCTGCTCGGGCCCTAACTAGAGCTGCGAGCAGCTATAAAGGGCCCTCGCAACCCGGGCCACGTTGGGGTATATGCAAGTCGGGGGACTTGCACGTTGGGGTACTGTCAAATAGACAAGGACCATGGAAAATAGAAATGCATTTGCCGTGCCTTGTGTGTAAAAAGGTGCAGTAAAAGGCCAAAAATGATGCACAATTCCCAAAATAAATTCAAAAGTGTGGACTTTCTGATGTGTGTGCAAAGTTTCATGAAAAGTCGCTCGTTTGATATTCAAAACCAGCATCTGTTTATTTGAAAACATTGCATGGCACAGAGATGGTGTGTGATCAAATAAAAAGCTTTTTGATGACTCTTAATGTGGTGTCGCTGTGCAACACATATGTATTCATGACATAGTGAAGTATTGTGACAGTTTTGTAGGGTCCAGCAAACAGTAAATGTGTGACAGTTATTCAAGAAAAAATGTAGCTTTGAAGCAGGCTAACCAATGACATCATCTAAAGGGGAAAAAAGCACATGAGCAAGCATAGGTATAAGTAGAGGAGAAAAAGAGATGAAAGAAGTGCGAGAGATGGAACAGGAGAGGAATGCAGCTGTTTATGTATAGCTGTTGTAACAGGACAGATTAAATAACACTTTAACCTGGGGTTAACAGCGCCCTAGGACAGATAAACTCTTTAGTGTAAAAGTTTTCTGGGACAGATGAATCCCTTGGGGTCAAAGAGTTTGGGTTAGCACATAGTCTGTCTTAGGATAATGTACCTCCATGGATGAATTAGTCCTAGGACGCTTTGACCTGCGGGCTAAAAGTTCAGGGGGGTTAACCTGTCCTGTTATATTGTGATCATCGTCTTCGTGCATGTCCTCAGTGGCTTCTTCTGTCTGTGTGGCAGCATTTGATACATCTGTAGAACAAAAAAGAATGAAGAATCATGTTAGATCTGTGAAGTTTGGTTGTCTTAGGTGTAGTTTACAGAACAGTCGTGTGCATATTTTTAGCATGGTAGTGTCTTAATACAAATGCATATTATGTAATGCACTGTATATGGATATTACAGACGTAATATTTGACAGTGATCTTATATTCATAGTTTTTGCCCGTTAATAAATAATATAGCTAGTAAGTAATAAGACACGCAAAAATGGTATAGTTGAATCCTCTGGGTCAAAAAGCAATGTTTTAGGATTGTGTGATGAAATGATGAATAAAAGTAAGGATACGACAGGTACATAAATGGTTATGTAAGTGTAAAATTTGGCATGGTGTGTCCAGATACATGCAGGATAAGTATAAAATATTATGGTGTGTGATTGATTTTTTCTTAGTAAAAATTAGTATTGTAAAGGTCATGTCACAGTATGTCCAAAAAAATTTTTTTTTTAAATCTATGGTATAGAAACATCATAATCAGGGGCAAAGACATAAACATAATAATAGTAATTAATAATGATAGAATTTAAATACAATCTTTTCCATGAATATGTCAGTTATTTTGAGAAGATACAGAAAAAAAAGAACTTTGAAGTGTCTATCAGTGGATGAAAGAGGGCAAGATCACAGCATAGCTACATGATATCAGTCACATTTGAAAGTAATCAAGTGTAGTATGTATTCACATTATATACATTGAGAAATTGAGGCTCAATAATCAGTCAGTGTTTTAGTTAACAGTCCAATGTTACCTTCAAGATATTCCTAACAGAAAAAAAGGAACGTGCATTAACAAAAAAATGTAAAAATGTCCATTGTCAAACATGTCATTCATTATACACAATGTGTAGGATGGGGATGCTTGCTGTGTTAGTGTTTGTGTGTCTTCCATGTCATATAGCTTACCATCACGGACAAATGCATCACATGCATCCTTTATATCCAATGCAGTCTGGAGTTCTTTCACAAGCTTGGTTTTGAAGTCTATCTGTTTTTCAAGTGCTCGATTGACTCGAGTCACATGGACTAGTTGGTTCATTTGGGAATGAAGATCAAGGCTGCGCTGGTATAAGTCGTTGCGACTGAAAGCATGATCAATGCATGCATACTGTAATGACAAAGAATTCAATGAAAATCAGTCATGTTAGATTCCATGATTCTAAATAGCAGAGGTAACGTGTTGGTGCAAAACGTTGTGGTCGTGTTGCATGTTACTCAATGGCTGTGTGTGTCAAAACGAGTTTATTTGAAAGAATATACAAATATATACACACGGACATATATATTTATACAGTATAACAGTACCGCATGTATTGGTTTTAAGGAAAGAGTTGAAAAGCAGTGTTCAGAAAAAAGCATAAGACGCACAAAGTACCATTTCACTACATGTAATAAGTTGTCAAGTAGACATGTGAATTAAGTGGTTAAGATAGTGGCTACTGTGCAAGTAAGCTTCAATTGTCTCTAAAAGGTTAGCATATGTGTTCTACATGATATCAATGGCTAGACGTGCTCGTGGAGAAACATTACAAACAGAAAAACACACTAAAGGTGCCTTTAACAAACCTGTTAATAAATGAGAACTTAATACATATATGTATGGCATACTGTATATGATTGAGAAAGTTGTCCTGTTTAGTTTATGTATTGTATACTTACGGAAAAAAGTTGGCAATCTTTGCGTATGGAGATGATTAGAGGGTCTTTATCAAAAGAGAATTTGCTTGGTGATTTGTTCATGTTCTGTAGAAAAGCAAAGGAGTAGAAATAAATACAGTATCATACTTCATAAACATACAAGAAATTTGTAGCTGTATTAACCATTGTTGGTATTTGAAGTGATAATTTAGGAATAGAAGTGTAGTGATTGCAGAATTTATAGAGTGCTTACCTTGTATGACTTTGTAGATGGAAATGTCTTTTGTTGAAAGAGCTCTTTGTTGTCTACTATATATGCAAGGACAAGCATAAGTAGGTGTGGTTATGAAGTACTTGACCATTGAAATAAAGCAGTGGTATCAAATGTATGGACCGTGGTTTGGCTCAGGCCTGCAAAGGGGTTTAATGTGGCACAAGAGATAATCTTGTAAGGTACAAAAAATAATAATAATATAATAGGTATGCCTCTGAGTTTTCACAAATCTAGGTCAAGTCAAGTCATCTTTAGTTATTTCGCGCTTGAATCATCCAATCGGAAATGCTCCATAAAAAATGTATAGAGGGTGCGATTTATTGCAAATTGCACAAGAAATCTCTAAAAATTCATGTTAATGACAAGTCTGATGTGTGTGCAAAGTTTCACGAGTTTTCACACATGTATAGATAAAAAAACAACAAGCAGCACTTTACTTGGCAACCAATGCATCGCTATAGCAGCAGCGTGCGACAAAATAAAAAACTTTCGATAAATTTGCATCTTAAACATCTTAAGATGAAACACACCAAGTTTGAACACGGTCGGATGAATTTTGTAGGAGGAGTTAAAATATGACCCCTAAAAAAGGCCCCAAAAAAAGGCTACAAATCCCATCATAAATCAAAATGGCGGACTTCCTGTTTGGTTTAGCACATGGTTCCAAGAGACTTTTTTGTACATCGTGGGCTCTTATGTATGCCTCTAAATTATCATAGCGCTAGGTGAAACGTACAACCGGGAATGCTTCGTTAAAGAGGAGTTTTTTAGCTCAAAATGTGATGCCCGGCCCCTACGGGACTTCCTGTTGGGTTTAGCACATGGCACCAAGAGACTTTTTTGTACATCGTGGGCTGTTACATTTGTCTCCAAATTTTCGTAGCTCTAGCTGCTTCGTACAACTGGGAATGCTTCATTAAGAAGGAATTTTTTCCTTTGCAAACTGTGCATGCCACGGCAACAGCGTGCGACAAAATAAAAAGCTTTCAATAACTTTTCATCTTCAACATCTTAAGATGAATCACACCAAGTTTGGAGATGATCGGATAAACTCTGTAGGAGGAGTTCGTTAAAATAAGACCCCTATGAAATGGCCCAAAAAATGGCAACACGTTCCAAAGTAAATCAAAATGGCGGACTTCCTGTTCGGTTTAGCATATGGTTCAAAAAGAGTTTTTTGTACCTTGAGGGCTGTTACATATGTCTTCAAATATTGGTAACTCTAGGTGAAATGTACAGCCGGGAATGCTTCATTAAGTTAGAATTTTGAAACACAAAATTTGATGCCTCGCCTCTGGCGGACTTCCTGTTAGGTTTAGCATATGGCACCAACAGGCTTTTTTGTAGATCATAGTCTGTTACATATGTGTACCAATTTTCGTAGCTCTAGATTAAACGTACCACCGGCAATGCTTCGTTAAGTAAGAATTTTGAAACTGTAAATTTGATGCCCCGCCACCGTCATATAGTATGTCAAAAACTTTAGATTTTTTACCATGATGTTGTCCCAGGTGTTGAGATGGTACAGCCCAAGTTTGAAGTCAATCGGGTTAACCGTGTAGGAGAAGCGGGCAAAAGTATGACCCCTGTAAATGTGCAAAAATGGGCCAAAATTGGACATTCAAATACTCATACCTCACTTCCTGTCTATTTTAGGGTACACATATCAAAGAGGTTTTTGTTCATCTGGATGTGCTACAGGTGCCACACAATTTTCGTAGCCATAGGACAATCGTAGCGGGACAGGGATCCGTTAAACCTATGTAGGTGGCGCTACAGAGCCATTTTTCTGTTATCATGTATGGCGACTTTAAAATATCAAATTTTTCGCCAGACCCGATCTGCGTGTAAAGTTTGGTGAGTTTTCGTTCATGTTTAGTGCCTCAAAAATGTGGTTGTTTGCGGAAAAGAATAATAACAAAGAAAAAGAAGAAGAAGAATAACTAGAGCTGCGAGCAGCTATAAAGGGCCCTCGCAACCCGGGCCACGTTGGGGTATTTGCACGTCGGGGTACTGGCATGTTGGGGTACTGTCAAATAGGAAACCATCTAAATTGTAAACGTTTTTGCCATGCTTTGTGTTTTTAAAGTTTCATGGAAAGGCCAAAAACGATGCACAATTAACAAAATAAAATCAAAATGGATTGGCACATGGCTATATAGAATACTTTTTGAATATATTCGGCATGCCTGCCAATATTCACACATCTAGCTGAATCATATAATCGGAAAGACTTCATAAAAATGTCTAGAGGGCGCTATTGAGCCATTTATTACAAATAGCACAACAAATCTCTAAATAAAATATTCATGTTCTAGACAGGTCTGGTGCGTGTGCAAAGTTTTGTGAGTTTTCACCCATATTTAGACTCTCAAAAAAGCATTTTTCTTCACAAACAATGCATGGCTACAGCAAAGGCGTGTGACAAAATAAAAAAATTAAATAACTTTTCATCTTAAATATCTTAAGATGAAACACGCCAAAGAATGAAGACGATCTGATAAGTTCTGTTGAAAATATGACCCCTATAAAAGGCCCCAAAAAATGGCTACAAATACCAAAGTAAATCAAAATGGCAGACTTCCTTTTTGATTCAGCATATGGCTTTAGAAACCTTTTTGTAAGTCTTAGGCTGATAGGTATCCCAATTTTTACAAATCTAGCTGAATCATAAAACACAAAACATTTGCAAAAGCTTCATAAAAATGTCTAGAGGGCGCTATTGAACCATTTATTGCAAATTGAATAAGAAATCTCTAAAATATTCATGCTGATGACAAGCCTGATGTGTGTGTAAAGTTTCATGAGTTTTTGCACATGTTTAGACCAAAAAAAAAAAGTAACATTTTACTTGGCAAACAATGCATCGCCATGACAACGGCGTGCGACAAAATAAATAACTTTCGATAACTTTGCATCTTAAACATCTTAAGATGAAGCACACCAAGTTTAAAGACAGTCGGATAAATTTTGTAGGAGGAGTTCGTTAAAATATGACCCCTAAAAAAGGCCACAAAAAATGGCTACAAATCCCAACGTAAATCAAAATGGTGGACTTCCTGATTGGTTTAGCATATTGCTCCAAGAGACTTTTTTTGTACATCCTGAGCTCTTATGTTTGCCTGCAAATTATCATAGCTTTAGGTGTTTAATCAAAACGCAAAATATGGTGTGCAATTCCCATGCATTGCTATGGCAACAGCGTGTGACAAAATAAAAAACTTTCGATTACTTTGCATCTTAAACATCTTAAGATGAAACATACCAAGTTTGAAGACAGTCGGATAAATTTTGTAGGAGGGGTTCGTTAAAATATGACCCCTGAAAAAGGCCACAAAAAATGGCAACAAATCCCATCATAAATCAAAATGGCGGACTTCCTGTTTGGTTTAGCCCATGGTTCCAAGAGACTTTTTTGTACATCGTGGGCTCTTATGTATGCCTGCAAATTATCATAGCGCTAGGTGAAACGTACTACCGGGAATGCTTAGTTAAAGAGGAGTTTTTTAGCTCAAAATGTGATGCCCGGCCCCTGGGGGACTTCCTGTTGCGTTTAGCACATGGCACCAAGAGACATTTTTGTAGATCCTGGGCTGTTACATATGTCTACAATTTTTCGTCACTCTAGCTGCTTCGTACAACTGGGAATGCTTCATTAAGAAGGATTTTTTTCCTTTGCAAAAAGTGCATGCCACGATAACAGCATGTGACGAAATAAAAAACTTTCAATAACTTTTCATTTTCAACATCTTAAGATGAATCACACCAAGTTTGAAGATGATCGGATAAACTCTGTAGGAGGAGTTTGTTAAAATATGACCCCTATGAAATGGCCAAAAAAAATGGCAACACATTCCAAAGTAAATCAAAATGGCGGACGTCCTGTTAGGTTTAGCATATGGTTCAAAAAGAGTTTTTTGTAAATCGAGGGCTGTTATATACCTCTACAAATTTTGGTAACTCTAGGTGAAACGTACAGCCGGGTATGCTTTGTTAAAGAGGAGTTTTTTTTAGCTCAAAATGTGATGCCCGGCCCCTGGGGGACTTCCTGTTGGGTTTAGCACAGGGCACCAGGAGACTTTTTTGTACATCTTGGGCTGTTACATATGTCTACAAATTTTCGTAGCTCTAGCTGCTTCGTACAACTGGCAATGCTTCTTTAAGGATATTTTTTTTCCTTTGCAAACAGTGCATGCCATGACAACAGCGTGCGACGAAATACAAAGCTTTCAATAACTTTTCATCTTCAACATCTTAAGATGAATCACACCAAGTTTGAAGATGATCGGATAAACAATGTAGGAGGAGTTCGTTAAAATAAGACTCCAATGAAATGGCCAAAAAAATGGCAACACGTTCCAAAATAAATCAAAATGGTGGACTTCCTGTTAGGTTTAGCATATGGTTCAAAAAGAGTTTTTTGTAGGTCATAGCCTGTTACATATGTGTACCAATTTTCGTAGCTCTAGATTAAACGTACAACCGGCAATGCCTCGTGAAGTAAGAATTTTTAAACTCTAAATTTGATGCGCCGCCGCCGTCATATAGTATATCAAAAACTTTTCATTTTTCACAATGATGTTGTCCCAGGTGTTGAGATGGTACATCCCAAGTTTGAAGTCAATCGGGTTAACCGTGTAGGAGAAGCGGGCAAAAGTATGACCCCTGTAAATGTGCAAAAATTGGCAAAAATTGGACATTTAAATACTCATACCTCACTTTCTGTCTATTTTAGGGTACACACTTCAAAGAGGTTTTTGTTCATTGGGATGTGCTACAGGTGCCACACAATTTTCATAGCCGTCGGACAATCGTAGCGGGACAGGGATCCGTTTAACCTATGTAGGGGGCGCTAAGGAGCCATTTTTCTGTTATCATGTATGGCGACTTTAAAATATCAAATTTTTCGCCAGGCCTGATGTGCGTGTAAAGTTTGGTGAGTTTTCGGTCACGTTTAGTGTCTCAAAAATGCGATTGTTTGCGGAGAAGAATAATAATAAGAATAACTAGAGCTGCGAGCAGCTATAAAGGGCCCTCGCAACCCGGGCCACGTTGGGGTATATGCAAGTCGGGGGACTTGCACGTTGGGGTACTGTTAAATAGACAAGGACCATGGAAAATAGAAATGCATTTGCCGTGCCTTGTGTGTAAAAAGGTGCAGTAAAAGGCCAAAAATGATGCACAATTCCCAAAATAAATTCAAAAGTGTGGACTTTCTGATGTGTGTGCAAAGTTTCATGAAAAGTCGCTCGTTTGATATTCAAAACCAGCATCTGTTCATTTGAAAACATTGCATGGCACAGAGATGGTGTGTGATCAAATAAAAAGCTTTTTGATGACTCTTAATGTGGTGTCGCTGTGCAACACATATGTATTCATGACATAGTGAAGTATTGTGACAGTTTTGTAGGGTCCAGCAAACAGTAAATGTGTGACAGTTATTCAAGAAAAAATGTAGCTTTGAAGCAGGCTAACCAATGACATCATCTAAAGGGGAAAAAAGCACATGAGCAAGCATAGGTATAAGTAGAGGAGAAAAAGAGATGAAAGAAGTGCGAGAGATGGAACAGGAGAGGAATGCAGCTGTTTATGTATAGCTGTTGTAACAGGACAGATTAAATAACACTTTAACCTGGGGTTAACAGCGCCCTAGGACAGATAAACTCTTTAGTGTAAAAGTTTTCTGGGACAGATGAATCCCTTGGGGTCAAAGAGTTTGGGTTAGCACATAGTCTGTCTTAGGATAATGTAACCTCCATGGATGAATTAGTCCTAGGACGCTTTGACCTGCGGGCTAAAACTTCAGGGGGGTTAACCTGTCCTGTTATATTGTGATCATCGTCTTCGTGCATGTCCTCAGTGGCTTCTTCTGTCTCTGTGGCAGCATTTGATACATCTGTAGAACAAAAAAGAATGAAGAATCATGTTAGATCTGTGAAGTTTGGTTGTCTTAGGTGTAGTTTACAGAACAGTCGTGTGCATATTTTTAGCATGGTAGTGTCTTAATACAAATGCATATTATGTAATGCACTGTATATGGATATTACAGACGTAATATTTGACGGTGATCTTATATTCATAGTTTTTGCCCGTTAATAAATAATATAGCTAGTAAGTAATAAGACACGCAAAAATGGTATAGTTGAATCATCTGGGTCAAAAAGCAATGTTTTAGGATTGTGTGATGAAATGATGAATAAAAGTAAGGATACGACAGGTACATAAATGGTTATGTAAGTGTAACGTGTTGGTGCAAAACGTTGTGGTCGTGTTGCATGTTACTCAATGGCTGTGTGTGTCAAAACGAGTTTATTTGAAAGAATATACAAATATATACACACGGACATATATATTTGTACAGTATAACAGTACCGCATGTATTGGTTTTAAGGAAAGAGTTGAAAAGCAGTGTTCAGAAAAAAGCATAAGACGCACAAAGTACCATTTCACTACATGTAATAAGTTGTCAAGTAGACATGTGAATTAAGTGGTTAAGATAGTGGCTACTGTGCAAGTAAGCTTCAATTGTCTCTAAAAGGTTAGCATATGTGTTCTACATGATATCAATGGCTAGACGTGCTCGTGGAGAAACATTACAAACAGAAAAACACACTAAAGGTGCCTTTAACAAACCTGTTAATAAATGAGAACTTAATACATATATGTATGGCATACTGTATATGATTGAGAAAGTTGTCCTGTTTAGTTTATGTATTGTATACTTACGGAAAAAAGTTGGCAATCTTTGCGTATGGAGATGATTAGAGGGTCTTTATCAAAAGAGAATTTGCTTGGTGATTTGTTCATGTTCTGTAGAAAAGCAAAGGAGTAGAAATAAATACAGTATCATACTTCATAAACATACAAGAAATTTGTAGCTGTATTAACCATTGTTGGTATTTGAAGTGATAATTTAGGAATAGAAGTGTAGTGATTGCAGAATTTATAGAGTGCTTACCTTGTATGACTTTGTAGATGGAAATGTCTTTTGTTGAAAGAGCTCTTTGTTGTCTACTATATATGCAAGGACAAGCATAAGTAGGTGTGGTTATGAAGTACTTGACCATTGAAATAAAGCAGTGGTATCAAATGTATGGACCGTGGTTTGGCTCAGGCCTGCAAAGGGGTTTAATGTGGCACAAGAGATAATCTTGTAAGGTACAAAAAATAATAATAATATAATAGGTATGCCTCTGAGTTTTCACAAATCTAGGTCAAGTCAAGTCATCTTTAGTTATTTCGCGCTTGAATCATCCAATCGGAAATGCTCCATAAAAAATGTATAGAGGGTGCGATTTATTGCAAATTGCACAAGAAATCTCTAAAAATTCATGTTAATGACAAGTCTGATGTGTGTGCAAAGTTTCACGAGTTTTCACACATGTATAGATAAAAAAAAAACAAAGCAGCACTTTACTTGGCAACCAATGCATCGCTATAGCAGCAGCGTGCGACAAAATAAACAACTTTCGATAAATTTGCATCTTAAACATCTTAAGATGAAACACACCAAGTTTGAACACGGTCGGATGAATTTTGTAGGAGGAGTTAAAATATGACCCCTAAAAAAGGCCACAAAAAAAGGCTACAAATCCCATCATAAATCAAAATGGCGGACTTCCTGTTTGGTTTAGCACATGGTTCCAAGAGACTTTTTTGTACATCGTGGGCTCTTATGTATGCCTCTAAATTATCATAGCGCTAGGTGAAACGTACAACCGGGAATGCTTCGTTAAAGAGGAGTTTTTTAGCTCAAAATGTGATGCCCGGCCCCTACGGGACTTCCTGTTGGGTTTAGCACATGGCACCAGGAGCCTTTTTTGTACATTGTGGGCTGTTACATTTGTCTCCAAATTTTCGTAGCTCTAGCTGCTTCGTACAACTGGGAATGCTTCATTAAGAAGGAATTTTTTCCTTTGCAAACTGTGCATGCCACGGCAACAGCGTGCGACAAAATAAAAAGCTTTCAATAACTTTTCATCTTCAACATCTTAAGATGAATCACACCAAGTTTGGAGATGATCGGATAAACTCTGTAGGAGGAGTTCGTTAAAATAAGACCCCTATGAAATGGCCCAAAAAATGGCAACACGTTCCAAAGTAAATCAAAATGGCGGACTTCCTGTTCGGTTTAGCATATGGTTCAAAAAGAGTTTTTTGTACCTTGAGGGCTGTTACATATGTCTTCAAATATTGGTAACTCTAGGTGAAATGTACAGCCGGGAATGCTTCATTAAGTTAGAATTTTGAAACACAAAATTTGATGCCTCGCCTCTGGCGGACTTCCTGTTAGGTTTAGCATATGGCACCAACAGGCTTTTTTGTAGATCATAGTCTGTTACATATGTGTACCAATTTTCGTAGCTCTAGATTAAACGTACCACCGGCAATGCTTCGTTAAGTAAGAATTTTGAAACTGTAAATTTGATGCCCCGCCACCGTCATATAGTATGTCAAAAACTTTAGATTTTTTACCATGATGTTGTCCCAGGTGTTGAGATGGTACAGCCCAAGTTTGAAGTCAATCGGGTTAACCGTGTAGGAGAAGCGGGCAAAAGTATGACCCCTGTAAATGTGCAAAAATGGGCCAAAATTGGACATTCAAATACTCATACCTCACTTCCTGTCTATTTTAGGGTACACATATCAAAGAGGTTTTTGTTCATCTGGATGTGCTACAGGTGCCACACAATTTTCGTAGCCATAGGACAATCGTAGCGGGACAGGGATCCGTTAAACCTATGTAGGTGGCGCTACAGAGCCATTTTTCTGTTATCATGTATGGCGACTTTAAAATATCAAATTTTTCGCCAGACCCGATCTGCGTGTAAAGTTTGGTGAGTTTTCGTTCATGTTTAGTGCCTCAAAAATGTGGTTGTTTGCGGAAAAGAATAATAACAAAGAAAAAGAAGAAGAAGAAGAATAATAATAAGAATTCCTTCAGGAACAATAGGGACCTCGCAGCGGTCGCTGCTCGGGCCCTAACTAGAGCTGCGAGCAGCTATAAAGGGCCCTCGCAACCCGGGCCACGTTGGGGTATTTGCACGTCGGGGTACTGGCATGTTGGGGTACTGTCAAATAGGAAACCATCTAAATTGTAAACGTTTTTGCCATGCTTTGTGTTTTTAAAGTTTCATGGAAAGGCCAAAAACGATGCACAATTAACAAAATAAAATCAAAATGGATTGGCACATGGCTATATAGAATACTTTTTGAATATATTCGGCATGCCTGCCAATATTCACACATCTAGCTGAATCATATAATCGGAAAGACTTCATAAAAATGTCTAGAGGGCGCTATTGAGCCATTTATTACAAATAGCACAACAAATCTCTAAATAAAATATTCATGTTCTAGACAGGTCTGGTGCGTGTGCAAAGTTTTGTGAGTTTTCACCCATATTTAGACTCTCAAAAAAGCATTTTTCTTCACAAACAATGCATGGCTACAGCAAAGGCGTGTGACAAAATAAAAAAATTCAATAACTTTTCATCTTAAATATCTTAAGATGAAACACGCCAAAGAATGAAGACGATCTGATAAGTTCTGTTGAAAATATGACCCCTATAAAAGGCCCCAAAAAATGGCTACAAATACCAAAGTAAATCAAAATGGCAGACTTCCTTTTTGATTCAGCATATGGCTTTAGAAACCTTTTTGTAAGTCTTAGGCTGATAGGTATCCCAATTTTTACAAATCTAGCTGAATCATAAAACACAAAACATTTGCAAAAGCTTCATAAAAATGTCTAGAGGGCGCTATTGAACCATTTATTGCAAATTGAATAAGAAATCTCTAAAATATTCATGCTGATGACAAGCCTGATGTGTGTGTAAAGTTTCATGAGTTTTTGCACATGTTTAGACCCAAAAAAAAAAGTAACATTTTACTTGGCAAACAATGCATCGCCATGACAACGGCGTGCGACAAAATAAATAACTTTCGATAACTTTGCATCTTAAACATCTTAAGATGAAGCACACCAAGTTTAAAGACAGTCGGATAAATTTTGTAGGAGGAGTTCGTTAAAATATGACCCCTAAAAAAGGCCACAAAAAATGGCTACAAATCCCAACGTAAATCAAAATGGTGGACTTCCTGATTGGTTTAGCATATTGCTCCAAGAGACTTTTTTTGTACATCCTGAGCTCTTATGTTTGCCTGCAAATTATCATAGCTTTAGGTGTTTAATCAAAACGCAAAATATGGTGTGCAATTCCCATGCATTGCTATGGCAACAGCGTGTGACAAAATAAAAAACTTTCGATTACTTTGCATCTTAAACATCTTAAGATGAAACATACCAAGTTTGAAGACAGTCGGATAAATTTTGTAGGAGGGGTTCGTTAAAATATGACCCCTGAAAAAGGCCACAAAAAATGGCAACAAATCCCATCATAAATCAAAATGGCGGACTTCCTGTTTGGTTTAGCCCATGGTTCCAAGAGACTTTTTTGTACATCGTGGGCTCTTATGTATGCCTGCAAATTATCATAGCGCTAGGTGAAACGTACAACCGGGAATGCTTAGTTAAAGAGGAGTTTTTTAGCTCAAAATGTGATGCCCGGCCCCTGGGGGACTTCCTGTTGCGTTTAGCACATGGCACCAAGAGACATTTTTGTAGATCCTGGGCTGTTACATATGTCTACAATTTTTCGTCACTCTAGCTGCTTCGTACAACTGGGAATGCTTCATTAAGAAGGATTTTTTTCCTTTGCAAAAAGTGCATGCCACGATAACAGCATGTGACGAAATAAAAAACTTTCAATAACTTTTCATTTTCAACATCTTAAGATGAATCACACCAAGTTTGAAGATGATTGGATAAACTCTGTAGGAGGAGTTTGTTAAAATATGACCCCTATGAAATGGCCAAAGAAAATGGCAACACATTCCAAAGTAAATCAAAATGGCGGACGTCCTGTTAGGTTTAGCATATGGTTCAAAAAGAGTTTTTTGTAAATCGAGGGCTGTTATATACCTCTACAAATTTTGGTAACTCTAGGTGAAACGTACAGCCGGGTATGCTTTGTTAAAGAGGAGTTTTTTTTAGCTCAAAATGTGATGCCCGGCCCCTGGGGGACTTCCTGTTGGGTTTAGCACAGGGCACCAGGAGACTTTTTTGTACATCTTGGGCTGTTACATATGTCTACAAATTTTCGTAGCTCTAGCTGCTTCGTACAACTGGCAATGCTTCTTTAAGGATATTTTTTTTCCTTTGCAAACAGTGCATGCCATGACAACAGCGTGCGACGAAATACAAAGCTTTCAATAACTTTTCATCTTCAACATCTTAAGATGAATCACACCAAGTTTGAAGATGATCGGATAAACACTGTAGGAGGAGTTCGTTAAAATAAGACTCCAATGAAATGGCCAAAAAAATGGCAACACGTTCCAAAATAAATCAAAATGGTGGACTTCCTGTTAGGTTTAGCATATGGTTCAAAAAGAGTTTTTTGTAGGTCATAGCCTGTTACATATGTGTACCAATTTTCGTAGCTCTAGATTAAACGTACAACCGGCAATGCCTCGTGAAGTAAGAATTTTTAAACTCTAAATTTGATGCGCCGCCGCCGTCATATAGTATATCAAAAACTTTTCATTTTTCACAATGATGTTGTCCCAGGTGTTGAGATGGTACATCCCAAGTTTGAAGTCAATCGGGTTAACCGTGTAGGAGAAGCGGGCAAAAGTATGACCCCTGTAAATGTGCAAAAATTGGCAAAAATTGGACATTTAAATACTCATACCTCACTTTCTGTCTATTTTAGGGTACACACTTCAAAGAGGTTTTTGTTCATTGGGATGTGCTACAGGTGCCACACAATTTTCATAGCCGTCGGACAATCGTAGCGGGACAGGGATCCGTTTAACCTATGTAGGGGGCGCTAAGGAGCCATTTTTCTGTTATCATGTATGGCGACTTTAAAATATCAAATTTTTCGCCAGGCCTGATGTGCGTGTAAAGTTTGGTGAGTTTTCGGTCACGTTTAGTGTCTCAAAAATGCGATTGTTTGCGGAGAAGAATAATAATAAGAATAATAATAACTAGAGCTGCGAGCAGCTATAAAGGGCCCTCGCAACCTGGGCCACGTTGGGGTACTTGCACGTCGGGGTACTGGCACGTTGGGGTACTGTCAAATAGGACAAGGACCATCTAAAATGTTTTTGACAAGCCTTGTGTGTGCAAAGTTTTATCAAAAGGCCAAAGATGGTGCGCAATTCCCAAAATAAATTCAAAATGGCGGACTTCCTTTTAGGTTTAGCAAACGGCTACAGAATACTTTTTGTAGGTCTTAGGCTAATAGGTATGCCTCCCAGTTTTCACAAATCTTGGTCAAGTCATCTTTAGTTATATAGTGCTTGAATCATACAATCGGAAATGCTCCATAAAAATGCATAGAGGGCGCTATTGAGCACAACGTTGGGTTATTTGCACGTTGGGGTACTGTTACATGGAACAAGTTCCATTTAAAATGTTAATGTTTTTTCCATGCCTTGTGTGTGCAAAGTTTCATGAAAAAGGCCAAAAATGATGCATAATTCCCAAAATAAAATCAGAATAGCGGACTTCCTCTTTGGTTTGGCAAATGGCTACATAATACTTTTTTGTAGGTCTAGCATAATCATACAATCGGAAATGCTTCATAAAAATGCCTAGAGGGCGCTATTTATTGCAAATTGCACAATAAATCTCTGAAAATTCATGTTCATGACAAGTCTGATGTGTTTGCAAAGTTTCATGAGTTTTCATGTGTATAAAAAAAAAAAAAAAAGCAGCACTTGACAACTGTTACATGGAACAAGGACCATTTAAAATGTTAGTTTTTTCCATGCCTTTTCTGTGCAAAGTTTAATGAAAAAGGCCAAAAATGATGTATATTTCCCAAAATAAAATCAAAATAGCGGACTTCCTCTTTGGTTTGGCAAATGGCTACATAATACTTTTTTGTAGGTCTAGCATAATCATACAATCGGAAATGCTTCATAAAAATGTCTAGAGGGCGCTATTTATTGCAAATTGCACAATAAATCTCTGGAAATTCATGTTCATGACAAGTCTGATGTGTTTGCAAAGTTTCATGAGTTGTCATGTGTATAAAAAAAAAAAAGCAGCACTTGACAAACAATGCATTGCTATGGCAACAGCGTGTTACAAAAAAAAAAACTTTCGATTACTTTGCATCTTAAACATCTTAAGATGAAACACACCAAGTTTGAAGACAGTCGGATAAATTTTGTAGGAGGGGTTCGTTAAAATATGACCCCTGAAAAAGGCCACAAAAAATGGCAACAAATCCCATCATAAATCAAAATGGCAGACTTCCTGTTTTGTTTAGCACATGGTTCCAAGAGACTTTTTTTGTACATCACGGGCTCTTATGTATGCCTGCAAATTATCATAGCGCTAGGTGAAACGTACAACCGGGAATGCTTCGTTAAAGAGGAGTTTTTTAGCTCAAAATGTGATGCCCGGCCCCTGGGAGACTTCCTGTTGGGTTTAGCACATGGCACCAAGAGACTTTTTTGTACATCCTGGGCTGTTACATATGTCTACAATTTTTCGTCGCTCTAGCTGCTTCGTACAACTGGGAATGCTTCATTAAGAAGGATTTTTTTTCCTTTGCAAAAAGTGCATGCCACGACAACAGCGTGTTACGAAATAAAAAACTTTCAATAACTTTTCATTTTCAACATCTTAAGATGAATCACACCAAGTTTGAAGATGATCGGATAAACTCTGTAGGAGGAGTTTGTTAAAATATGACCCCTATGAAATGGCCAAAAAAAATGGCAACACATTCCAAAGTAAATCAAAATAGCGGACGTCATGTTAGGTTTAGCATATGGTTCAAAAAGAGTTTTTTGTACCTCGAGGGCTGTTATACACCTCTACAAATGTTGGTAACTCTATGTGAAACGTACAGCCGGGTATGCTTTGTTAAAGAGGAGTTTTTTAGCTCAAAATGTGATGCCCGGCCCCTGGGGGACTTCCTGTTGGGTTTAGCACAGGGCACCAAGAGACTTTTTTGTACATCTTGGGCTGTTACATATGTCTACAAATTTTCATAGCTCTAGCTGCTTCGTACAAATGGGAATGCTTCTTGAAGGATATATTTTTTTCCTTTAAAAACAGTGCATGCCATGACAACAGCGTGCGACGAAATACAAAGCTTTCAATAACTTTTCATCTTCAACATCTTAAGATGAATCACACCAAGTTTGAAGATGATCGGATAAACACTGTAGGAGGAGTTCGTTAAAATAAGACCCCAATGAAATGGCCAAAAAAATGGCAACACGTTCCAAAATAAATCAAAATGGTGGACTTCCTGTTAGGTTTAGCATATGGTTCAAAAAGAGTTTTTTGTAGGTCATAGCCTGTTACATATGTGTACCAATTTTTGTAGCTCTAGATTAAACGTACAACCGGCAATGCTTCGTGAAGTAAGAATTTTTAAACTCTAAATTTGATGCGCCGCCGCCGTCATATAGTATATCAAAAACTTTTCATTTTTCACAATGATGTTGTCCCAGGTGTTGAGATGGTACATCCCAAGTTTGAAGTCAATCGGGTTAACCGTGTAGGAGAAGCGGGCAAAAGTATGACCCCTGTAAATGTGCAAAAATTGGCAAAAATTGGACATTTAAATACTCATACCTCACTTTCTGTCTATTTTAGGGTACACACTTCAAAGAGGTTTTTGTTCATTGGGATGTGCTACAGGTGCCACACAATTTTCATAGCCGTCGGACAATCGTAGCGGGACAGGGATCCGTTTAACCTATGTAGGGGGCGCTAAGGAACCATTTTTCTGTTATCATGTATGGCGACTTTAAAATATCAAATTTTTCGCCAGGCCTGATGTGCGTGTAAAGTTTGGTGAGTTTTTGGTCACGTTTAGTGTCTCAAAAATGCGATTGTTTGCGGAGAAGAATAATAATAAGAACTAGAGCTGCGAGCAGCTATAAAGGGCCCTCGCAACCTGGGCCACGTTGGGGTACTTGCACGTCGGGGTACTGGCACGTTGGGGTACTGTCAAATCGGACAAGGACCATCTAAAATGTTTTTGACAAGCTTTGTGAGTGCAAAAGGCCAAAGATGGTGTGCAATTCCCAAAATAAATTCAAAATGGCGGACTTCCTTTTAGGTTTAGCATACGGCTACAGAATACTTTTTGTAGGTCTTAAGCTAATAGGTATGCCTCCCAGTTTTCAAAAATCTAGGTCAAGTCATCTTTAGTTGTGTATCGCTTGAATCATACAATTGGAAATGCTCCATAAAAATGCATAGAGGGCGCTATTGAGCACAACGTTGGGTTACTTGCACGTCAGGGTACTGGCACGTTGGGGTACTGTTACATGGAACAAGGACCATTTAAAATGTTAGTTTTTCCCATGCCTTGTCTGTGCAAAGTTCTATGAAAGAGGCCAAAAATGATGTATAATTCCCAAAATAAAATCAAAATAGCGGACTTCCTCTTTGGTTTGGCAAATGGCTACATAATACTTTTTTGTAGGTATTAGGCTGATAGGGGTCTGTCCTAATTTTCACAAATCTAGCAGAATCATACAATCGGAAATACTTCATAAAAATGTCTAGAGGGCGCTATTTATTGCAAATTGCACAATAAATCTCTAAAAATTCATGTTCATGACAAGTCTGATGTGTTTGCAAAGTTTCATGAGTTTTCAGACATGTATAGATAAAAAAACAAAGCAGCACTTTACTTGGCAAACAATGCATCGCTATAGCAGCAGCGTGCGACAAAATAAAAAACTTTCGATAACTTTGCATCTTAAACATCTTAAGATGAAACACACCAAGTTTGAAGACGGTCGGATGAACTTTGTACGAGGAGTTCGTTAAAATATGACCCCTGAAAAAGGCCACAAAAAATGGCAACAAATCCCATCGTAAATCAAAATGGCAGACTTCCTGTTTGGTTTAGCACATGGTTCCAAGAGACTTTTTTGTACATCGTGGGCTCTTATGTATGCCTGCAAATTATCATCGCGCTAGGTGAAACGTACAACCGGGAATGCTTCGTTAAAGAGGAGTTTTCTAGCTCAAAATGTGATGCCCGGCCCCTGGGGGACTTCCTGTTGGGTTTAGCACATGGCACCAAGAGACTTTTTTGTACATTGTGGGCTGTTACATATGTCTACAAATTTTTGTAGCTCTAGCTACTTCGTACAACTGGGAATGCTTCATTAAGAAGGATTTTTTTCCTTTGCAAAAAGTGCATGCCACGACAACAGCGTGCGACGAAATAAAGAGCTTTCAATAACTTTTCATCCTCAACATCTTAAGATGAGTCACACCAAGTTTGAAGATGATCGGATAAACTCTGTAGGAGGAGTTCGTTAAAATATGACCCCTATGAAATGGCCCAAAAAATGGCAACACATTCCAAAGTAAATCAAAATGGCGGACGTCCTGTTAGGTTTAGCATATGGTTCAAAAAGAGTTTTTTGTACCTCGAGGGCTGTTATATACCTCTACAAATTTTGGTAACTCTAGGTGAAACGTACAGCCGGGTATGCTTTGTTAAAGAGGAGTTTTTTAGCTCAAAATGTGATGCCCGGCCCCTGGGGGACTTCCTGTTGGGTTTAGCACAGGGCACCAAGAGACTTTTTTGTACATCTTGGGCTATTACATATGTCTACAAATTTTCGTAGCTCTCGCTGCTTCGTATAAATGGGAATGCTTCTTTAAGGATATTTTTTTTCCTTTGCAAACAGTGCATGCCATGACAACAGCGTGTGACGAACTACAAAGCTTTCAATAACTTTCCATCTTCAACATCTTAAGATGAATTCACACCAAGTTTGAAGATGATCGGATAAACACTGTAGGAGGAGTTCGTTAAAATAAGACCCCAATGAAATGGCCAAAAAAATGGCAACACGTTCCAAAATAAATCAAAATGGTGGACTTCCTGTTAGGTTTAGCATATGGTTCAAAAAGAGTTTTTTGTAGGTCATAGCCTGTTACATATGTGTACCAATTTTCGTAGCTCTAGATTAAACGTACAACCGGCAATGCTTCGTGAAGTAAGAATTTTTAAACTCTAAATTTGATGCGCCACCGCCGTCATATAGTATATCAAAAACTTTTCATTTTTCACAATGATGTTGTCCCAGGTGTTGAGATGGTACATCCCAAGTTTGAAGTCAATCGGGTTAACCGTGTAGGAGAAGCGGGCAAAAGTATGACCCCTGTAAATGTGCAAAAATTGGCAAAAATTGGACATTTAAATACTCATACCTCACTTTCTGTCTATTTTAGGGTACACACTTCAAAGAGGTTTTTGTTCATTGGGATGTGCTACAGGTGCCACACAATTTTCATAGCCGTCGGACAATCGTAGCGGGACAGGGATCCGTTTAACCTATGTAGGGGGCGCTAAGGAGCCATTTTTCTGTTATCATGTATGGCGACTTTAAAATATCAAATTTTTCGCCAGGCCTGATGTGCGTGTAAAGTTTGGTGAGTTTTCGGTCACGTTTAGTGTCTCAAAAATGCGATTGTTTGCGGAGAAGAATAATAATAAGAATAATAATAAGAAGAATTCCTACAAAAACAATAGGGCCTCGCAGCGGCACCGCCGCCGCCGCTGCTCGGGCCCTAACTAGAGCTGCGAGCAGCTATAAAGGGCCCTCGCAACCCGGGCCACGTTGGGGTACTTGCACGTCGGGGTACTGGCACGTTGGGGTACTGTAAAATAGGACAAGGACCATCTAAAATGTTTTTGACAAGCCTTGTGTGTGCAAAGTTTAATCAAAACGCAAAATATGGTGCGCAATTCCCAAAATAAATTCAAAATGGCGGACTTCCTTTTAGGTTTAGCATACGGCTACAGAATACTTTTTGTAGGTCTTAAGCTAATAGGTATGCCTCCCAGTTTTCACAAATCTAGGTCAAGTCATCTTTAGTTGTGTATCGCTTGAATCATACAATTGGAAATGCTCCATAAAAATGCATAGAGGGCGCTATTGAGCACAACGTTGGGTTACTTGCACGTCAGGGTACTGGCACGTTGGGGTACTGTTACATGGAACAAGGACCATTTAAAATGTTAGTTTTTTCCATGCCTTGTCTGTGCAAAGTTTAATGAAAAAGGCCAAAAATGATGTATAGTTCCCAAAATAAAATCAAAATAGCGGACTTCCTCTTTGGTTTGGCAAATGGCTACATAATACTTTTTTGTAGGTCTAGCATAATCATACAATCGGAAATGCTTCATAAAAATGCCTAGAGGGCGCTATTTATTGCAAATTGCACAATAAATCTCTGAAAATTCATGTTCATGACAAGTCTGATGTGTTTGCAAAGTTTCATGAGTTTTCATGTGTATAAAAAAAAAAAAAAAAGCAGCACTTGACAACTGTTACATGGAACAAGGACCATTTAAAATGTTAGTTTTTTCCATGCCTTTTCTGTGCAAAGTTTAATGAAAAAGGCCAAAAATGATGTATATTTCCCAAAATAAAATCAAAATAGCGGACTTCCTCTTTGGTTTGGCAAATGGCTACATAATACTTTTTTGTAGGTCTAGCATAATCATACAATCGGAAATGCTTCATAAAAATGTCTAGAGGGCGCTATTTATTGCAAATTGCACAATAAATCTCTGAAAATTCATGTTCATGACAAGTCTGATGTGTTTGCAAAGTTTCATGAGTTTTCATGTGTATAAAAAAAAAAAAAGCAGCACTTGACAAACAATGCATTGCTATGGCAACAGCGTGTTACAAAATAAAAAACTTTCGATTACTTTGCATCTTAAACATCTTAAGATGAAACACACCAAGTTTGAAGACAGTCGGATAAATTTTGTAGGAGGGGTTCGTTAAAATATGACCCCTGAAAAAGGCCACAAAAAATGGCAACAAATCCCATCATAAATCAAAATGGCAGACTTCCTGTTTTGTTTAGCACATGGTTCCCAGAGACTTTTTTTGTACATCACGGGCTCTTATGTATGCCTGCAAATTATCATAGCGCTAGGTGAAACGTACAACCGGGAATGCTTCGTTAAAGAGGAGTTTTTTAGCTCAAAATGTGATGCCCGGCCCCTGGGGGACTTCCTGTTGGGTTTAGCACATGGCACCAAGAGACTTTTTTGTACATCCTGGGCTGTTACATATGTCTACAATTTTTCGTCGCTCTAGCTGCTTCGTACAACTGGGAATGCTTCATTAAGAAGGATTTTTTTTCCTTTGCAAAAAGTGCATGCCACGACAACAGCGTGTGACGAAATAAAAAACTTTCAATAACTTTTCATTTTCAACATCTTAAGATGAATCACACCAAGTTTGAAGATGATCGGATAAACTCTGTAGGAGGAGTTTGTTAAAATATGACCCCTATGAAATGGCCAAAAAAAATGGCAACACATTCCAAAGTAAATCAAAATAGCGGACGTCATGTTAGGTTTAGCATATGGTTCAAAAAGAGTTTTTTGTACCTCGAGGGCTGTTATACACCTCTACAAATGTTGGTAACTCTATGTGAAACGTACAGCCGGGTATGCTTTGTTAAAGAGGAGTTTTTTAGCTCAAAATGTGATGCCCGGCCCCTGGGGGACTTCCTGTTGGGTTTAGCACAGGGCACCAAGAGACTTTTTTGTACATCTTGGGCTGTTACATATGTCTACAAATTTTCATAGCTCTAGCTGCTTCGTACAAATGGGAATGCTTCTTGAAGGATATTTTTTTTTCCTTTAAAAACAGTGCATGCCATGACAACAGCGTGCGACGAAATACAAAGCTTTCAATAACTTTTCATCTTCAACATCTTAAGATGAATCACACCAAGTTTGAAGATGATCGGATAAACACTGTAGGAGGAGTTTGTTAAAATAAGACCCCAATGAAATGGCCAAAAAAATGGCAACACGTTCCAAAATAAATCAAAATGGTGGACTTCCTGTTAGGTTTAGCATATGGTTCAAAAGAGTTTTTTGTAGGTCATAGCCTGTTACATATGTGTACCAATTTTTGTAGCTCTAGATTAAACGTACAACCGGCAATGCTTCGTGAAGTAAGAATTTTTAAACTCTAAATTTGATGCGCCGCCGCCGTCATATAGTATATCAAAAACTTTTCATTTTTCACAATGATGTTGTCCCAGGTGTTGAGATGGTACATCCCAAGTTTGAAGTCAATCGGGTTAACCGTGTAGGAGAAGCGGGCAAAAGTATGACCCCTGTAAATGTGCAAAAATTGGCAAAAATTGGACATTTAAATACTCATACCTCACTTTCTGTCTATTTTAGGGTACACACTTCAAAGAGGTTTTTGTTCATTGGGATGTGCTACAGGTGCCACACAATTTTCATAGCCGTCGGACAATCGTAGCGGGACAGGGATCCGTTTAACCTATGTAGGGGGCGCTAAGGAACCATTTTTCTGTTATCATGTATGGCGACTTTAAAATATCAAATTTTTCGCCAGGCCTGATGTGCGTGTAAAGTTTGGTGAGTTTTTGGTCACGTTTAGTGTCTCAAAAATGCGATTGTTTGCGGAGAAGAAGAATAATAAGAATAACTAGAGCTGCGAGCAGCTATAAAGGGCCCTCGCAACCCGGGCCACGTTGGGGTACTTGCACGTCGGGGTACTGGCACGTTGGGGTACTGTCAAATAGGACAAGGACCATCTAAAATGTTTTTGACAAGCCTTGTGTGTGCAAAGTTTAATCAAAACGCAAAATATGGTGTGAAATTCCCAAAATAAATTCAAAATGGCGGACTTCCTTTTAGGTTTAGCATACGGCTACAGAATACTTTTTGTAGGTCTTAGACTAATAGGTATGCCTCTGAGTTTTCACAAATCTCGGTCAAGTCAAGTCATCTTTAGTTATTTCGCGCTTGAATCATCCAATCGGAAATGCTCCATAAAAATGTACAGAGGGCGCGATTTATTGCAAATTGCACAAGAAATCTCTAAAAATTCATGTTCATGACAAGTCTGATGTGTGTGCAAAGTTTCATGAGTTTTCACACATGTATAGACCAAAAAAATAAGCAGCACTTTACTTGGAAAACAATGCATCGCTATGGCAACAGCATGTGACAAAATAAAAAACTTTCGATAACTTTTCATCTTAAACATCTTTAGATGAAACACACCAAGTTTGAAGACGGTCGGATGAATTTTGTACGAGGAGTTCATGAAAATATGACCCCTAAGAAAGGCCACAAAACATGGCTACAAATGCCGACGTAAATCAAAATGGCGGACTTCCTGTTTGGTTTAGCAGATGGTTCCATGAGACTTTTTTGTACATCGTGGGCTCTTATGTATGCCTCCAAATTATCATTACGCTAGGTGGAACGTACAACCGGGAATGCTTCGTTAAAGAGGAGTTTTTTTTTAGCTCAAAATGTGATGCCCGGCCCCTGCGGGACTTCCTGTTGGGTTTAGCACATGGCACCAAGAGACTTTTTTGTACATCCTGGGCTGTTACATATGTCTACAATTTTTCGTCGCTCTTGCTGCTTCGTACAACTGGGAATGCTTCATTAAGAAGGATTTTTTTCCTTTGCAAAAAGTGCATGCCACGACAACAGCGTGTGGCGAAATAAAAAACTTTCAATAACTTTTCATTTTCAACATCTTAAGATGAATCACACCAAGTTTGAAGATGATCGGATAAACTCTGTAGGAGGAGTTTGTTAAAATATGACCCCTATGAAATGGCCAAAAAAAATGGCAACACATTCCAAAGTAAATCAAAATGGCGGACGTCCTGTGAGGTTTAGCATATGGTTCAAAAAGAGTTTTTTGTAGGTCATAGCCTGTTACATATGTGTACCAATTTTCGTAGCTCTAGATCAAACGTACAACCGGCAATGCTTCGTGAAGTAAGAATTTTTAAACTCTAAATTTGATGCGTTGCCGCCGTCATATAGTATATCAAAAACTTTAGATCTTTTACAATGATGTTGTCCCAGGTGTTGAGATGGTCCATCCCATGTTTGAAGTCAATCGGGTTAACCGTGTAGGAGAAACGGGCAAAAGTATGACCCCTGTAAATGTGCAAAACTGGGCCAAAATTGGACATTCAGATGATCATACCTCACTTTCTGTCTATTTTAGGGTACACACATCAAAGAGGTTTTTGTTCATCTGGATGTGCTACGGGTGCCACACAATTTTCGTCGCCATAGGACAATCGTAGCGGGACAGGGATCCGTTTAACCTATGTAGGTGGCGCTATGGAGCCATTTTTCTGTTATCATGTATGGCGACTTTAAAATATCAAATTTTTCGCCAGGCCTGATGTGCGTGTAAAGTTTGGTGAGTTTTCGTTCACGTTTAGCGTCTCAAAAATGCGATTGTTTGCGGAGAAGAATAATAATAAGAATAATAAATCAAAATGGCGGACTTCCTGTTTGGTTTTGCACATGATTCCAAGATACTTTTTTGTACATCGTGGGCTCTTAAGTATGCCTGCAAATGATCATAGCTCTAGGTAAAACATACAACCGGGAATGCTTCGTTAAAGAGGAGTTTTTGTTTTTTTAGCTCAAAATGTGATGCCCGGCCCCTGGGGGACTTCCTGTTGGGTTTAGCACATGGCACCAAGAGACTTTTTTGGACACCGTGGGCTGTTACATATGTCTCCAAATTTTCGTAGCTCTAGCTGCTTCGTAGAACTGGGAATGCTTCATTAAGAAGGATTTTTTTCCTTTGAAAAAAGTGCATGCCACGACAACAGAGTGCAACGAAATAAAAAGCTTTCAATAACATTTCATCTTCAACATCTTAAGATGAATCACACCAAGTTTGGAGATGATCGGATAAGCTCTGTAGGAGGAGTTCGTTAAAATAAGCCCCCTATGAAATGGCCCAAAAAATGTCAACACGTTCCAAAGTAAATCAAAATGGCGGACTTCCTGTTCGGTTTAGCATATGGTTCAAGAAGAGTTTTTTGTACCGTGAGGGCTGTTACATATGTCTTCAAATTTTGGTAACTCTAGGTAAAACGTACAACCGGGAATGCTTCGTTAAAGAGGAGTTTTTTAGCTCAAAAAGTGATGCCCGGCCCCTGGGGGACTTCCTGTTGGGTTTAGCATATGGTTCAAAAAGAGTTTTTTGTACCTTGAGGGCTGTTACATATGTCTTAAAATTTTGGTAACTCGAGGTGAAACGTACAGCCTTGAATGCTTCTTTAAGTAAGAATTTTGAAACGCAAAATTTGCTGCCCCGCCTCTGGCGGACTTCCTGTTGGGTTTAACATATGGCACCAACAGACTTTTTTGTAGATCATAGTCTGTTACATATGTGTACCAATTTTCGTAGCTCTTGGTTAAACGTACAACCGGCAATACTACGTTTAGTAAGAGTTTTGAAACTCTAAATTTGATGCCTCACCCCCGTCATATAATAGGTCAAAGAATTTTTATTTTTTTACCATGATGTTGTCCCAGGTGTTGAGATGGTACAGCCCAAGTTTGAAGTCAATCGGGTTAACCGTGTAGAAGAAGTGGGCAAAAGAATGACCTCTGTAAATGTACAAAAATGGGCTTAAATTGGACATTTAAATCCTCATACCTCACTTCCTGTCTATTTTAGGGTACACATATCAAAGAGGTTTTTGTTCATCTGGATGTGCTACAGGTGCCACACAATTTTCGTCGCCATAGGGCAATCGTAGCGGGACAGGGATCCGTTAAACCTATGTAGGTGGCGCTATGGAGCCATTTTTCTGTTATCACGTATGGCGACTTTAAAATATCAAATTTTTCGCCAGACCTGAAGTGTGTGTAAAGTTTGGTGAGTTTTCGTTCACGTTTAGTGTCTCAAAAATGTGATTGTTTGCGGAAAAGAATAATAACAAAGAAAAAGAATAATCGGAAAGACTTCATAAAAATGTCTAGAGGGCGCTATTGAAGCATTTATTGCAAATTTAATAAGAAATCTCTAAAATATTCATGCTTATGACAAGCCTGATGTGTGTGTAAAGTTTCATGAGTTTTTGCACATGTTTAGACCAAAAAAAAAAGCAGCATTTTACTTGGCAAACAATGCATCGCCATGAAACGGTGTGGGACAAAATAAATAACTTTCGATAACTTTGTATCTTAAACATCTTAAGATGAAGCACACCAAGTTTGAAGACAGTCGGATAAATTTTGTAGGAGGAATTCGTTAAAATATGACCCCTAAAAAAGGCCACAAAAAATGGCTACAAATCCCAACGTAAATCAAAATGGCGGACTTCCTGTTTGTTTTGGAAGATGGTTCCAAGAGACTATTTTGTACATCGTGGGCTCTTATGTATGCCTCTAAATTATCATAGCGCTAGGTGAAACGTACAACCGGGAATGCTTCGTTAAAGAGGAGTTTTTTACCTCAAAATGTGATGACCGGCCCTTACGGGACTTCCTGTTGGGTTTAGCACATGGCACCAATAGACTTTTTTGTACATTGTGGGCTGTTAAATTTGTCTCCAAATTTTCGTAGCTCGAGCTGCTTCGTATAACTGTGAATGCTTCATTAAGAGGGAATTTTTTCCTTTGCAAACTGTGCATGCCACGGCAATAGCGTGCGACGAAATAAAAAGCTTTCAATAACTTTTCATCTTCAACATTTTAAGATGAATCACACCAAGTTTGGAGATGATCGGATAAACTCTGTAGGAGGAGTTCGTTAAAATAAGACCCCTATGAAATGGCCCAAAAAATGGCAACACGTTCCAAAGTAAATCAAAATGGCGGACTTCCTGTTCGGTTTAGCATATGGTTCAAAAAGAGTTTTTTGTACCTTGAGGGCTGTTACATATGTCTTCAAATGTTGGTAACTCTAGGTGAAATGTACAGCCGGGAATGCTTCATTAAATAAGAATTTTGAAACACAAAATTTGATGCCTCGCCTCTGGCGGACTTCCTGTTAGGTTTAGCATATGGTTCAAAAAGAGTTTTTTGTAGATCATAGTCTGTTACATATGTGTACCAATTTTCGTGGCTCTCAATTAAACGTACCACGGCAATGCTTTGTTAAGTAAGAATTTTGAAACTGTAAATTTGATGCCCCGCCACCGTCATATAGTATGTCAAAAACTTTAGATTTTTTACCATGATGTTGTCCCAGGTGTTGAGATGGTACAGCCCAAGTTTGAAGTCAATCGGGTTAACCGTGTAGGAGAAGCGGGCAAAAGTATGACCCCTGTAAATGTGCAAAAATGGGCCAAAATTGGACATTCAAATACTCATACCTCACTTCCTGTCTATTTTAGGGTACACATATCAAAGAGGTTTTTGTTCATCTGGATGTGCTACAGGTGCCACACAATTTTCGTAGCCATAGGACAATCGTAGCGGGACAGGGATCCGTTAAACCTATGTAGGTGGCGCTACAGAGCCATTTTTCATGTATCATGTATGGCGACTTTAAAATATAAAATTTTTCGCCAGGCCCGATCTCCGTGTAAAGTTTGGTGAGTTTTCGTTCATGTTTAGTGCCTCAAAAATGTGGTTGTTTGCGGAAAAGAATAATAACAAAGAAAAAGAAGAAGAAGAATAATAACTAGAGCTGCGAGCAGCTATAAAGGGCCCTCGCAACCTGGGCCACGTTGGGGTACTTGCACGTCGGGGTACTGGCACGTTGGGGTACTGTCAAATCGGACAAGGACCATCTAAAATGTTTTTGACAAGCTTTGTGAGTGCAAAAGGCCAAAGATGGTGTGCAATTCCCAAAATAAATTCAAAATGGCGGACTTCCTTTTAGGTTTAGCATACGGCTACAGAATACTTTTTGTAGGTCTTAAGCTAATAGGTATGCCTCCCAGTTTTCAAAAATCTAGGTCAAGTCATCTTTAGTTGTGTATCGCTTGAATCATACAATTGGAAATGCTCCATAAAAATGCATAGAGGGCGCTATTGAGCACAACGTTGGGTTACTTGCACGTCAGGGTACTGGCACGTTGGGGTACTGTTACATGGAACAAGGACCATTTAAAATGTTAGTTTTTCCCATGCCTTGTCTGTGCAAAGTTCTATGAAAGAGGCCAAAAATGATGTATAATTCCCAAAATAAAATCAAAATAGCGGACTTCCTCTTTGGTTTGGCAAATGGCTACATAATACTTTTTTGTAGGTATTAGGCTGATAGGGGTCTGTCCTAATTTTCACAAATCTAGCAGAATCATACAATCGGAAATACTTCATAAAAATGTCTAGAGGGCGCTATTTATTGCAAATTGCACAATAAATCTCTAAAAATTCATGTTCATGACAAGTCTGATGTGTTTGCAAAGTTTCATGAGTTTTCAGACATGTATAGATAAAAAAACAAAGCAGCACTTTACTTGGCAAACAATGCATCGCTATAGCAGCAGCGTGCGACAAAATAAAAAACTTTCGATAACTTTGCATCTTAAACATCTTAAGATGAAACACACCAAGTTTGAAGACGGTCGGATGAACTTTGTACGAGGAGTTCGTTAAAATATGACCCCTGAAAAAGGCCACAAAAAATGGCAACAAATCCCATCGTAAATCAAAATGGCAGACTTCCTGTTTGGTTTAGCACATGGTTCCAAGAGACTTTTTTGTACATCGTGGGCTCTTATGTATGCCTGCAAATTATCATCGCGCTAGGTGAAACGTACAACCGGGAATGCTTCGTTAAAGAGGAGTTTTCTAGCTCAAAATGTGATGCCCGGCCCCTGGGGGACTTCCTGTTGGGTTTAGCACATGGCACGAAGAGACTTTTTTGTACATTGTGGGCTGTTACATATGTCTACAAATTTTTGTAGCTCTAGCTACTTCGTACAACTGGGAATGCTTCATTAAGAAGGATTTTTTTCCTTTGCAAAAAGTGCATGCCACGACAACAGCGTGCGACGAAATAAAGAGCTTTCAATAACTTTTCATCCTCAACATCTTAAGATGAGTCACACCAAGTTTGAAGATGATCGGATAAACTCTGTAGGAGGAGTTCGTTAAAATATGACCCCTATGAAATGGCCCAAAAAATGGCAACACATTCCAAAGTAAATCAAAATGGCGGACGTCCTGTTAGGTTTAGCATATGGTTCAAAAAGAGTTTTTTGTACCTCGAGGGCTGTTATATACCTCTACAAATTTTGGTAACTCTAGGTGAAACGTACAGCCGGGTATGCTTTGTTAAAGAGGAGTTTTTTAGCTCAAAATGTGATGCCCGGCCCCTGGGGGACTTCCTGTTGGGTTTAGCACAGGGCACCAAGAGACTTTTTTTGTACATCTTGGGCTGTTACATATGTCTACAAATTTTCGTAGCTCTCGCTGCTTCGTATAAATGGGAATGCTTCTTTAAGGATATTTTTTTTCCTTTGCAAACAGTGCATGCCATGACAACAGCGTGTGACGAACTACAAAGCTTTCAATAACTTTCCATCTTCAACATCTTAAGATGAATTCACACCAAGTTTGAAGATGATCGGATAAACACTGTAGGAGGAGTTCGTTAAAATAAGACCCCAATGAAATGGCCAAAAAAATGGCAACACGTTCCAAAATAAATCAAAATGGTGGACTTCCTGTTAGGTTTAGCATATGGTTCAAAAAGAGTTTTTTGTAGGTCATAGCCTGTTACATATGTGTACCAATTTTCGTAGCTCTAGATTAAACGTACAACCGGCAATGCTTCGTGAAGTAAGAATTTTTAAACTCTAAATTTGATGCGCCACCGCCGTCATATAGTATATCAAAAACTTTTCATTTTTCACAATGATGTTGTCCCAGGTGTTGAGATGGTACATCCCAAGTTTGAAGTCAATCGGGTTAACCGTGTAGGAGAAGCGGGCAAAAGTATGACCCCTGTAAATGTGCAAAAATTGGCAAAAATTGGACATTTAAATACTCATACCTCACTTTCTGTCTATTTTAGGGTACACACTTCAAAGAGGTTTTTGTTCATTGGGATGTGCTACAGGTGCCACACAATTTTCATAGCCGTCGGACAATCGTAGCGGGACAGGGATCCGTTTAACCTATGTAGGGGGCGCTAAGGAGCCATTTTTCTGTTATCATGTATGGCGACTTTAAAATATCAAATTTTTCGCCAGGCCTGATGTGCGTGTAAAGTTTGGTGAGTTTTCGGTCACGTTTAGTGTCTCAAAAATGCGATTGTTTGCGGAGAAGAATAATAATAAGAATAACTAGAGCTGCGAGCAGCTATAAAGGGCCCTCGCAACCTGGGTCACGTTGGGGTACTTGCACGTCGGGGTACTGGCACGTTGGGGTACTGTCAAATCGGACAAGGACCATCTAAAATGTTTTTGACAAGCTTTGTGAGCAGTGTTGCCGGTAACGCGTTACTTAGTAACGCGTTACTCAAAAAAGTTGCTTTCTAAAGTAACTAATAGTCTAACGCGTTACTTTATTCTACAAAGTAGTCTGATTAAAGTTAGTGTCCAGAGAATCAATGCGTTACTCCACATTTTCATGAAGAAGGCAAACTAATCTCACTGTTGTAACAGTCACAAACAACTACTGCTAACTACGAAGATGAGGCAGAAGTCATTGATCACCACACTGAATTCAGCCATGGTCTGGTCATGAATGGTTTGCACATTCAAAACAAAAGTGATGATACTTTTACTACTAGTTTTATTAACCAACAGGCACACAACACAACAAAAAAAGTGTGCATTATGGACCATAAAAGTGGTAAAAAAAATAATTTATTTCCATCCTCAACTGGTCCGTGAAGCATTATGGGATGAGGTCGTCTCCGCCCTCTCGCCAGGGGGAGTGACGTCAGACAAGTTACGTTTTCAGTAGGGGTGGAACAAAAAAACGATTCGACCGAACCATCGTTCGTCAAGGGGAGCTAAACGACCGTATCGGTTGCGAGTGAGGCTTTATGGTTTTCATAACAATAGCAAGAGTTCTGCGCCGTGCTCTACTTGTTTTGTTTACATTTCAGTAGCATCACCATTCAAGCTACTTCCGTGTTTCCGTGCTCGCGACACGGCGCGCGCGCGCGCAACGAGTGACAACATACAAATGGAGACAGTTAGCAGAAGCCGGTGCCGTACATCTCGGTATTTCCCATGGCTATCGAGTCCTCTCGGTGCACTTGTATGTCCCGGGCCGGCGTTGGTACTGCGCGCGAGCCAAAAAGAATAACTCCCGTGACGATCCAATGCATGGATTCAAACGACACAGGTATGTCCCACAGCCAACACACCAGCTAAGCTAAAAGCACACTGCAAGTATCTCATTTCTCAGTTTGTGGCTCCCTGTCAATGTCTACAACTAGCATGAGCAGCAGATAGGAGAACTGAGACGTGCCCGCGATTACGACAGCCCAAAAAACAAAATATAAACAGTAGTGATTCTGTGTTCATCATCGTGTCACAGATTAAAAAAACAAAAAAAGATGTCATACATTAACCAAAAATGAAAGTGATGACAAAAGAAAAAACAATTGTTAAATACAAAAATTGTTGATTAAAAAGGGAAATGAACTTTTGGAAATATTTTTGCATATATTAAGTGGTTAAAATGTGTTTGATAGATTTATTGTTCCATAAGGTGGCTTCATATTTCTTTTGGCTGGACGGTAGGTTTATTTCATGTCTTAAATTGATGTTTCTGAAATACTTCACAATGTGCAAATATTCTGTTTAATTGTGTTGGTGTCTGTCTAAAGGTGAAATATTTATATTTAACATTAAATTATCAACCTTTTGTTTTCCTGATCCTTATTTTGAAGAGAAAAAACAAACAAACCAAAAAACAATTATAACTGTCAATAACTACTAATAAATATTTAAACTGATACATGTGTACACACTGGAATAGCGGAACAAACAAACAATAGAGGAATTTAGGGGATTTTCATTTTCAACCTGGATAGATTTTTATTTTTTGTTTTATAAAAAGTATTTACGTTACAAGAAGTCAAGAGAGACTGCCTATTTTGTTTTTCATAAAAAAAAACTTTATTTTCATGTTAAAAATACACTTTCAATAAAGTATTTGGAACTCCGTTTCTACTGCATTATTTTTATGTTGAGATGGTGTTATCGGCAGCTGCTGAAAGTAACTAAAAAAGTAACTTTTAATCTAACTTAGTTACTTTTAAAATCAAGTAATCAGTAAAGTAACTAAGTTACTTTTTCAAGGTAACTGTGGCAACACTGTTTGTGAGTGCAAAAGGCCAAAGATGGTGTGCAATTCCCAAAATAAATTCAAAATGGCGGACTTCCTTTTAGGTTTAGCATACGGCTACAGAATACTTTTTGTAGGTCTTAAGCTAATAGGTATGCCTCCCAGTTTTCACAAATCTAGGTCAAGTCATCTTTAGTTGTGTATCGCTTGAATTATACAATTGGAAATGCTCCATAAAAATGCATAGAGGGCGCTATTGAGCACAACGTTGGGTTACTTGCACGTCAGGGTACTGGCACGTTGGGGTACTGTTACATGGAACAAGGACCATTTAAAATGTTAGTTTTTTCCATGCCTTGTTTGTGCAAAGTTTAATGAAAGAGGCCAAAAATGATGTATAATTCCCAAAATAAAATCAAAATAGCGGACTTCCTCTTTGGTTTGGCAAATGGCTACATAATACTTTTTTGTAGGTATTAGGCTGATAGGGGTCTGTCCTAATTTTCACAAATCTAGCAGAATCATACAATCGGAAATACTTCATAAAAATGTCTAGAGGGCGCTATTTATTGCAATTTGCACAATAAATCTCTAAAAATTCATGTTCATGACAAGTCTGATGTGTTTGCAAAGTTTCATGAGTTTTCACACATGTATAGATAAAAAAACAAAGCAGCACTTTACTTGGCAAACAATGCATCGCTATAGCAGCAGCGTGCGACAAAATAAAAAACTTTCGATAACTTTGCATCTTAAACATCTTAAGATGAAACACACCAAGTTTGAAGACGGTCGGATGAACTTTGTACGAGGAGTTCGTTAAAATATGACCCCTGAAAAAGGCCACAAAAAATGGCAACAAATCCCATCGTAAATCAAAATGGCGGACTTCCTGTTTGGTTTAGCACATGGTTCCAAGAGACTTTTTTGTACATCGTGGGCTCTTATGTATGCCTGGAAATTATCATCGCGCTAGGTGAAACGTACAACCGGGAATGCTTCGTTAAAGAGGAGTTTTCTAGCTCAAAATGTGATGCCCGGCCCCTGGGGGACTTCCTGTTGGGTTTAGCACATGGCACCAAGAGACTTTTTTGTACATTGTGGGTTGTTACATATGTCTACAAATTTTTGTAGCTCTAGCTACTTCGTACAACTGGGAATGCTTCATTAAGAAGGATTTTTTTCCTTTGCAAAAAGTGCATGCCACGACAACAGCGTGCGACGAAATAAAGAGCTTTCAATAACTTTTCATCCTCAACATCTTAAGATGAGTCACACCAAGTTTGAAGATGATCGGATAAACTCTGTAGGAGGAGTTCGTTAAAATAAGACCCCTACGAAATGGCCCAAAAAATGGCAACACATTCCAAAGTAAATCAAAATGGCGGACGTCCTGTTCGGTTTAGCATATGGTTCAAAAAGAGTTTTTTGTACCTCGAGGGCTGTTATATACCTCTACAAATTTTGGTAACTCTAGGTGAAACGTACAGCCGGGTATGCTTTGATAAAGAGGAGTTTTTTAGCTCAAAATGTGATGCCCGGCCCCTGGGGGACTTCCTGTTGGGTTTAGCACAGGGCACCAAGAGACTTTTTTGTACATCTTGGGCTGTTACATGTCTACAAATTTTCGTAGCTCTCGCTGCTTCGTACAAATGGGAATGCTTCTTTAAGGATATTTTTTTTCCTTTGCAAACAGTGCATGCCATGACAACAGCGTGCGACGAAATACAAAGCTTTCAATAACTTTTCATCTTCAACATCTTAAGATGAATCACACCAAGTTTGAAGATGATCGGATAAACACTGTAGGAGGAGTTCGTTAAAATAAGACCCCAATGAAATGGCCAAAAAAATGGCAACACGTTCCAAAATAAATCAAAATGGCGGACTTCCTGTGAGGTTTAGCATATGGTTCAAAAAGAGTTTTTTGTAGGTCATAGCCTGTTACATATGTGTACCAATTTTCGTAGCTCTAGATTAAACGTACAACCGGCAATGCTTCGTGAAGTAAGAATTTTTAAACTCTAAATTTGATGCGTCGCCGCCGTCATATAGTATATCAAAAACTTTAGATTTTTTACAATGATGTTGTCCCAGGTGTTGAGATGGTCCATCCCAAGTTTGAAGTCAATCGGGTTAACCGTGTAGGAGAAGCGGGCAAAAGTATGACCCCTGTAAATGTGCAAAACTGGGCCAAAATTGGACATTCAGATGATCATACCTCACTTTCTGTCTATTTTAGGGTACACACATCAAAGAGGTTTTTGTTCATCTGGATGTGCTACGGGTGCCACACAATTTTCGTCGCCATAGGACAATCGTAGCGGGACAGGGATCCGTTTAACCTATGTAGGTGGCGCTATGGAGCCATTTTTCTGTTATCATGTATGGCGACTTTAAAATATCAAATTTTTCGCCAGGCCTGATGTGCGTGTAAAGTTTGGTGAGTTTTCGTTCACGTTTAGCGTCTCAAAAATGCGATTGTTTGCGGAGAAGAATAATAATAAGAATAATAATAATAAGAAGAATTCCTACAAAAACAATAGGGCCTCGCAGCGGCACCGCCGCCGCCGCTGCTCGGGCCCTAATAATAAGAAGAATTCCTACAAAAACAATAGGGCCTCGCAGCGGCACCGCCGCCGCCGCTGCTCGGGCCCTAATAAGAATTCCTTCAGGAACAATAGGGACCTCGCAGCGGTCGCTGCTCGGGCCCTAATAATAAGAAGAATTCCTACAAAAACAATAGGGCCTCGCAGCGGCACCGCCGCCGCCGCTGCTCGGGCCCTAATTAAACGTTTTTGCCATGCTTTGTGTTTGTAAAGTTTCATGGAAAGGCCAAAAATGATGCACAATTAACAAAATAAAATCAAAATGGATTGGCACATGGCTATATAGAATACTTTTTGAATATATTAGGCATGCCTGCCAATATTCACACATCTAGCTGAATCATATAATCGGAAAGACTTCATAAAAATGTCTAGAGGGCGCTATTGAAGCATTTATTGCAAATTTAATAAGAAATCTCTAAAATATTCATGCTTATGACAAGCCTGATTGATGTGTGTGTAAAGTTTCATGAGTTTTTGCACATGTTTAGACCAAAAAAAAAAAGCAGCATTTTACTTGGCAAACAATGCATCGCCATGAAACGGCGTGCGACAAAATAAATAACTTTCGATAACTTTGTATCTTAAACATCTTAAGATGAAGCACACCAAGTTTGAAGACAGTCGGATAAATTTTGTAGGAGGAGTTCGTTAAAATATGACCCCTAAAAAAGGCCACAAAAAATGGCTACAAATCCCAACGTAAATCAAAATGGTGGACTTCCTGATTGGTTTAGCATATGGCTCCAAGAGACTTTTTTGTACATCCTGAGCTCTTATGTTTGCCTGCAAATTATCATAGCTTTAGGTGAAACGTACAACCGGGAATGCTTCGTTAAAGAGGAGTTTTTTCCTCAAAATGTGATGACCGGCCCCTACGGGACTTCCTGTTGGGTTTAGCACATGGCACCAAGAGACTTTTTTGTACATCGTGGGCTGTTAAATTTGTCTCCAAATTTTCGTAGCTCTAGCTGCTTCGTACAACTGGGAATGCTTCATTAAGAGGGAATTTTTTCCTTTGCAAACTGTGCATGCCACGGCAACAGCGTGCGACGAAATAAAAAGCTTTCAATAACTTTTCATCTTCAACATTTTAAGATGAATCACACCAAGTTTGGAGATGATCGGATAAACTCTGTAGGAGGAGTTCGTTAAAATAAGACCCCTATGAAATGGCCCAAAAAATGGCAACACGTTCCAAAGTAAATCAAAATGGCGGACTTCCTGTTCGGTTTAGCATATGGTTCAAAATGAGTTTTTTGTACCTTGAGGGCTGTTACATATGTCTTCAAATGTTGGTAACTCTAGTTGAAATGTACAGCCGGGAATGCTTCATTAAATAAGAATTTTGAAACACAAAATTTGATGCCTCGCCTCTGGCGGACTTCCTGTTAGGTTTAGCATATGGCACCAACAGGCTTTTTTGTAGATCATAGTCTGTTACATATGTGTACCAATTTTCGTGGCTCTCAATTAAACGTACCACCGGCAATGCTTTGTTAAGTAAGAATTTTGAAACTGTAAATTTGATGCCCCGCCACCGTCATATAGTATGTCAAAAACTTTAGATTTTTTACCATGATGTTGTCCCAGGTGTTGAGATGGTACAGCCCAAGTTTGAAGTCAATCGGGTTAACCGTGTAGGAGAAGCGGGCAAAAGTATGACCCCTGTAAATGTGCAAAAATGGGCCAAAATTGGACATTCAAATACTCATACCTCACTCCCTGTCTATTTTAGGGTACACATATCAAAGAGGTTTTTGTTCATCTGGATGTGCTACAGGTGCCACACAATTTTCGTAGCCATAGGACAATTGTAGCGGGACAGGGATCCGTTAAACCTATGTAGGTGGCGCTACAGAGCCATTTTTCTGTTATCATGTATGGCGACTTTAAAATATCAAATTTTTCGCCAGGCCCGATCTGCGTGTAAAGTTTGGTGAGTTTTCGTTCATGTTTAGTGCCTCAAAAATGTGGTTGTTTGCGGAAAAGAATAATAACAAAGAAAAAGAAGAAGAAGAAGAATAATAACTAGAGCTGCGAGCAGCTATAAAGGGCCCTCGCAACCCGGGCCACGTTGGGGTATATGCAAGTCGGGGGACTTGCACGTTGGGGTACTGTTAAATAGATAAGGACCATGGAAAATAGAAATGCATTTGCCTTGCCTTGTGTGTAAAAAGGTGCAGTAAAAGGCCAAAAATGATGCACAATTCCCAAAATAAATTCAAAAGTGTGGATTTTCTGATGTGTGTGCAAAGTTTCATGAAAAGTCGCTCGTTTGATATTCAAAACCAGCATCTGTTCATTTGAAAACATTGCATGGCACAGAGATGGTGTGTGATCAAATAAAAAGCTTTTTGATGACTCTTAATGTGGTGTCGCTGTGCAACACATATGTATTCATGACATAGTGAAGTATTGTGACAGTTTTGTAGGGTCCAGCAAACAGTAAATGTGTGACAGTTATTCAAGAAAAAATGTAGCTTTGAAGCAGGCTAACCAATGACATCATCTAAAGGGGAAAAAAGCACATGAGCAAGCATAGGTATAAGTAGAGGAGAAAAAGAGACGAAAGAAGTGCGAGAGATGGAACAGGAGAGGAATGCAGCTGTTTATGTATAGCTGTTGTAACAGGACAGATTAAATAACACTTTAACCTGGGGTTAACAGCGCCCTAGGACAGATAAACTCTTTAGTGTAAAAGTTTTCTGGGACAGATGAATCCCTTGGGGTCAAAGAGTTTGGGTTAGCACATAGTCTGTCTTAGGATAATGTAACCTCCATGGATGAATTAGTCCTAGGACGCTTTGACCTGCGGGCTAAAACTTCAGGGGGGTTAACCTGTCCTGTTATATTGTGATCATCGTCTTCGTGCATGTCCTCAGTGGCTTCTTCTGTCTGTGTGGCAGCATTTGATACATCTGTAGAACAAAAAAGAATGAAGAATCATGTTAGATCTGTGAAGTTTGGTTGTCTTAGGTGTAGTTTACAGAACAGTCGTGTGCATATTTTTAGCATGGTAGTGTCTTAATACAAATGCATATTATGTAATGCACTGTATATGGATATTACAGACGTAATATTTGACGGTGATCTTATATTCATAGTTTTTGCCCGTTAATAAATAATATAGCTAGTAAGTAATAAGACACGCAAAAATGGTATAGTTGAATCATCTGGGTCAAAAAGCAATGTTTTAGGATTGTGTGATGAAATGATGAATAAAAGTAAGGATACGACAGGTACATAAATGGTTATGTAAGTGTAACGTGTTGGTGCAAAACGTTGTGGTCGTGTTGCATGTTACTCAATGGCTGTGTGTGTCAAAACGAGTTTATTTGAAAGAATATACAAATATATACACACGGACATATATATTTATACAGTATAACAGTACCGCATGTATTGGTTTTAAGGAAAGAGTTGAAAAGCAGTGTTCAGAAAAAAGCATAAGACGCACAAAGTACCATTTCACTACATGTAATAAGTTGTCAAGTAGACATGTGAATTAAGTGGTTAAGATAGTGGCTACTGTGCAAGTAAGCTTCAATTGTCTCTAAAAGGTTAGCATATGTGTTCTACATGATATCAATGGCTAGACGTGCTCGTGGAGAAACATTACAAACAGAAAAACACACTAAAGGTGCCTTTAACAAACCTGTTAATAAATGAGAACTTAATACATATATGTATGGCATACTGTATATGATTGAGAAAGTTGTCCTGTTTAGTTTATGTATTGTATACTTACGGAAAAAAGTTGGCAATCTTTGCGTATGGAGATGATTAGAGGGTCTTTATCAAAAGAGAATTTGCTTGGTGATTTGTTCATGTTCTGTAGAAAAGCAAAGGAGTAGAAATAAATACAGTATCATACTTCATAAACATACAAGAAATTTGTAGCTGTATTAACCATTGTTGGTATTTGAAGTGATAATTTAGGAATAGAAGTGTAGTGATTGCAGAATTTATAGAGTGCTTACCTTGTATGACTTTGTAGATGGAAATGTCTTTTGTTGAAAGAGCTCTTTGTTGTCTACTATATATGCAAGGACAAGCATAAGTAGGTGTGGTTATGAAGTACTTGACCATTGAAATAAAGCAGTGGTATCAAATGTATGGACCGTGGTTTGGCTCAGGCCTGCAAAGGGGTTTAATGTGGCACAAGAGATAATCTTGTAAGGTACAAAAAATAATAATAATATAATAGGTATGCCTCTGAGTTTTCACAAATCTAGGTCAAGTCAAGTCATCTTTAGTTATTTCGCGCTTGAATCATCCAATCGGAAATGCTCCATAAAAAATGTATAGAGGGTGCGATTTATTGCAAATTGCACAAGAAATCTCTAAAAATTCATGTTAATGACAAGTCTGATGTGTGTGCAAAGTTTTACGAGTTTTCACACATGTATAGATAAAAAAAAACAAAGCAGCACTTTACTTGGCAACCAATGCATCGCTATAGCAGCAGCGTGCGACAAAATAAAAAACTTTCGATAAATTTGCATCTTAAACATCTTAAGATGAAACACATCAAGTTTGAACACGGTCGGATGAATTTTGTAGGAGGAGTTAAAATATGACCCCTAAAAAAGGCCACAAAAAAAGGCTACAAATCCCATCATAAATCAAAATGGCGGACTTCCTGTTTGGTTTAGCACATGGTTTCAAGAGACTTTTTTGTACATCGTGGGCTCTTATGTATGCCTCTAAATTATCATAGCGCTAGGTGAAACGTACAACCGGGAATGCTTCGTTAAAGAGGAGTTTTTTAGCTCAAAATGTGATGCCCGGCCCCTACGGGACTTCCTGTTGGGTTTAGCACATGGCACCAAGAGACTTTTTTGTACATCGTGGGCTGTTACATTTGTCTCCAAATTTTCGTAGCTCTAGCTGCTTCGTACAACTGGGAATGCTTCATTAAGAAGTAATTTTTTCCTTTGCAAACTGTGCATGCCACGGCAACAGCGTGCGACAAAATAAAAAGCTTTCAATAACTTTTCATCTTCAACATCTTAAGATGAATCACACCAAGTTTGGAGATGATCGGATAAACTCTGTAGGAGGAGTTCGTTAAAATAAGACCCCTATGAAATGGCCCAAAAAATGGCAACACGTTCCAAAGTAAATCAAAATGGCGGACTTCCTGTTCGGTTTAGCATATGGTTCAAAAAGAGTTTTTTGTACCTTGAGGGCTGTTACATATGTCTTCAAATATTGGTAACTCTAGGTGAAATGTACAGCCGGGAATGCTTCATTAAGTTAGAATTTTGAAACACAAAATTTGATGCCTCGCCTCTGGCGGCCTTCCTGTTAGGTTTAGCATATGGCACCAACAGGCTTTTTTGTAGATCATAGTCTGTTACATATGTGTACCAATTTTCGTAGCTCTAGATTAAACGTACCACCGGCAATGCTTCGTTAAGTAAGAATTTTGAAACTGTAAATTTGATGCCCCGCCACCGTCATATAGTATGTCAAAAACTTTAGATTTTTTACCATGATGTTGTCCCAGGTGTTGAGATGGTACATCCCAAGTTTGAAGTCAATCGGGTTAACCGTGTAGGAGAAGCGGGCAAAAGTATGACCCCTGTAAATGTGCAAAAATGGGCCAAAATTGGACATTCAAATACTCATACCTCACTTCCTGTCTATTTTAGGGTACACATATCAAAGAGGTTTTTGTTCATCTGGATGTGCTACGGGTGCCACACAATTTTCGTAGCCATAGGACAATCGTAGCGGGACAGGGATCCGTTAAACCTATGTAGGTGGCGCTACAGAGCCATTTTTCTGTTATCATGTATGGCGACTTTAAAATATCAAATTTTTCGCCAGACCCGATCTGCGTGTAAAGTTTGGTGAGTTTTCGTTCATGTTTAGTGCCTCAAAAATGTGGTTGTTTGCGGAAAAGAATAATAACAAAGAAAAAGAAGAAGAAGAAGAAGAAGAATAACTAGAGCTGCGAGCAGCTATAAAGGGCCCTCGCAACCCGGGCCACGTTGGGGTATTTGCACGTCGGGGTACTGGCATGTTGGGGTACTGTCAAATAGGAAACCATCTAAATTGTAAACGTTTTTGCCATGCTTTGTGTTTTTAAAGTTTCATGGAAAGGCCAAAAACGATGCACAATTAACAAAATAAAATCAAAATGGATTGGCACATGGCTATATAGATTACTTTTTGAATATATTCGGCATGCCTGCCAATATTCACACATCTAGCTGAATCATATAATCGGAAAGACTTCATAAAAATGTCTAGAGGGCGCTATTGAGCCATTTATTACAAATAGCACAACAAATCTCTAAATAAAATATTCATGTTCTAGACAGGTCTGGTGCGTGTGCAAAGTTTTGTGAGTTTTCACCCATATTTAGACTCTCAAAAAAGCATTTTTCTTCACAAACAATGCATGGCTACAGCAAAGGCGTGTGACAAAATAAAAAAATTCAATAACTTTTCATCTTAAATATCTTAAGATGAAACACGCCAAAGAATGAAGACGATCTGATAAGTTCTGTTGAAAATATGACCCCTATAAAAGGCCCCAAAAAATGGCTACAAATACCAAAGTAAATCAAAATGGCAGACTTCCTTTTTGATTCAGCATATGGCTTTAGAAACCTTTTTGTAAGTCTTAGGCTGATAGGTATCCCAATTTTTACAAATCTAGCTGAATCATAAAACACAAAACATTTGCAAAAGCTTCATAAAAATGTCTAGAGGGCGCTATTGAACCATTTATTGCAAATTGAATAAGAAATCTCTAAAATATTCATGCTGATGACAAGCCTGATGTGTGTGTAAAGTTTCATGAGTTTTTGCACATGTTTAGACCAAAAAAAAAAAGAGTAACATTTTACTTGGCAAACAATGCATCGCCATGACAACGGCGTGCGACAAAATAAATAACTTTCGATAACTTTGCATCTTAAACATCTTAAGATGAAGCACACCAAGTTTAAAGACAGTCGGATAAATTTTGTAGGAGGAGTTCGTTAAAATATGACCCCTAAAAAAGGCCACAAAAAATGGCTACAAATCCCAACGTAAATCAAAATGGTGGACTTCCTGATTGGTTTAGCATATTGCTCCAAGAGACTTTTTTTGTACATCCTGAGCTCTTATGTTTGCCTGCAAATTATCATAGCTTTAGGTGTTTAATCAAAACGCAAAATATGGTGTGCAATTCCCATGCATTGCTATGGCAACAGCGTGTGACAAAATAAAAAACTTTCGATTACTTTGCATCTTAAACATCTTAAGATGAAACACACCAAGTTTGAAGACAGTCGGATAAATTTTGTAGGAGGGGTTCGTTAAAATATGACCCCTGAAAAAGGCCACAAAAAATGGCAACAAATCCCATCATAAATCAAAATGGCAGACTTCCTGTTTGGTTTAGCACATGGTTCCAAGAGACTTTTTTTTGTACATCATGGGCTCTTATGTATGCCTGCAAATTATCATAGCGCTAGGTGAAACGTACAACCGGGAATGCTTCGTTAAAGAGGAGTTTTTTAGCTCAAAATGTGATGCCCGGCCCCTGGGGGACTTCCTGTTGGGTTTAGCACATGGCACCAAGAGACTTTTTTGTACATCCTGGGCTGTTACATATGTCTACAATTTTTCGTCGCTCTAGCTGCTTCGTACAACTGGGAATGCTTCATTAAGAAGGATTTTTTTCCTTTGCAAAAAGTGCATGCCACGACAACAGCATGTGATGAAATAAAAAACTTTCAATAACTTTTCATTTTCAACATCTTAAGATGAATCACACCAAGTTTGAAGATGATCGGATAAACTCTGTAGGAGGAGTTTGTTAAAATATGACCCCTATGAAATGGCCAAAAAAAATGGCAACACATTCCAAAGTAAATCAAAATGGCGGACGCCCTGTTAGGTTTAGCATATGGTTCAAAAAGAGTTTTTTGTACCTCGAGGGCTGTTATATACCTCTACAAATGTTGGTAACTCTAGGTGAAACGTACAGCCGGGTATGCTTTGTTAAAGAGGAGTTTTTTTAGCTCAAAATGTGATGCCCAGCCCCTGGGGGACTTCCTGTTGGGTTTAGCACAGGGCACCAAGAGACTTTTTTGTACATCTTGGGCTGTTACATATGTCTACAAATTTTCGTAGCTCTAGCTGCTTCGTACAAATGGGAATGCTTCTTTAAGGATATTTTTTTTCCTTTAAAAACAGTGCATGCCATGACAACAGCGTGCGACGAAATACAAAGCTTTCAATAACTTTTCATCTTCAACATCTTAAGATGAATCACACCAAGTTTGAAGATGATCGGATAAACACTGTAGGAGGAGTTCGTTAAAATAAGACCCCAATGAAATGGCCAAAAAAATGGCAACACGTTCCAAAATAAATCAAAATGGTGGACTTCCTGTTAGGTTTAGCATATGGTTCAAAAAGAGTTTTTTGTAGGTCATAGCCTGTTACATATGTGTACCAATTTTCGTAGCTCTAGATTAAACGTACAACCGGCAATGCTTCGTGAAGTAAGAATTTTTAAACTCTAAATTTGATGCGCCGCCGCCGTCATATAGTATATCAAAAACTTTTCATTTTTCACAATGATGTTGTCCCAGGTGTTGAGATGGTACATCCCAAGTTTGAAGTCAATCGGGTTAACCGTGTAGGAGAAGCGGGCAAAAGTATGACCCCTGTAAATGTGCAAAAATTGGCAAAAATTGGACATTTAAATACTCATACCTCACTTTCTGTCTATTTTAGGGTACACACTTCAAAGAGGTTTTTGTTCATTGGGATGTGCTACAGGTGCCACACAATTTTCATAGCCGTCGGACAATCGTAGCGGGACAGGGATCCGTTTAACCTATGTAGGGGGCGCTAAGGAGCCATTTTTCTGTTATCATGTATGGCGACTTTAAAATATCAAATTTTTCGCCAGGCCTGATGTGCGTGTAAAGTTTGGTGAGTTTTCGGTCACGTTTAGTGTCTCAAAAATGCGATTGTTTGCGGAGAAGAATAATAAGAATAAGAATAATAATAATAAGAAGAATTCCTACAAAAACAATAGGGCCTCGCAGCGGCACCGCCGCCGCCGCTGCTCGGGCCCTAATAAGAATTCCTTCAGGAACAATAGGGACCTCGCAGCGGTCGCTGCTCGGGCCCTAATAATAATAAGAAGAATTCCTACAAAAACAATAGGGCCTCGCAGCGGCACCGCCGCCGCCGCTGCTCGGGCCCTAATAAGAAGAATTCCTACAAAAACAATAGGGCCTCGCAGCGGCACCGCCGCCGCCGCTGCTCGGGCCCTAATAATAAGAAGAATTCCTACAAAAACAATAGGGCCTCGCAGCGGCACCGCCGCCGCCGCTGCTCGGGCCCTAATAATAAGAATTCCTTCAGGAACAATAGGGACCTCGCAGCGGTCGCTGCTCGGGCCCTAATAAGAATTCCTTCAGGAACAATAGGGACCTCGCAGCGGTCGCTGCTCGGGCCCTAATAATAATAATAATAATAATAAAGGAATGGTGGCAGGTATTAATCATAAAGTAAAGGCATTTTTGTTTTGTAGCTATGCCAAGCAGTGAAACTGATTAGTGACTTTTTAATGTACCTAATTCGCTATGGAATGAGCGTCGTGCGACCACATATGCAGCTGACTTTGTGATGTGGTGCTTCCAGTATGTTTACTGATATGATAGATATGTTAACGATCAAAATAAAATCGCCTTAAATTGAATTTTGTGTAAAAGGATAACTGCTTTAAAAGAACAGTTTGATTGATGATTTCATTCCAAATCAAGTGTTGCAAAAAAAAACAAAAAAAACAAACACTTTCCCTTTTGTCTGAAACATTGATTAAAAATTAATCATCTTTTGAAACATAATTTTGTAAAGATGTGTAGTTAATAAACATTATTAAGAGATTATTGGTTATCCTATGTGTGCATGCAAAATGAACAGTATCAAAGACTAAGTACTTGTGCGTGTGTGGTCATGACCTTATTGTATTTCTCAGGGTTTTCCCATTATTTTGTCACCCATCTGAGGGGGCTTTGGACCGCTTATTTGTAAGCGTGTTAGCACACCTGCTGCTATCAATCCTGCTACAAACCAAATGGATCATTTTGTCGCCTCAATCCAATTTAAGAGCCTGATACCAAATGTGTGTGTGTATGTGTGTAATAACTGTACACTGGTGTGTGGCCTTTAGCTCCAGCTGGGCAGAGCTTTCCGCGTAGAGCTGAGTAGTTCAATGTATAGCACAAAAAAATGCACACATTTGCTTCTGCACTTACTGAACAAGCAAACTTTTAGACGTTTTTGTAATATTTGTAAACGATTGGTACCCGGGTAGAAAGTGACTGACTGATTTGAATAAAAAAAAAATAAAAAAATAAAAAAAAAGTTGTTGTGCTTGGGTCACATGGCCAAATTTACCCCAAAATGTGAAGTTTTATATTCCATTTCTTCATCAAAAGAGCACATCTATTAATCCAAGCAACAGAAATTTATAGGCAGTCCATCAATGATCACGTTAAAACTATGTCTGACTGTACTGTAGATTGAAAAAAAATAATCAATTTACCTGTTTGAATGTAAATTATAGCCTGGCCTTCTGTCTCTCTTGGAAGCAATTTACCTCACGAAATGTTTTTTTCTGATTGACATTTCACATATTCAAAGGGAAGAAGGCTAAAATCATCATTTAAACCATTTATGCAGTTTCCTCAATCACCAACTCTGCCTTGTTCAAATGACATTTAAGACCTTGTTTACTAGTGATTCAATTAAGAGCTTTTTGTGACCGTATGGTACAGGTCTATGCTTTCTGCTATCTTTGCTATAAATAAAAAAAAAATGTTATTGCGATTCTTAGTAACTGCTGCCAGATTGAGCAAATGTGCCGGCATGTTAGTTAGTCCGTCTGTCCAAGGGATGAACTGCAGACCATACGCTACGGGAACAATGCAGCGCTCATCAGCTTGAATAGATGAGTGTGCCCCTGAAGGCAACGTTGTTCACTTTGGACTCCAACAGAGTGAACACCGCCGATTAGCAGGAGGAGGACACACATATACACACACACATTAAGGCAGACCAATTCCCTTCCCTTGTACTCACTTACACACACACGCGAACACACACCTCAATCTTCCCCCAAACTACCTTGTTTCACCGTCGTTAATGGAGGGAGGAGCAGATGTTAATAGGCAGGAAAAGGTCAAGGTCGGCTCGTCGCCTTTGGCAGAGAGACTGCAGCTGCTAAAAGTTGCTCACAGGAGTCAAACAGGGACGGTTTGGTAACATGCTCGGGACACTGCAGTATTTTTGTACTCCATAGTCTCCACTTTGCTGCAGCAGACCGCTTCCGTACTGCCCTCAGTCTCCTCTCGAGAAATAATTGCTTCCTGGTGACCCTCATTTTTCACACCTCATTGGTCCTGAGGTATTGTACTCCATAGTCTCCACTTTGTTGCAGCAGTCTGTTTTCTTGTCCTCAGTCTCCTATAACATTGTCTCCTTAAGATACTATAATAAGGGAGACCCTCATTCTCATTGTAACATTGGAGGATGCAAATGTCCTACATTTTGGTTTTTGTTTCTGCTAGTTTGTAGGAAAAGTTCAGAGGACTTTGTCGGGGTGTGGGTGTGCGCGTGTGTGTGGGTTATTTTGAAGAAGTGAACCCCGACTTCAACAATCAGAAAACACCTTTGGGATGAACTAGCAAAGAGACTTTGCTCTGATTTTAATGCTTCCAAATTCATGAAGAAAGTCTTCCTAAAAGATTGCACTGAATATTCTTCCTCCCTCATTTCCTATAATGGCGACCTTTTGTTCTTACCTTATATCTTGACAGACACACAAGGGAGACATGGACTTTATCAAGCACAAAAGTTTTCAAGTGATGCCTCAGAAGAAGTGCTGATATGTGTCTTACACCCGTGATCCTTTAATCAAAGTGCTCATCATCTTATTAACGCTAGCTTATCTTCCACCAACTGGTTTTGTCGTTTCATCTCCCAAATTTTTGCTCCTCCTCATCCTCATTTTTGCGCAGCATTATTACAATGAGACGGTGTGATAGAAAAGAGGCAAATGTCAGATGCTCACCTATCAAAACCAGGGAAACGATTTTTACTTCCTCGAGATCGGTGGTGTGAAAGTCATGGCCTCGGGGGCATTTGGAGCCCACGGGATTGTATTTTGCGGCCACCTACTTCACATCAAAGATGAACTTTTTTCGGTGCCATTATCGTGGAATTTTTGTTTTGTTTTGTTTTAACATCACTTATGGGTTACTATAAGTGTACTCTTGCTCTAGATGCTCTTCTTTGACAGAAGAACCTAATGTATTTATTGGGATTTGGGAGAACACTCACACAAATCCAGGGAGAACATGCAAACTCAACACATCGTATTTTTAATTGGAAATGATCTGGCTGCTAAGTATAATCTTTGCCAAATATTCTTAGCAGATGCTTGCATAACCTAGCAGAAATCCTTGAGATTGTGTGTTCCAATCTCAGTTTCAGCCAGTACGTGCGTGGGTTTCCTGCGGGTGCTCCACTTTCCGCCCACATTTCAAAATCATGCATGTTTAGTTAACTGAAGGAACGAGATGGAATAAGGCGGGAGGCAGACGTCAGACGCTGGCCTAACAAAATATCAATCTTTTGGCTAAAATATTCAAGGCGGCGCTCGTGTCGGTGACGGTGCCTGGGGGGTCCATGAGGCACTAAATGGCTGTTGCTGACAGAGACCTGCTTAATTTACACGTAAGTGGGTTTTCTTATTAATTCTCCCCTCACCTGCTTGTGACGCTTTCCCCGCCGCACGTCTTTTTTTTTGTCTCACTGTAAATGATGATGGGGCTTTGCTTGTGATTGGCAGACGAGCCAGCCTCCCCTCCTTCCCTTCAGTCTCTCTCCCTCCTCTCATTTTCCGAGCTTCTTTCTGCTCTCATTCTGCCCGTCAGCATTATACAGCCTCATGAGGAGAGAGGGAGAGGATGAGGAGTTGATGAGGAGAGGAGTGAAAACGCCTCTACAGCCGCTGTAACTTATGCATTTCTCTCTCCCCCCACTGCTTTGTAATAGGCTCTTGTGCACCGACTGCTGAGGACACACTGCTGACACCAGAAATGATGACTCCTCCATTTATGACTATTTTTTCCTCCTCCTTTTTCCCGTGGGGCTTACAGTAACTCCCAAATGTTTGTTCACATACGAAACCATTGCTGACATTGGCTATTGTGAAAAGCAGGGGTGGGAATAGTAACAGCTATGATTCATATCTGGGCAGCATGGTAGAATCGTGTTTAGAACCTCTGCTACACAGTCCTGAGGATTTGAAGGTGGACTACTGTACAGCATGTAGAAGTCCACCTTCAAATCCTGTACAGTACAGGCATGAAAAAAAGGGTCAGGAGTGAAAAAGGTGAGAAGCATTTGGACCAAAATGTTTCTCGTTAATATTCGTCGGGCATTCGTCAAACGGATTGGGGGGATGCGGTGGACGAAGGGAGGCAAATTTAAATGTTCAAAATCTTATGGTGTCAAGAAAAACTGCATTGGATCTTTGCTACATTTATTGGACCAAGGAGGGATGTTGACAAATCTGCATGCGTTGCTTTAAAGTAGGGATGGGTACCTTTCCCATTTAAACCGGTTCGGTTCCAATTGTCAGTACCGGGGTACAAATTTTTGGTACTTCTGTTCTGCTGTTTGTGGTAATAAATCTTAATTTTATTTAACATCCATCCATCCATCCATTTTCTTGACCGCTTATTCTTCACAAGGGTCACGGGGGGGTGCTGGAGCCTATCCCAGTTAGCTTCAGGCAGCAGGCAGGGTACACCCTGAACTCATTGCCAGCCAATCGCAGGGCACACAGAGACGAACAACCATCCACACTCACAAGCACACCTCGGGACAATTCAGAGCGCCCAATTAACCTGCCATGCATGTCTTTGGAATGTGGGAGGAGACCGGAGTACCCGGAGAAAACCTGCAAACTCCACCCAGGAAGGCCAGAGCCTGGACTCGAACCCGAGTCCTCAGCACTGGGAGGCGGACGTGCTAACCAGTCAGCTACCGTGTCGCCCTTTTATTTAACAATAAAATAATAAAAAAAAAAAAAAAAAAAAAAAAAAAAAGAACATTCACTTTAACATTTATTCTTCATTAAATAAAATCTGACAAATAATAAAACACCATAAATTTAAAACACAAGCCAAAGAGGATAGATTAAAAAAAAAAATGAAAAAAAAGAAATCAAGGTACTATTTTCATGTGGAGTTTCCAGCTTGTCCCCAATCTTGTGTTGTCTTCCACATTCCAAAAACAAAACGTTAGCTAGATTTAGGACACCTGTCAATATATGAGAATGTGAATACTTATAATAAATATAATGTAATAAATATCCATGCTGGCAGACCCGTCACCAGAGCCAGCTTAAGGGGGGCACATGAAATGCATGGGTGGGCACAATTATTATGAATATCCTACAGATAGCATTAACTTGCCCAATATATTTGGATACATTTATGTCGCACTGCCGTGCATCTATCCTTTGAATGGCGCCCGCTGACCGTATTATCATAGACAACAATTACAGTACATACACATACAGTAGACTGCAACGCCGTCGTAGTACGTTAACACCACAGTCATATTGGATGAGGTAAAGTGAAGGTAAATATGCCTCGTTTACTTTCTCCTGGCAGATGTATCATCAAGCCACAACTCATTGGATTAATGAGGAACTATTGCCTTTGATTATTTTCTCATTCAAAGTCAATCTTACAACCGTAATTATTTGCTGATGTAATGGCAAATACAATTGCCACATCCAGTATGGAGGAAAACAAGAGCAATTCACGAGTGTCCAACAGAGGCAGCCAACACAAACGTAACGTTCCTCCAACACCGCGAGACCTGTGTTGCGTTTACTGACAGTCGGACATAAGAGTGCTAAACAGAATGAATGGAAAAAATATAATAAAACAAAAAGAACCATTTTAGAGATCCATGCCTCAAATGGGTAGGCACAATAATCTTGGTGGGCGGGCGCGGAACCCTATGGCCCGCCCATGGTGACGGGTGTGCATGCTAGCGACCTGTTCAGCGTGTACCCTGCTTCTTGCCAAAAGGCATCTCTGATAGGCCCCATTTCACCAATGACCCATATAAGAGTGAGCGCTATTGAAAATGGATGGATGGAAGATTCATATCTTGCACAATCAGAAAAAAAGAAGCACTACAGATCGACATTTTTGCCATGGAACCTCCAAATTCGGCATTCAACCACTCATAAGCATTTAAATAAAACAAAAAAACAATTTCAGCGTCATAAGACTGGGACTGTGCCATTAACCTGAGCAACAGAAAAGTCAATTAATTAGCCAGTCCCTCAATATTCATGTTAACTATGTCTGAATTTCCACCACGTCTATTTTTTAATCAACTTACCTGGTGAAGTGTAAATTACTGCCAGTGTTCCGTCTCTCTGGGAAGCAATCTCCTTATCGATTGACACATCACATTCAAACTAGGCTGGTCTATTGGGAATTACTTGAGCTTTTGCTACATGGAGGAACGTGTTACTTCATGGTGAAACTAACATTTGGCTTGCTGACTGGAAAAGCCAGAATGTCAGTACTGGACATGTGTAATAGTCGGACAAAACAATTAGGCTGGTGAAATCTGCCGGGACTTGGGACACACGATTCAAATCAGACGGGGAGAACATGCAAACTCCACCCAGGAAGGAAACCGTACGATCTCTCACATTTTGGGGGTGCTTTGTTTTACTTTGGTGTTGCTTTCGCACCCCCCAAAAATAGCCTAGACCCGCCTGTAGTAAACATGGAAGGTTGCAAAAGTGCCATTTCCACAATTTTGCAATCTAGTTTCTACACTCAGATGCTACCTTGTGCTGTTTTCTCGATGCTACCAAGGCCACATACACGGGTTTTATGCCACACAAAGCTTGAATATGCCTTGCATAACCATGATATGAATCACTGAAGGTCACCAATGGTGTAGTGGAACATTTGTCTGACTTCCCTGCAGGCCGCGTGGGTTCAGTTCCCACTCAGTGAGGACGTGTGTGAATATTTGTCTTTTTTTAATATGTAAGTTGTGACTGGCGAGCAATCTAGGGTGTCTGCCGGGATAGGTTACATCTTTACCTGAGAACCTAATATTATCTTTAACCAAAATGAGAGATGATTCTTCAAATTTACAACATCAAACACATTCATTCAAATTGGGGTCAAATTTTTGACCCCACTCAATGGAAGAGTTTTGGCATTAGTAGGTCATGCATAGCTTACAACTAAAGTGTTATTGTGTGGCAGTTTTTAAACCTTCATGTTTTTCACCCCACCAATGAAAGATAAAGTATTTTCTGAAGAAAGGACTTCACCATTGTAAAAATTGCCTAGCATTCACCAGCTTCTAAGGATGGATTATGTTTGCCGTTTTTCTTTCACCGGCGGATAGAGTAAGAGTTAACATTCAAACCTGTGGAAATGCTAAGTAGGACATTTCAATTCTTCATGGCTACAAAGGACTGGAACACTCACACGGCTTTCACTTCAGCAGAAGCACATTTTCACTCTGCGCACACATACTTACACACACGAGGCTGCCGAACACGACCTATCAAATATGATTCTATGACGCGACACCACCGTCAAATTGAGAAACAGTGGCACTTTTTATAGGGCCCGTTAAAGCGAGACAAGGTAGATTTGTGCGTTGGCAATTTGCAAGTCTCGTAGTGATAAATTCATCAAAGCCTGCGATGCCTGACAACAGGAATTGCGCGGCAGCACAATAACGCTAATAATAAGTGGCAATCTGGCAGACTCTTTTAGTTGCTCATTCATTTATTCTGCATACTGTACTGTAGCCCGGGTTGGCGTGTGCCGAGTTCACCTCTGTTTTCCATTAAATCTCATCTACGACCCAAAATCCACCTGTAGCGACGCACTTGCAGTATGGTTGATACTACAAGTATTCTGTGTGCTTTTGTTTTAGTATAATATATATACTATATAGTGTTAAATTTTTTCAGGTGACTTAGTTTTTTCCACCTTTTATATGTTTTGATAATGCCTTGGTCAGACTACAAGAAAATAGCCCAATTTTAGCCCGACCGACGTGTCACGGACAAACGGGGCATGTTGTAAACGAATGAGTTGTCTTGACGTAGCGTCGCCCGTGTTGTGTGACCCGTTCAACGACTGGACGCCTGTTGAATGGGACGGTTCACAACCATCACGGCGAAAGTCTAGCACAGGCATGTCAAACATACGGCCCGCGGGCCGGACCCGGCCCGTTGGATGATTTTATCCGGCCCGTCATAAATTTCTGAGTATATAAAAAAAAAAGCGAGTCAATAGCTCATTTCTATCAAAGGTTATGATTTTTTTAAATAAATACAAACCAAATGCTCGCTCCGGCCGCTAGAGGGCAGTAAAAGAGCTCACGTCCAGCATGCGGCACTGACACGAGTTCGTACCAGGAAATAAACATTCGCAACGTGATGTGTCCAACTAGAAATTAACCGGTAAGCTTGCTTCACCATTCACCACTACTACTAAACAAGTTATCGGTCAACACACCCTTCCCAAAATGGCACTGTCAAAAAAAAGAAAAGTGGACACGGAGTGCAGGGTTTTCCAGGAAAAATGGACTGAGAATTATTTATTCACAGAAGTGAATGCAAAACCAGTGTGCTTGGTTTGTAATCAGCAAGTTGCAGTGTTCAAAGAGTTTAATATTCGGCGCCACTACGAGACTCATCATAAAGACAAGTATGACGACTTGAAAGGACAAATAAGAAAAGACGAGATAAACAAATTGGTCACTCGTCTGAAGAAACAGCAGTCTGCTTTTACGCGCAGCCGCGATATCGCTGATGGGGCTGTAAGAGCCAGCTACATTATTGCCAACGAGCTGGTGCAGGCATCCAAGCCATTTGCTGATGGGGAGTTTGTAAAAACATGCATGCTGAAGGCTGCAGAAGTCGTGTGCCCTGAAAAGAGACTGGCCTTTGCCAATATTAGTCTAACGAGGAACACTGTCGCAGATCGGGTGACAGAACTCTCAAGTGACTTGAGCAGCCAATTGCAAGAGAAAAACAAATCATTTATCGCATTTTCAATTGCAATAGATGAGAGCACCGATGTCACAGATATTGCTCAACTGGCCATATTCATTAGAGGTGTTGATGAAACTTTGACCATCACCGAGGAGCTGCTTGAATTGGTGCCCATGAATGACACCACGACAGCAGATGACATTTTCAGCGCTCTCGTTGGAGCGCTGGACAAGGTGGAGGCGGACTGGTCCCGTGCTGTGAGCCTGGCGACCGACGGTGCGCCATCAATGGTGGGGAGAAAGGCAGGCGTTGCCACAAAATTCCGTGACAAAGTACAGACCGCAAATGGAGGACAGGAGTTTTGGGCATTTCACTGTATTTTGCACCAGGAGGCGTTATGTTGCAAAACACTGCAAATGAACCATGTTATGAGCGTGGTTGTGAAAACTGTCAATTTCATCAGAGCTCGCGGTCTAAATCACCGCCAGTTTGACTCATTTCTCAGTGATCATGACATTCATGCTGGCCTACCATACCACACTGACGTGCGCTGGTTAAGCAGAGGTGCAGTACTCAAGCGCTTCTTTGAGCTCGAGGCGAAATTGGACAGTTCATGGAGAAGAACGCCCAGTAAAGGAACTTCAATGCAAGGAATGGGTGCAGGATCTTGCCTTCATGGTTGATATTACGCAACACTTGAATACACCTAACACTACATTGCAGGGCCGTAATAGAGTTGTCACTCAATATTACGACAGCATAAGTGCGTTCAAAATGAAACTGTCGCTGTGGGAGACGCAGCTATCCAGCGGTGACACCACGCACTTCTCATGTCTCACAGCTGTGCGTCCGAAGGCACCGGATCGTCCCGATTTGGATAAATATAAAGACAACATAACAGATTTGCTGCGAGAGTTTGAGCGGAGGTTTCAGGTTTTCAGTGAACTTGAGAACAAATTCGGCTTTTTTCGCTCGCCATTTACAGTGAAGCCCTCTGATGTGCCAGCTGACATTCAGCTCGAGCTTATTGACTTCCAGTGCGATTCCGCTATGAAGGATAAATTTGGGTCCGTGGGATTGGATACGTTTTATCAGTATCTTGTGCCAGGTTACCCCAAATTAACAGCCATGGCTGCAAACGTTCTCTCCATGTTTGGGACTACTTATCTTTGTGAACAGGTTTTCTCCGTGATGAACAATAATAAAACAAAGCAGCGCTCAAGGTTAACAAATGAACACTTGAATCACATTGTTAAATGTGCTGCTACTCAGGATTTGAAACCTGATATCGACGCACTTGTAAAGGCAAAAAGATGCCAAGTTTCAGGAGCCAGCAGCAGCAAGTAGACTGCAGGAGTGCAGTGAGAGAGAGAAAAAAGTGTGATGACACGACATTTGTTTGCACTCATGAATACAGATCATTAAAAATAAGATTAATCTGGTTTCATATTAAAGACAATTAATATTGTGCAGTATATTCTCAGCTTCAGTAGGCCCAGCCTAGTAGTTTGAGCTGATGTAGTATAATCTTATTGCCCATGCACTGCTAAAACTTTTCTTTTGTATTTTTATTTATTATTATATATTTTTATTTATTATTATTTCAAAGCAGTATGACAATTAAGGCAAAACATTTTTTTTCATAGCTCCCACTTGAGTTTGTTTAGTGTGGTGAGTTGGTTCAGGTGTAAAACTGCATTCACTCAACTGTTAAAATAAACCAGTTGTTAACACATTCAATGCCAAACATGAAAATCATTTTTTTTCTCCATTGTTTGTGAATAAATGTGTTGTGCTTAGAAAAGATCCCTTGTCATCCGTGATTATAATATGTAGGGTGGGCTACAAATGTAGGCTGAATGATAAAGCATAGTACTGAAAAACAAAACTAAATAGTTGGAGTTGACATTCTTTTACTGATCCGGCCCACCTGAGAACAGAAAGTCTGGATCCGGCCCCAGAGCCAAACTGAGTTTGACATGCCTGGTCTAGCATGTCAGAATTTTTGCTCGTCTTGTCGCACAATGTGACATACCTACATCGTCGCACACTGACCATAACTTTAATTATTTATTTATTTACTTATTTTTATTTATATGGCATCATCAAGTAGGCCTATTGCCATAATTTAGCTCACACTACATTCAGGTTCTTCTACTTCGAGGAGAGAAAGGAAAAAAAAACAAAAAAAAAACATGCTGCATACAGGCAGTTGCTAATGAAGTCCTGCCGGCGAGCACGACTTCTCCTCACCAAATGTAGGCCTGTGTGCACTTCTGTACTTATCACCTCCCCAAATCATACTCTAAAACTATCAAACGTCACATTATTTTTTATTTTATGTATAGGAGCCATCTCCCAACATAATTGCCATCGTCAGGCAATGGCGACATGAATAGAGTACCATAAAACAATATTGTGACTTCCGTTCTAATAATTTCAGAGATTTGGCCATCTGAGTATATGGGCACATATTTAGTGAGGATGGGTCACGTCTTTGGGACAGACATATCTTATTATAGAAGTCGAGCCAGGCCTGGCCGCCTTGTCACCCGCTGAGAGAGTTTTGTTTTGTTTTCCCTTGAAGTACGGTTCGGAGTGAATCCGCGTGTCCAATGCAAAAAAAAAAAAAAAAGTCAAATATTTAAACAGTATAGAAATTACTAAAACACAATATATTTCAGTGTTTGATAAAACAAGATGTCATCTCTTTTTTTGTTCCGCCTCCCTGACAACCAGTGCCGACGCTTGTTCTTTTGGCATGACAGCACGCGATGATCGGGTGGTGTCTTGTCGAGTTCAGACTTCTAGTGTGACAACACATCCGGTCCACGACACAGAGCGCATTTATCAAGTAATCTGACAAAAAAAGAACAAAAAATCGTGTAGTTTGAGCTCGGCATAAGATTGACCATATAGAGCAGTGATCCCCAACCACGGTGCTGAAGCACATTATCACCATTGTTTATATTGTGTGATTCAGCTTGTAGAAATGTAAATAGTGTGTCAGAAAAGCTCCAGGACTGGTGCCATAAAAAATGTATTGCGAATCCAAACTACAAACTACACATTTCCAGGCAATCCGACAAGGATAAGCAGAGGACCCAAATGCACAATTCTCAGGTTTCAAAAAGGTGACAGATTTATTGAATAATCAATCATGATTTCAAAGTATCAACAAAAATTCACAGCAAGGCTGGATTCAAAAAAACAAGGCAAGAGAAGTAACAACTTAGGAACTCAGCAAGGTGGGTAATAACTAGCAGCAAAAGCAGCAGCTAAAATTCACAGCAAAAGGCTGGAGGCATAAACTGACTTTAGCAATATTAAGAAAAAGCATGGATACATGGATATGAAACCAAGGCACCGCTAAGATGGTCTAGCTCAGGACGTGGCAGGAAACAAGGCAAACTGACAACAGACAGGGCTAAACTTGGACTATTTATACACAGGGGGTGGTCACAGGTGGAGACAATCAGGCTAATGCGGGAACAAGGGCAGAAAGTGAAGCTACTGACACATGAGGACAGTGGAACTACAAAATGAAAGCAGCCACAACTACAAGAAAGACAGGGCTAAAAAACTAACAACATAAGCGCCGAGACATGACACAGTCAAGCAGTACTACTCTGCTTTTTTCACTGCACCTGCTTACAACGCCCTAAGCATCTGACACGTCCTGGTCATGAAATACAGCAATGTGTTGAGCCAGCCTGTCTTTGTGTGCTTCCTCTCCATTTTTGAGGATAGAGCAACATCAAGATAGCTTGATGATGAAGCTGCGGAGTATCCATGAAAAATCCAGATGAAGGTGCCAATCTGCATTAAGTTTTGTTTAATGTTTCAGTCCTAAAGGTGTGTTTGTTTGTTTGTTTGTTTTTTGTTTGGTTTTTTTTTTACATTTCTGAGTGCCTGGATCTGGAATTCTTTCCAATCTCTCTCTTTTTTTTTTTTTTTTTGATGAATATTTAACCCTTCCAAGAGCACCGGGGGATAAATCAGCAGTGCTCCAGCACCCCATTGTTTTGTCCAAGGGGGATGACTTTGAAGAGGAAAGCTTGGAGTTTGTAGTTAGGACTTGAAATCTATCTTTTGTGACGCCAGCTCTCATTCACTGCCAGCTGTTTTCAAAGCAAAATTCCCCATATTGGCAGCCGTTTTACAGCACGGAATATTGTGTAATAATATAGCCTAAACCTGCCAGAAGAATGAGTAGATACTGGAGACTCTCATCTTTCAGCAGATTTTTTTTTTTTTTTTAAGCTTTTACGATTCCTTAGTCATCAGTGGTAGGGCAGGGGAAGGTTTTACCCCAAAACACCAGTTTGTGACCAAAAAGCAGACAAAACAAGCATGTTGTGAAAAGCCAAATTGTGACTTTGATTATATTTTTTTGCAATCACACAAGATATATCAATAAATATAGTAAATAAATATAATTATTTATTGACAGATCCAACTAAAAACTGTGCCCATGCATAATCTTGACTCACCGCTGGCTCAAGAACGTCAATGGCTTTTTAGAAGATGGTCGTCGTTCTTTCCATGAATTTGATCTTTTCTTACGATGGCAACACACACTTTCCATGACCAGTTGCAAAACCTACCAATTTCATACCATGTGCATACATACTCGCGTAAATGTTCAAGTGTGAGGTGACTAAATTTGTCTGACTTCAAACATGTTGGCATTTCGCTCCCACAAAATCAACAGTACAAACTTAGATTTTTATTTTTTTTTTAGCTGCATTCTATGCTAGTCTTTAGAATAGAATAGAATAGAATTCAACTTTATTGTCATTGCACTGTCACAAGTTCAGAACAACGAAATGCAGTTTGCATCCATCCAGAAGTCCTTTAGCAAGAGTAAATTATATATTTTAAAAATAAGATCGATTTAGTATGTACACATTATGGCAGGATATGAATATGTATATAATATTGATAAACAGCTAAATAATTGTATATGACTGTCTCTACAGTATTTACAGATATTTATTTACAGTAGTGCAATTATGATCAGGAGACAGTGTTCAGGAGTCTAACAACAGTAGGGAAGTAGCTATTCTGATATCTAGTGGTCTTAGTCCGGAGGCTCCTGTAACGCCTTCCAGAGGGCATGAGGGTAAAGTGTCCATGTGCTGGATGACTTTATACTCAAAAGCTGTGCTAATATCAAATTCAAACCAATGCAATGGCACCATCTACAGGGGTCAGTTTGTCATTAGTGGTTTACAACCCTTAATTTCACAGACAAGCTTCTACGGCTACCTGTTGAAAACACAAAATTCATTTCGATGGGGGGAAAATCGATTTAATATACAGCAGGAGCAAATTGAACTTGTTAACACATTCACTGCCAATGACGACTATAGACGTAAAAAATCCAAGCAAACAGCCAGTGCAAATTTTGACAAGAAATTTGAATTTAGTTTTAGTTATTCATTGTTTTCATTCATAGTTATTGATCATTGTTGTTATTAATAACCATCGTGCGTAGAACGGGTTCCCGTTACCCTACAACACGGGCGTTGACGTTCTTGTGGTCGGTCTTGGTCTTACTGAGACCACATACTGGGTCTCGGCCTCTAAAAGTCAATTTTAGTCGACTAAAATTGCTCTTTATTTTTGTTGACTAAAATTGTATTAAAACTAAAATACAATCAGGTGACTGAGTTATGACTAAGAAATTTAGTCAGAAGACGATAACTAAAACTAAAATTTCTTTTTTTTTTAATTATTAACATTTAAATTTAATTATTATTATTACTTTTTTTATTTTTTTTTCAAAATTAACACTGGCTGTTTGCTTGGATTTTTGACGTCTATAGTTGTCATTGGCAGTGAATGAGTTAAGTGAAGCTACCACCAACTGTAAAAAAGAAATGAGTCATGTATTTGTATAATTTACTCGTTTTTCGCAGCAGGCAGGCCTTTAGTTCCTCTACTGCGCTCTGTTTTGTCACGAGGGCAGCCTCTCCACTCCAGCTAGAAAGTTGGACATCAAGCATTTAGCGGGGGAGTTCCTCTCACGCTAACTTGCGAGCAACTTGTTGACGGAACAGTAGGCCGCCCACGCATTGCATTGCATCGCGCGGTGGTGCACCGCTGTGTGTTTATCTCCTCCAGGTGAGCGAGACCCTCACGCGCATCGTGACCACACGTCACCGAAACCACGGGGCTCGTGCTGCTGTTTTTTTTTTGTTTTTTTTCTCCTTCTGCTGCACTGCAGAGGCCTGCGCCGCCGCTGCCTCTTGCTCGCAACTTTAGATCGGTTTCCCCGGCAACCGGGGTGTCTGCACATGGAGAGCGAGCAACTTCCCCAGATGAGAGCTTTTGTCAGTGCAGTCACGATCACAAGGAAGGAGAGAGAGAGAGAGAGTGAGTGAGAGAGAGATGGGTGAGCACAAAGTAATTCAAACCCGTTTATCACTTATATATCTTGGAGAGCCGTAAATTGCTAATTCCAAACAAGTGGTCGAAGCGTCCCGAGTTACACCGGCGCCGTATCGTTTTCTCTCTCGCATGTGCCACACGTCACCTTTTTAAACATTACAAGTGTTTTAAAAAAGTGCGCAACTTTGGAGAAAGCTCTGTAAAAATACAACCCTGCAGTTCTTTACTGTGCTTCCAGCAGAGAATAAAAATGGGGGCATTAAAGCAGCAAAGTCATCTCAACAGGTGTTTGGCGCAAGAGTTTCTCTAACTGCAGTCCGTTTGTTGTTACATAAATGTTTTTTTAAAGTCCTTATCCATGACTAAAATAAGCTGCATTACACAAGCTGCAAGGGATAAATCCTCCTCTTGGATAAATAGACTTGCACGGGTCGGGGATGCAGCATAAATTTAATGATTGCTAACTGTGAGATTGACATGTTTGTTGTTGTGACTTTCAGTTTGTCCCATCGGGGGTTGCCACAGCAACTCATTTGCATGATTTATTTAGCCATGCATTTTTACCGTCATGTCATTTTTTGTCCAGGCTTGGAACCCACCATGGCAAAGTGTTTGGGCACTGTCCAGAAATTGAAGACATTAACAGCGGAAGATTGACTCAAATGAAAGCTGTATCTAATGCCTTTAAACAAAATTGCTTAAACTTAGTTTGCGAGACAAGCAGCTAAAATGAACATTATTTAAACAGACAATAGCTCAGTCGCTCAATTTGTTGTAAATAGCTTGCAAGCCACTGATAAAACAATTCTGCCTTTCTAAAACAACAAACATACAGCCCGTTTAGGGAGCTCAGATAGCTGGTTATTGAGTGATATTACAGTGTAATTACATGGTCATTTTGTCCAACATCCATTTGGACATAAATCAGAGAGCAAATAGTATTTACTACCATGAAATTCCACAGACAAACAAGCCAAAATCCACTTTCATTATTGTTAAGATAGAGTAAATGTACACAACAGTACAATGTTTTGTTAGTAATTACTGATGAAGCCCAGTCTTGTTGATAGCAGTAGGTCTATTAGTCACAGATGAACACTATGAAAGTACTCAGCACTCATAGCAAAGCTAGCGGATGTCATAATATTATTACAATGTAATTACATAGTAATGAGTAAATTTGGACCCAGTGAGTTAACATACAGTACCAGGATTTCTGTAAACTGTTTTAGCTGTATATTGTTTGACAAATTTTCTCTTATTACTCATCAATATAGCACATGCAGTTCTGAGTATCCAAACCAGGGTTGCATCACTATACAAACCCTGTAAGTTATCTGATCAATGATTGAGAAGATAGGGAAAATGGGTGAAATGAAGGGTTTATCCTTCTTCTTCGCTAGTTTGTATCAGTCGAGAAAAATATGTTCTGTGAAGTATGAGAAGAGAGACAGGGCTGTATTTTACATTTCAACAGGTCATTTCATTTTATTAAAAAAAAAAAAGTCATTTCAAAAATTGACATGATGGAGATTCAGACATTAAAAAAAAAAAAAAAAGCACAGAAGGCCTCGAAGAAGAGAAACATCACAAACAAGGTAACAATTTCCCGAGGAACACATCCGTTGCAGCTATTTTTTGCTTGCTTATTTACGTCTTCACATTTGTATGATGTATACAAATATAGAAAGAAGCAGCAGCACGTGGCCCAACGTGGCACAAATATACCTGTACCTCCAAAAATTCCTGCTCCACTTTACACCCCCACCCACCCTCATGCTCAATGCTCTATTTGTCTCCATGCATGACTCACCAAACTCGGAGGCTTTTTCATTCAGAACGTTCTACCTCTCTTCCCCTCCGCCCACTCTCCGCCACCGCAATTCAATAACGCAGCTGGGCCTCCTTTTTCCCGCCGTACAATAGTGAGTGTTTTCCCTCTCACGCAGCGGACATTGTGATCGCGTCCACTCGATGAAGTCGACGCGTTTGCGGTCTTTTGTCACATACTGGTAACATGATTACTATCACGACCGAGGGGGTGGCTGCTGGCGACCAACATTTGTATTCATATTAAATTGAATCATTTGCTGCTCTAATAGCGTGTCCGTGTTTGTAGGCTAGTCATTATTGCCACTCATAACTCTTCATTACGGCTAACAAGCCGATAAGAAGTTGTGTCGTGCGGACACTTGGGCTTGGCAATCTTGCTGAGTTGAGAAAATGCTTGTGAGGGTCTCTCCAACGAGTTTCACCACGCCAACCCACGGCTCTGATTGTGTCATTCAACATAACAAGGTTTTCAAGCTGATTGGTATGAATATGGATTTGGTCTATAAATGACGGTGCATCAAAGAACGGGGAGCAAATCAGGCTAGAAATAACCTCAAAGCTTCTCGTCTGGTAGACATTCTTATCAGAGGACATCCTTTGGGCTGTCTCATAAAACAAAAGTAAGGCTTTTGTCATTATTCAGAATTCATTCCATCAAGGTTGAAATACAAAGAAAAAGATTTGTTTGCTTGTTTATTTGCAGGCTACATGCTAATAGGGCACCCTCTTGTAAGATGACAGAATGGTTTAATTTTTTGTTTTGTTTAAGGGCAGGATAACTCAAGCATTCACTTTCAATAATTACAAAAGCTTGTTACAAACCCAATACCAATGAAGTTAAAAATAAATAAAAACAGAACACAATGGTGCCACCCCCACCATGGTATCGGCCTGGCTGTCGGCTCGTTGCATTGGAAAATTACGGAAGTGCACACTGCAACAGACAGGCACCAACGGCAATTAATAAGTACCTTCTGCGCAGGTGTGAGAACTATACCCCTCCATACCACTGGGGGCAGTAGTCACAATTTCTCACTAGCTCCTCCGGGGGCAGGATATAAAAACGTAGTAGAGTAGTATATCATAGTAGTAGTAGTAGTAGTGTGTATATATATATATATATATATATATATATATATATATATATATATATATATATATATATATATATATATATATATATATATATATATATATATATATATAAACAGCCAATCAGTGTGATCAAATGTCACAACAGGCCGACGCCGATTCAACATGTTCAGTCTGCAGAAAATCCCCTTCCAGATGCTATCCAACGGGATCCGACGTTGCGACAGTGATTTATACATTAATCATACAGCGCATATCGCTGTCCGATCAGCATACCCGTATTAGCTGCCTCTTTGTAAACTCTATCTGTAGCCTCACCCTAAACTCAAATGAACACCCAACCTGTTCTTACTGCGCATGACCTGTTCCCAACAGCGTATGACAGAAGTGCAAGGTATGCTACTCTGACGGGTATGCTGTTTCATCGAGACAACGGAACACAGGCGCTTTCAGACTCCCGATGTCGGTTTGGTGTATCAAGGCCAAATCTCGTCTTGTTATGTGGCTTGTTAGGAAGCAAAAAGACAACGTGTTGGAAGTTAGACAAGTTCAGGTATGTACAAGTGCATGTACGGTAAACACAGTATTTGTTGCGCTAAGTAGTAGAATGTGTGTGAAAAAATGAATCAGTTCATGGAATGATTCACAAATGCAAAATAAAATTTAAAAAAAGATGCCCGACTTAAGCCACGCAATGAGGCGTAGCTCACAGCAGCACTTTTCTTAGTGCTATCTCTCTCAATAAATGTTGCCCTCAAAAGCCTTTTCTCAGTCTAGTTTTTGTTGTTGAGGTGTCACAAAAACAAACATTAGCGTCAGTTATTGTTCATCTTATGTTTCTTGTCACAAAAAAACTTGTTTTTGCTTCTTTTTTGTCTGAATCTGGTGTTTTGGTGAAAACATGGTAAAAGCTACTACTTGTTGGTCTAGAAAAATCACTGATTATGGGGGAACTCTGCTCTAAAAATGGTGAGTAGTGATTGAGTCCATTTACAGCATGGGAGGGGAAATGCCTCTTCTACTGAAGCAGCGCACTTACACAACCATGAAAGACTCAGCCATTAATGTAATAGTCACTTAAAAGCCATTATTTGCCTTTATAAAGGAAAAACCTCTACTCCTGGATCTTAATAGACGTGTAGCATTTGTGTTGTGGAACATTCCAAATATGTCCACATAAATGAGGTCGTGCACAGCCTCCCCTCTGTAAAATTCATCACCTCAGGTGTTATGGATTTAACATATCCAAATACAGGCGGCTCCGCTTCCCCCGACTCTTCAGTCATGCCTTATGATTTGATTATATTAGTGTCCAGGGAGGGAGGTGGAAGAGGCCCTGAGCTATTGTGCACGGCTGGGGGGGGGGGGGCGGTGAAGCAGAGGATATGATGCCAAAGCCACGCTGGATCCCAACACTCCAGCCTCTGGCAGCAGTGAAGAGAGATAAATGCAGCAAACAATTCACAGGAGACTTTGTGTTCAGCCGCGCATGGAAGCGACTTCTCTTCTTATCGCCTTCACAGTCGCAGTCCGACTTGGAGCATCTGACTGTGTCTCGGCGTGGTACAGTCAAGTGTGGATTTGCTACATAGCATGGGTAACATTTGATACGTACGGTGAGCCAGGACACTTTCTACTGCATACACACATAAAGGCTTAGGCCAGGTGCACACATAATAATAATATTTTTTTTTTCTCCTTATTTTGCCATTTCCTGACCAAGAATGTCAAACGCCTGTTATGTGCTGGAGGGTTGGATCTCAAAGCGCAGACACAAATAAGGTTTTAACTATTTATTCACATAACTTGACTAAACGAAAAACGAGAATTTATCGAGACTCACAAGACGCCAAGCCCCCTTGGGCTGCAGAGAAGCACAGAGGAACAGAGAGCAATAATCCGGCAAACACACACATTTCTCCGACAGTTTATATTGCCAGTAAATTGATCTCATTGGTTGTGGCTAGACATGTGACCAGCACTGACATGGAATTATCTGATTGGCTGTTGACCCAGTAACGCGATTAAAGATTCTTGACATCACATAGTTCTTACAGATAGTTCTTGACATCACCTAACATCACGTAGCATTAAAGATTCTTGACATCACATAGTCTTAAACTAGTTGAAACTAGATGATGGTTACATGATTACATCAGTACAAAACAGACACTTGACCTCAAACTTAACAGGTCAGGAACTCAAACCTAACCCAGGCGTAACCCCAGACATGAGACAAGACCCGAACATTACTCCTGCATGACCCGAGTCATGGAAACACCAGACTATCTTACGTTTTAAAAGATTGTCCTATAAGATGATATTTTGGTTTGAGTTAATATATACAAAAAAAAAATCTTCAGTTGACATTCACTCAAAAATCTAAATCTTTGTGCGTACCAGGCCTTATGCTAGCAATATGAGTTTATGACATAAATAATCAATCCATATACTCAACTCTTCAGTTTTTTGCGCTTTCTAATATGCCCTTAGATGCCACAAGATGAGAGTAGTAAATGGTGTCAATGAAGTACAGTGGTACAGTATAACTGGTGATCCAAATTACGAGACTAGTATGTTCTCCTGGCGTTCATTGAAGACTAGCACATCCTTTTTCCGTATGAAATATCATTCATTGATGGGCGTATTTTCAGAGTTGGGCACATCCGTCAATCGTCAATTCCCGTCATGACGATGCCGTCTTGCTGAGTGCTTCCACATTTTCGCCGAATGCTTTATAACGCAAAGTCTCCCAAAAAATACATGGAATGAGGAGGACCTTCTGTGCTCACCCCAATCGGCGGATGCAAACTTGCTTCAGTCAGTTGATGCAAATTCCGTATGCTTTTCCGAGGCTTAATCATTAAGTACTCGTAAAGGGTGGATATCATCGACGGGATTGACGATTGACGGAAGTGCCCACCTCTGTGTATTTTTACTGCAATTTAGTTTAATTTTGCTAGTTGTCTTATCGTTTGAGTCCAAACTTTTTTTGTGTGGTGGTTTGGGTAAACAGAAAAAAAGATTTTTGTCCAATATGGATTGAGACCTACCTTTCATCTCCTGAATGTTTTCATGCTTATTTAGCTCTTTTAGATGTGAAATTGAGCAGGCAAGCTTATAAATTGCTTTCTATTTTTCTTTTTAAACTCAATTCCCGCTATTTGGTTTGGTCTATTTATATCACATTCCAATGACGTCCTTCTGAAAATTCAATTTTGCCAACTAATTGAATTTCTATTCATCTTTTTTTTCAGGACTGATTCATTGGTAGCTTTCTCTGGGTAGCCGGTCGGAGTTGTCGAGAGCTGCCGGAGTGATGTATTGACTTTGGAAGCAGCTGATAGAAAATGAAGTGCATCAATACAGACGGCTGACATTCTCACATTATCACAACAGTTCAATTCCACGGAGCTCAATAAAGTTTATACGCTGATGATGGAGCGATTATTAGTATGGATCAAGTCCATCTCAGTCGTACAACACATTTACAAAGAATACAATTCTACTGTACGTGCCAATGTCTTACATTGGATCATATTCTTTTGACATCATCACTTTACATGAAGCTGTACAATATAATGTCTTCATGTTCAAATGGAATGAGACTCTTGTGATGTGTTGAAACAATGAATGATCTAATGGTGTGATGTTCTCATGCTCTCAATAGATTGATATTTTATTAAGGGAACTCCAGTTGCAGAAGGAAATTTCACTTTCTAATTTAGAGCGGCATGATGGTCAAATGACGTGATATTCACATTTTTGAATGACATGTTCTTTTACACTGAAACAAAATCCTTTGAATGTACATTGGTTGCACATGATTAAAATGTGGTACAGTGATGTAATTTTCAAGATTGTTTAAATTTACCTCTGTTTAATAATCAACAAAGGATTTTTTCTTTCCAGTGTGACATCACATTATATTCATTGACATGCTGTCAATTTCTTGTGAAATGATTTTGTAATTTAAAATGATGAGTTCCTCTTGCTCTTGTGACATGACATGATGTCCTCATAATGTTGTGACTTTGCATTCTAATGTTATGCATGCTCATGTTATAATAGCATGGTGCTTCCATTCACATAATTTTACTTAAGTAGAAGTAGGCTACAGGTGCAGTATAGTTAAGCCCGTATACCACTGAGGGGTGAACATTTGTAACGGGAACAAATATTGAATTATTTTACGTCAGGGTTCGTTTAAGGTCACAGCATTAACTTAACCACTCTTTAAACAGTCTTAATGGTCTTTCTTGTTGCAAGGAAATTTTGAACTTCTAAAATCTAAAGCAGTGGTGTCCAAACTACGGCCTGGGGGCCATTTGCGGCCCGCTGTCCATTTTTTTTAGTGGCCCGCGTCATATGCTAAAAATGGCATTTGACTCAGTTCAAATAAAATAAAAACAAAAATGTTTGGAGATAGTCAAAGTAAGAAGAGTGGGTATAGAAAAACAGGCGCTATTAAAGGTTATTTTAGTTAACTAAAACTAACGAAAAAACAAAAACGAAGATGCTTTTAAAAAAAAAGAAAACTAACTGAAACTACTTTTTATGTTTCCAAAACTAACTAAAATAAAACTACAATTATAGCAAAAGTGTCCTTCAGTTTAGTCTTTGGTAATTAATTTCATGCATGAGCCTTTTAGTAGTTTTATTTTGATGGAACTGGAATAATGATGTTGTGCCCATGGTGTTTTTTAAATGTTACGCACGAATAATACACATTTTTTTTAAAAACAACTAAAACTAATACTGAAACTAACTAAACTAAAACTAAACATTTATTAAATAACTAAAACTAATGAAAAACTAACAGAACCACCCTGAAAAATAATTAAAACTAACTAGATTTAAAAAAAAAAAAAAAACTCAAAACAAAATAAAAACTAAAATGAAAAATTCCAAAACTGTAATAACCCTACTGCCATATTATAAATAAATTGGTTGATATACCGTAGCATTTTTCTAAATATGCTAAATATTCTAAATAAAAAGCACAAATAAATTATTTGTACAATTTTTAAGACTAAACATAATTTCTCTTCATAACATTATGTGGCCCTTGCGTCCTTCTGATTTTCTGGATGTGGCCCTCAAATGAAAAAGTTTGGACACCCCTGATCTAAACAGTCCTAATGGTCTTTTTTTGTCATAAGGAAATTTTGAACAAGACCATGAAGATTTTTCAGCCAATCATTAAGACTATTTAGAGAATGATTAGAAAATGGTGCAACCTTGAACAGCCCCTGACTGAAATCAACTTTTGCTCACATCACAAACATGAATCCATCAATGATACAGGCTTTAATAAAAGTACAAAATTACTCCATTTGAAATGTACTTAATGTACTAGTAAAATATAAAAGTACATGATCATAATTCAATCATACTTGTTAAAGTAAATATTAATTACATTTTTTTAAACGATATTGCAGGAAAACATACAAAGAAATAACTAGCATAAAAGGACGGAACAAATGTATTTATTTAGAAGTGACAACAATAAACAAGAACGGGGGTCATAAAATGACTGAAATAATATTTATTGGAAAACAGTCCACAGTTGGACTCTGCTTTGTGCTAGACTTGAGATGGACCCTCATTTTCTGATGACATAATAAAAAAAAGAGCATGATGTATGATTCTCTGTCTTGATGTTATCATGTTCTCATAGCATGTATTTGCGTTCGAATGACATGATGTTCTCGTGTCATGAAATTCTAATGGTCTTGTTTTATTGACACACTACTTGCCTCGAATGCACAATGGCCACACAGCCATTGCCGATTCCATTCCGCCCAATTAACCGTTGCACTCGTGTGCTCTTCTACAATTTTGCCCGCAGGCTTGCACTTTAATCTGGTGCAGTTTTCCACACCATGTGCACTGCAGACTAAAGAGTTTAAGATTTGTGCAAGTGGCAGCCGATGCTTTGAGCACCTCTTGTGTGTACTGGGGCTGGCCAGAAGGAAGCGCTTTGAGGTGAGCCATGGGGCGACATCAAGAGACATCAAACTGCTCGGCGCTGGAAGGAGGAAATGGGCAGGCAGACGCACGCTAGAAGTCAGGTGCAGTCTCCAAACTTCGATGCGGCAATCATATTAATTATGTATATCCATCCATCCATTATCCGTACCGCTTCATTGCTTATTATTTTATTGTTCTGGTTGTATTCTCATTAGTCATAGTTCCATAACGTGATTTTCTCATGTTCTAATGTCATGATGTGCAATGGTTGTTGTACACTTTTTGTATTTAAGACAATCACAGACTTAGTCTCGAGTGTGGTGTCTTATAATTTATACAGATACAATCTTTTCTTAGTCTTCTTTATTTAATTACAAAAAGTTAAGAGTTGATCAGTAGTTCAGTTGGAATCTTGGCTCACTGCACTGCTTCAGGCTCAGATCAGTCACATCGCTGAGATTCCAATGGGTGATCTAAAGCTTTTATGGTTTACCCAGGTGCCAAAGAAGCTTGTAGGCACAGGAAAGGAGGCTTTTATCTCTCTATAGGTAAACATCTGTAACTGGAAGATATGTGACCTGCATATCCTCAGATGTGTCTTCAGGCTTGAGAGGAACAAAGACAAGATTGATGACAGGAGGTCATGTAATGTATGACACATTGACACTATGACATACAATAATAACAATTCTCTCCACTAGTTCAATGCTGGGCGGCACGGTGCTCGAGTGGTTAGCACGTCCGCCTCCCAGTTCGGAGGACTCCGGTTCGAGTCCAGGCTCCGGCCTTCCTGGGTGGCGTTTGCATGTTCTCCCCGTGCCCGCGTGGGTCTTCTCCGGGTACTCCCGTCTCCTCCCACATCCCAAAGACATGCATGGCAGGTTAATTGGGCGCTCCGAATTGTCACTAGGTGTGCTTGTGTGTGAGAGTGGTTGTTCGTCTCTGTGTGCCCTGCGATTGGCTGGCAACCAGTCCAGAGTGTCTCCCGCCTAAAGCCATCTGGGATAGGCTCCAGCACCCCCCGCAACCCTTGTGAGGAATAAGCGGTCAAGAAAATGGATGGATAGTTTAATGCTAATTAGCATCTATATTGTGGTGCTATAACCCTTTCAGCAACAGATTGAAATTGAAACTGTCAGGTAATATATGACAATAGAACAGTACACAGTCTTTTTATCCTCTGCAAAGAATGACTAATATTAATGTCGTACTGATGATCTCAGAGGCGTTGAGGCTTCTCAATGAACATATATCAGTTCATCTGTCTTAAACAACCACCAGGTGGCCAATATTGGCACAATCTTTCAGAGAATTTTTGTAGGGATTCACTAGCCTGCACTGTAAAAAAAAAAACAATTTGTAAGTTTTAAGGTTTACTTAAAAAATATTCTGCCTCTCTATGTGCCCCAAGATTGACTGGCGACCACTCCAAAGTGTTGTCTGCCTTTGACACATAGTCATTTGGGATAGGCTCCAGCTCCCCATGACCCTGAACAGGATAAATAGTAGAAAGTAGATGGATGTTGAATTTCAATTTTCCCCTTTCAGTGTAAACAAAAATGACAAAAAACTTCTAACCACAAAACTTTGATTCAATTCCATTACAGAGTGCTGATCCACAAACAAGAGGCCACTGACACGAATTGACTGATACACTAAAGAGTATTGAGTAAACAAATGAGCAACAAATGAGCACACTCATTCCTCCGACCTGACCCTCAGTTTAGCCCGACCACATGACCACATCATATCACACGCACACACACACACACCCACACACACGGAAAGATCAACTTTGCCGTTACCAGGCAACCACTGCAGCCAAACCCTTTATCCATCATGGTCACATGGCCCCAAGGCCTGCACAACCATCTCTTCGATTATGTTCAAGGTCGTGCACATTATTTTTGCAGGTGTTGTGTAATTTACAATGCAAACTTTATCGTGTGTGTGCGTGTGTGTTTTGCAGATTGTTACATAAACTGGAAAGTATCATTCCTCCAAGCGGTGTTCAATAAATGTCATATTAAAGAAGGCCTCAAACTCAGTATATAGACAATGATGAAAAAAAATAAAGTTAAAATCACTCACTTTCCACAGATTTATTCTTTCATTCAGCCTAGGGCTGGGCGATATGGCCAAAAAATAAAATCTCGATTTTTGCAATCATTCAGGACGATTACGATTTTAATCGATTTTAACCTAATAAATCCAACAAACGTTTATTTAAAGGTTGCATTTATTCAAAAATAACTCCTGTGCAAAATGTTCAGAGACCAGTAACATATACTGATTCTAGAAGCAGTTTTAACATAAACTTAACATTCATAGTTTGTGCTTAAATGCCACAATTAAGTAGTTGGTAGCTATTTGTAAAAATGTCTTGTAAACCACCCATCCAGCATTCTGCCAAAGGATTTGGATGTAACAGAACATAAGAACAACAGCTTTTAATCATCCAGAAGACAAAACTCAATTTCATGATTTAGCAAATTTTCAAAGATTAAATTCTTTAAAATAACGATGTATTGAATTAATCCGGGGCGGCACGGTAGTCGAGTGGTTAGCACGTCCGCTTCCCAGTTCTGAGGTCTCCGGTTCGAGTCCAGGCTCGGACCTTCCTGGGTGGAGTTTGCATGTTCTCCCCGTGCCCGCGTGGGTCTTCTCCGGGTACTCCGGTCTCCTCCCACATTCCAAAGACATGCATGGCAGGTTAATTGGGCGCTCCGAATTGTCCCTAGGTGTGCGTGTGAGTGTGGATGGTTGTTCGTCTCTGTGTGCCCTGCGATTGGTTGGCAACCAGTCCAGGGTGTCCCCCGCCTACTGCCCAGAGCCAGCTGAGATAGGCGCCAGCAGCCCCCGCGACCCTTGTGAGGGATAAGCGGTCAAGAAAATGGATGGATGGATGAATTAATCCGTCCCTAATTCAGCCCAACGAGCTTTTACATTATTCACATGATCAAGAGTCCTGTAATATTTGCTGCGTAATTTAGCTTTTTTTCCCGTCTAAATCGAACTATGGCCCGGGGGCCATTTGCGGCCCGCCGTCCATTTTTCAGTGGCCCGCGACAAATGCTAAAAATGGCATTTGACTCAGTTCAAATAAAATAAACAAAACAAAAATGTTTGGAGATGGTCAAAGTAAGAAGGGGGGGGTATCGAAAAACAGGTGCCATTAAAGGTTATTTAAGTTAACTAAAACTAATGAAAAAACTACAACTAAAATTAAAAAAACAATATTGTTACCAAAATAAAATAAAAACAAACAAAAATGCTTTTTTAAAAACAAAAACTAACTGAAACTACATTTTATGTTTACAAAACTAACTATAATTACAGCAAACATGTCCTTTGTATTAGTCTTTGGTAATTAATTTAATGCATGAGCCTTTGGGGATGATTTTTAAATGTGATTTTTAGTAGATTTATTTTGATATAAACCGGATAATGATGTTTGAAAGTATGTCACACAGAAGTGACGTCATCGAGCAGCAGCCATTAGAAAAGCACCTTCAGATGATGTTGCTCCCATGGTGTTTTCTAAATATTGCGCACAAGTAATATACTTTTTTTTTTAACTAATACTAATACTGAAACTAACAAACTAAAGCAAAACTAAGCATTTTTTTAAAGAACTAAACTAATAAAAAAACTAACAGAACCATCCTGAAAACTAATAAAAACTAACTAAAATGAAAAATTCCAAAACTATAACAACCCTACTGAAATATTACAAATAAATTGGTTTATATACTGTAGCATTTTTATAAATATGCAAAAGCAAAAATAAATTATTTGTACAATTTTTAGAACTAAACACAATTTCTCTTCATAAAATTAAGTGGCGCTTGGATTTTCTGTATGTGGCCCTCAAATAAAAAAGTTAGGACACACCTGGCTTAAATTGTTTATGGTAATGAAAATATATGCATTCATTTTTATTTGATAGCAGATTCACGATTCTTTGAACAGATTCTGTTTCGGTAACACTTTATAATAACTACCCGTTATAACTAGTTAATAGACCATTAGTAAACTGTTAATTAATGAGTTATTAATGACTTATTAAATGTTTGTTAACTGTTTGTTAAGGTTTTAAAATGATGTCTATAAATAGTAAAAATGTTATTTTTAAACTGTTAGTTATTGAGCTCTAAATGACTTGTTAACTGTATAGTAATTATTCATAACTATATTTTATAAATTAGTAATACATCGTTAACAAGCTATTAGAAAATTACTTACTAATGACTTGATAAGTATTACTTCATAGTTTGTATAGGTTATTGGGACGTTATTATAAAGTTGCCACTATTCCTCATTTATTACGTGTTAGTAAATGTGGAGTGACACGGAGCGAGAAGGTAGGACTCAGACGCAGAGTGTAAGTTGGCCAACAAGGCTGCAACTTTAATCCAATTGAACAAAAAACACCTCTCAAGGAGGGAAAAAAGGCAGAACAGAAAAAGCTCCAAACTGGAGATAAAACAAGGGCACTCAAAAACAGGGACAACTAAAGGCGCTCCGCTAGGGAGGAAAACAAGGGGCAAACTAAGGGCGCAAGACAAAGCAAGGCTAGACATCGAACGAGGACTGTGGAACAAGGACTGTGAGGACGCTTCCATGCACTGAGATGTGACACTTCGGCAACGGAGGGGAGAATGCAGGTGGCTTTATGTCCGGGTTGATTGGGAACAGGTGGTGGTGATCATGGGCGTGGACCGGTAATCAGTGAGCTGCAGGAAGGGTAAGTGACCTGGGGTGAGAGGAGAGTTAATACTTTCAAAATAAAACGGGAACCTGACTTTGAAAACAAAAGCATGAACCGCCACTCTGGTGGCGGCGTGACAGTACCCCCCCCTCAACGGCCGGCTCTCGACGGCCCAGGAATGTCAGGGTGCTCTTCATAGAAATCGTCGATGAGGGAGGGGTCCACGATGAACCGGGCGGGCACCCACTGCCTCTCTTCTGGCCCGTAACCCTCCCAATCCACCAGGTATTGGTGTCCCCGGCCCCGCTTTCTGACGTCCAACAACTTTCTTACTTTATAGACCGGGCCCCCCTCCACCATCTCCGGAGGGGGCGGCGCGGGCTCGGGCGGGACCAGGGAACTGTCCTGGACTGGCTTGACCTGGCTCACGTGGAAGGTAGGGTGGGTGCGGAGGGAACGAGGCAGGCGAAGGCGCACGGCGGCAGGGCCTATAGTCTTTGCAACTGGGAATGGCCCCACGAATCTCGGGGCCAACTTTGGACAGGGAACTTTGAGATGAAGATTTTTTGTTGAAAGCCATACCTTCTGCCCTGGCTGGTACTGTGGCGCGACCCTCCTCCTCCGGTCAGCAGCTCTTTTCACCCTGTCGCCTTGACGTTGAAGTGCCAGTCGAGCTGCTGACCAGATTCGGCGACATCGGCGGATCATGGCGAGGACCGAGGGGACTGAGGCTTCCTCCTCCAGGTCCGCGAAGTACTGTGGATCGTATCCGTGAACACATTTGAACGGCGTGATTCCTGTGGCAGAGGTGGGTAAGGAGTTATGCGCCAGTTCAACCCAGACCAAGTTCTTGCTCCAGGAGGACGGATTTTGGGAGACCAAGCATCGTAGTCCGGTCTCCAGCTGTTGGTTGAGCCTCTCGGCCTGTCCATTGGCCTCTGGGTGGTAGCCTGAGGTCAAGTTCGCCTTAGCCCCTATGGCTCTGCAGAACTCCCTCCAAAAACGAGAAACAAACTGGGGACCGCGGTCCGACACTATGTGCCGCGGGAATCCATGGATCCTGAACACCTGGTCGATCATGACTTCGGCGGTTCTTTTGGCTGAGGGAAGCTTAGGTAATGGGATAAAGCGGGCCATCTTAGAAAAGCGGTCGACGACAGTGAGTATTGTGGTTTTACCATGCGAAGTGGGAAGTCCAGTCACAAAGTCCATAGAAATCTCCGCCCAGGGCCTTGAGGGGATCGGCAGTGGTTGGAGGAGACCCATCCGGGGTTGATTTGATGATTTATTCCGGGCGCAGACTGGGCAGGCCTTGACATAATCACGTACCGAGGTCTCCATTGAAGGCCACCAAAATCTCCGGGCGACGACGTATAGGGTCCTGCGAGTACCTGGGTGGCAAGAAAGACGAGAGGTGTGTGCCCAATTGATCACCTGCGCTCGTAGACCCTCCGGGACGTAGAGCCGTCGTGGTGGACACTCCTTTGGAGCGATCGTGTCTTGGAGAGCCTCCTTGACATCCTCTTCAACCTGCCAGGACATGGTTCCGACAATGCAATCCCTAGGCAGGATGGGTTCAGGTTCGGCTGTTGTGGTTTCCGGGTCATGGATTCGGGACAGAGCATCTGCTTTGACGTTCTTGCTTCCGGGTCTGTAAGTTAGAGAAAACGAAAACCTGTTAAAAAACAATGACCATCTGGCCTGTCGTGGGTTCAGTCTTTTGGCGTGACGTAGGTATTCCAGGTTGCGGTGGTCTGTCCAGATGATGAAGGGGTGTTCCGCGCCCTCCAGCCAGTGCCTCCATTCTTCCAAGGCGACCTTGACAGCCAGCAATTCTCGGTCTCCCACGCTGTAATTGCGCTCAGCCTTGGAGAGCTTTCTGGACAAAAATGCACAGGGGTGCACCTTCCCATCTTCCTGGCTCCTTTGGGATAGGACGGCCCCGATACCCAGATTGGAGGCATCCACCTCGACCACGAACTGGCGGGTAGGATCAGGAACTCTGAGTATCGGGGCCTCTGTGAATCTTTTCTTGAGTTCCTTGAAGGCAGTGTTGGCTTCCGGGGTCCAGGTGAAGCGTTGCTGTGGCGAGGTCAAGGCATGGAGTGGAGCAGCGATGGAGCTGAAGTTGCGGATGAAGCGACGGTAAAAGTTGGCGAAGCCTAGGAATTGTTGCACCTTTTTTCTGGATTCCGGTGTGGGCCAGTCCCGGACCGCGCTGACCTTCTCCAGCTCCATCTCGACTCTGCCCGGAGATACGATGAATCCCAGAAACGAGACGGTGTCCGCATGAAAAAGGCTCTTTTCAGCCTTTACAAAGAGCTTGTTTTCTAGCAAGCGTTTCAGGACCTGGGTGACATGGTGCTGGTGGGTTTTCAAATCCGGTGAGTAGATCAATATGTCGTCCAGATACACATACACGAACTGGTCGAGGAAGTCCTTGAGTACATCATTAATCATGGCCTGGAAAACCGCTGGTGCATTAGTGAGTCCAAAAGGCATTACTAAGTATTCGTAGTGGCCTCGGGGAGTATTGAAGCCAGTCTTCCACTCATCCCCTGCACGAATACGGACAAGGTGATAAGCGTTGCGGAGATCCAGTTTGGTGAATATCTTGGCTTGCTGGAGCTGGTCGAATACTGAAGACATCAAAGGCAGGGGATAACGATTCTTGACTGTGATTTCATTCAGAGAACTGTAGTCAATGCAAGGGCGTAATGAGCCATCCTTCTTGCCCACAAAGAAAAATCCGGCTCCAGCTGGCGATGACGATGGCCGGATAAGTCCTGCTTTCAAGGAAATGTCTATGTACTCGTTTAGGGCCTTGCGTTCGGGACCCGACACCGAGTACAATCTCCCCTTGGGGATGGTAGATCCAGGAATCAACTCGATCGCACAGTCATAGGATCGATGTGGGGGAAGTGACATGGCCTTGGTCTTGCTGAACACCTCCCTGAGCGGATGATAGCAGGAGGGAACGGTGTTCAGGTCCGGGTAATCCTGGTCATTCTCGAGAGACACCTGTCGGATGGCAGCGGGAGGTGTCTCTGCCGCTGGCCGCTCCACCCCATGGTGGTCACAATCATCTCCCCAGTCCAGGACTCGCCCCGATCGCCAGTCGATGCGGGGGTTGTGCAACTGCAACCAGGGATGACCCAGGACCAGTGTGTGTGATGGGGACCGGAAGACATGGAAGCGAAGGAGTTCTCTGTGCTGCCCAATGTGGATCTCGAGTGGTTCTGTGACGTGCGTGATGAGGAATAGATCTTTGCCATTGAGCGCCCTGGCCCTCATGTGGGTAGTAAGTGGTTCCGTGCCGGCCTGCAATTTCTTCACCAGCCCCCAATCCATGAGGCTCTCGTCCGCTCCAGAGTCAATGAGAGCTAGTAGGTCTGTGGGAGTGGTATTGCAGGAAATCGTGACTTGCGTGAGTTTTCGGTTTTTGCCTTGCTGGTGAGTCGCGGTACTCACCGGAGAGCCTCTCTTGGTGGGACAAGCTACCACCAGATGGCCTTGTTCTCCACAGTAGTAGCATCGCCCCTCTTGACGACGTCGCTGGCGTTCGTGGTGAGACAATCGGGCGCGGTCCAGCTGCATCGGCTCCTCGTCACTCTCGCTGGGCCTTCCCGCGGTGGGTGACTGGGGAAGGACACCTCGCGGAGGGCCTCTTGCTTCCGGATGCCGGAAGAATCCGGAACCGTGTCCTCGTTGATGTCTGCTGGTCTGCAAAAGATCTCGCCGTCGATGATCGGTGCGAATGGCCAATGAGATCAATGAGTCCAGATCGCCAGGCAAGTCTACGGGCAATAGGAGCTCTTGCATAGTTGTGGAAAGCCCCTTTAAAAAGTGGTCAAAAAGAGCTGTGTCATTCCAGCCACTCCTGGCCGCTAGAGATCGGAATCGGATTGCGTAGTCATTCACCGATTCTCTGCCCTGTCTGAGGTTACTAAGTTCTCGAGTCTTTTCCCGATCCATGTTAGTTGGATCGAACACGAGACGAAGTGCCCTGCTAAACCCGGCTGCGGTTGAGCAAGTCGGGGAGTGCCTTGCCCATTCCGTGGTGGCCCAGTCTCTGGCTCTTCCGGTCAGATGTGAAATCATGAAGGCCACACGGGAACGGTCAGTGGGGAAAGCCTGTGGCGAAAGTTCAAAATGTAAGTCGCATTCGGTTAGGAATGCCTGACATTGTCCCTGGTCTCCCGAGTATCGCTCCGGGGGAGCCAGTCTCAAACCAGCCCCGGTCAAGGCTGGAGTCGGGATCGGTGGTTCTGCTGTCTCTGGATTCGTGATGGCCGGCGTGGAGGGTCGCAGGTGGCTCATTAGCTCCTGCACCTGTCCAACGAGCTCTCCCATGCGGGTGGCCATCGCCTGCTGGACCTCCTCCGTCTGCGACAGGCGGACGGCCTGTCGTCGAAGTGCAGCCTCCAACTTCTCCGCTGGGTCCATGCTGGCCGAAGTGTACTGACACGGAGCGAGAAGGTAGGACTCAGACGCAGAGTGTAAGTTGGCCAACAAGGCTGCAACTTTAATCCAATTGAACAAAAAACACCTCTCAAGGAGGGAAAAAAGGCAGAACAGAAAAAGCTCCAAACTGGAGATAAAACAAGGGCACTCAAAAACAGGGACAACTAAAGGCGCTCCGCTAGGGAGGAAAACAAGGGGCAAACTAAGGGCGCAAGACAAAGCAAGGCTAGACATCGAACGAGGACTGTGGAACAAGGACTGTGAGGACGCTTCCATGCACTGAGATGTGACACTTCGGCAACGGAGGGGAGAATGCAGGTGGCTTTATGTCCGGGTTGATTGGGAACAGGTGGTGGTGATCATGGGCGTGGACCGGTAATCAGTGAGCTGCAGGAAGGGTAAGTGACCTGGGGTGAGAGGAGAGTTAATACTTTCAAAATAAAACGGGAACCTGACTTTGAAAACAAAAGCATGAACCGCCACTCTGGTGGCGGCGTGACATGGAGTAGTTGCAACTTTAGAATAACGTCCCAATAACATAAATAGAGTAATAACTAATATTTAAGTTGTAGATTAACTCACTTCTTTACAGCAGTTGTTAATAGTTTGTTAACCATCTACTAATACTATACCAGTGAAACTTTGTAGAGGAGCACATGAGTGGAAAAAGTTCAATGGTACGGAAAATTGATATTTAGGCATGGTAAGGCATAGTAATTTTATATTTTAAATTTCACCTTCAAATTCTGTACTTTCAACTTGTTCCACCTGTTTGTTGTTTGACAAAGTTTCATAGTTATTAGTAGATGGTTAACATCTACTATGTAAAGAATTAGCTAATATATAAGTTAAATATTAGTAAGTAGTAGGGGTGTTAAAAAAAAAATCGATTCGGCGATATATCGCGATACTACATCGCGCGATTCTCGAATCGATTTTTTTTTTTTTTTAGGATTCACACCTTGAGCATGGAAGAATGTTATATGAACGGAACATTAAGCCTTAATATTTTATTTTAATGCTGTTCAAACATGAAACAGATTACAACCTCTATAAGACTGAAATTTCAGATAAATAAATAATACATTTTCATATAAATCTTACACTCTACAAGCTTACTGATTAGTATTTTCTAAATTTGAATGAAAAAAATCGCAACAATCGACTTATAAATTCGTATCGGGATTAATCGGTATCGAATCGAATCGTGACCTGTGAATCGTGATACGAATCGAATCGTCAGGTACTAGGGAATTCACACCCCTAGTAAGTAGCTAATTTATACTATTGGGATATTATCGTAAAGTTGCAACTGTTCCTCATTTAATAACAGTTAATAAATGAGGAATAGCTACCACTTTAGAATAACGTCCTAATAACAGATATAAACTATTAACTGATACTTAACAAGTCATTATTAAGTAATTTACTAATAGTTTGTTAACTTAGTCTTACTAATTTATAATATATAGTTACAAATGATTAATATACAGTTAACAAGTCATTTATAACTCAATAACTAACAGTTTAATAAGGACATATTAACTGTTTATAGTCATAAGTATAAATCCTTAACAAACAGTTAACAAACATTTAATAAGTCATTAACAACTCATTAATTAACAATCAACTAATGATCTATGAACTACTTATAACGGATAGTTATTATAAAGTGTTACCTCTGTTTCTTTGCAGGATGTCAGAAAGTCTCCCAGAGCTGCCTTCCGCCGCCATACAACTTTTGTTTGAAGATGCTTCAAAGGTTCTCATTAGGGTTGATTGTGAAGCATCCCATGATGTTGAGAAAGTTCACACGAGATGTGATTGTCATGCGTTGAAAGCATGTTGAAAAGCATGCAAACTCCACAAATGAACGCCCCATATTCAAACCCAGGACCTCTCGACTGGCAGGCAGATTGTGAATCCTACTATTAAAATGCGCTACGAGAACCAATTCTGATTTTATTATCAAAATCAACTTTTTACATGCACATTTTTAATAGTACTTTTTATAATGTTTAAAAACAATAGGACCTGGAAAGTGATTGATTACATTGAACTGAAAACAATCACACAAACCTTGTGTTTGCACTGTCGGATATAACCCAAAAGGTTGAGGTATTTTCCTTTTTCTTCAAAACAATAATGATCCACCCAATTCTGTGGGTGAGGAGGACAAGTGGATGTTGTAAAGCAGCAAAGAAGATGGCAAGACTGCAGAGAGGCTAAGGAGACAATTCTCGAGTGACAGACTCACAGGCAAACTCCATCATCGGGTTTGTGGAAGGTATTTTCTCACAGGCACTGTATTTACAGTAATGCTCAGTTGAGTTGTCTTTGTTTAATTTGGCAAAACTGAATGGCCAACCTCCTAGTAGACAGCAACCCGCGATCCATTACAGTGTCAAAACAACACATTTGTGCTATTAATCTGAGGAACAGAAAAGTAAATTAATTAGCCAGTCCATCTATGATATTGTGAACTACAATTACCACCACACCTATTTTTTAATCTTACCTGCTGAAATATAAATTGCAGCCTGTAATACTTCTCCCTTGGAATTTACACATTCAAACAATGGCCGTAGAGAAGAAGAATAAAATCATCATTGAAGCCTTTTCCTGTGTTCCGTCACTCGTTTTGCCTTGGTCAACTGACATGTATGGATTTGTTACTAGTGCTGTTATTTGACTTCATTTTAGCCAGATTTCATGTTGAAAAGGTCTATGCAGTTTGCATATTTCCTATCATGCTTACTTCTACAACAATCAACTACTGTCTGATGGGCATCTGATGATAAGATCCAAACAGTTGTGTTTCAAATGAAGTAATAACATCACATTTTGCCCATTCATCAGTGCGACAAACTAAAATGACAGTCCCGTGGGTGCAGAGGCCCTCTTGCAAATCAAACATTCCAGAACAATTTCGAGCTGGAAAATAAATAGGGGATTGGGTAAACACGATCGTGGCAGAGACTAATTTGGGATGCAGTCAGGCACTTAAGGGCCTGCGTGTCTCTGCCGCCTGGCAGGCAAAACGTAACCTGAACACAAGCAGGAAAGACTTCACAGAGTGCACTGAACTCGCGTTGAACTCGACGGGGCACAGGCCGAGAACGAAACAAGAACACAGGTTATCGTGCTAGCGCCAGCTTGCTCGGCTTGTCTCAAGCCATGATGGAGGATCCCGGAAAGAACAATCTTCTCAGCCAACCTGTTGTTCACTTCCTTCAATATAAAAATGTCACACTAATGTGCACTTTTGTGCGTTGTCGTTTGATGAAGACGATCATAAGAAACAGTGGCTAGTATTTTCTGACATGCTTAGAGATATTAACCAAATACAGTGGGACCTGGACTAAAAGGTGTCTCAGCTTATGCGTGTTCCAGTTTTAACCAGCTAGCTTTATTTTTTGCTTTGTGTTGCTAGCCAAAACTTGCACCAGCATAAAATTTTTCACCAATTCCTCAAGTATTTACAGTAACTAGTAACTACACTTTATAAAACCAGGTTATTTCCTTTAATTATGTTTCTATACAAAGTATACCATTCAAAGTAGTGTTGTTTTTAACTTAATTAATCATCCATCCATCCATTTTCTGAACCGTTTGCTGGAGCCTATCCCAGATGGCTTTAGGAAGTAGGCGGGAGACATTCTGGACTGGTTGCCAGCCAATCGCAGGGCACACAGAGACAAACAACCACTCACACGCACACGCATACCAAAGGACAATTCAGAGCGCCCAATTAACCTGCCATGCATGTCTTTGGAATGTGGGAGGAGACCGGAGTACCCGGAGAAGACCCACGCAGGCACGGGGAGAACATGCAAACTCCACGCAGGAAGGCCGGAGCCTGGACTCGAACCCGAGTCCTCAGTACTGGGAGGCGGACGTGCTAATCACTCATTTACCGTGTCGCCCCTTAATTAATCATATGACTTCAATAATTAACTGATGATTAATTTCAAATTAATCACATTTTATCCATCCATCCATTTTCTGAACCACTTATTCCACACAAGGGTTGCGGGGGGTGCTGGAGCCTATCCCAGCTGGCTTCGGGCAGTAGGCAGGGCGGGGTACACCCTGAGATGAACAACCAATCACACTCACAATCACACCCAGGGACAATTTTAGAGTGTTCCATTAACCTCACACATTTTAAATACGTTCTAAATGTATAATAAAATATACAATTTCAAGTTTTTCATGCTCTTAATTAACATAAAAGTGGACAAATGTGTTCCTTTTTTTCTTTTTTTCTTTTTTTTTTTTTAAAGGACAAATGTGTTCCTAATGCAAATATGCTTTTGTTCATTGATACAGTAATTTCACAGTAATTCACAAAGTTATTTGACATGAAAAAGATGTCATGTACTGTGAACAGGAGTGTGAAACCTTGATTTGTGTTGCAGTCATTTTTTTTTTCTGCCATTAGATGACATAGTGTTTCATTTTGGACACTAGTGACATTAAAGGGATAGTTCGGCTTTTTTTACATGAACCTCTATTTCATCCTCACCTCCAGTGTGTGCGATCAGCACTGACTTACCCCTGACAGCGTTCTGTGACACGAGTTCTGGTCCGGTGTTGGACAAGAGGAAAATAGTCCAGCAAGCTGGCTGGCGTCACGGAAATAAAGCGTTTTACTTCTAAAAACAATTGATACATTTGCATCACAATACTCTTTTCTGAAAAAAGTCAGACGCCATTACCGCCAGGCACTACATTTCTGTTCGTTCGTATCACTGTGCGTCGCCCTGTAGACAGCTAATCGACGCACTGCAGACAGCTGATCCTTCCACCTTCGAAAAGACAAACAACTTGTAGATTAGTGCGCGTCTTATCAGCTGTATGCGGGGAGCCGCGCAGTGATACAAACAAACAGAAAAGTGGTGCCCAGCGGTAATGGCGTCTGATATTTTTTCAGGAGAGACTATTGTGATGCAAATGTATCACTCTTTTGAACACAAATTGTTTTTAGAAGAAAAACGCTTTATTTCCGAGACCCCAGCCAGCTTGCTGGACTATTTTCCTCTCGTCCAACACCGGACCAGAACTGGTGTCACAGAACGCTGTCAGGAGTACGTCAGTGCTGATCGCATACACCGGAGGTGAGGATGAAATTGAGATTCATGTAAAAAAAAGCCGAACTATCCCTTTAACAGTGGATTTTTCTTTTCATTTTTAGAGCTGGTTAATTTTGAACATGAAGCAACTTGTGGACTTTTGCACGTTTTTTAAATTGTAAATTACAGCTTGACCCCAGTTGCTTCCAATATGTATTATTATTATTATTATTATTATTATTATTATTATTATTATTATTATTATTATTATTATTATTACTACTACTACTAAATTGTGTTAGAGTTTTTCGAACAACATTTTATGGCTTTATTATTTTTTATAAGTTTTATATTTATGTCATTGTCATTTCATTAAGGACACAACTTTCCAGCAAACCCATCCATCCATCCATCCATCCATCCATCCATCCATCCATCCATCCATCCATCCATCCATCCATCCATCCATTATCACAACTGCTTATCCTCACCTCATGAGGGTCGTGGGCATGCTGGCGAGCCAGAAATAACATTGATATGTTTCACGAACTATCTTCTGGAGTTGATGAATAAAATACGCCTCACGTCTAAAGATGAAGTGACTTGGTGTCACTCCAAGTGACAAGATGGGCATACAGCTCTTGGCTCTCAAAGGGGTCTAAAAGTGCCATGCAGTCCCCATTTTGAGAGATGTACGAACCCAAGCTCGCTCTAACTGGCACTATGGAGTCCGTTCTCCTCTTGAAGCAGGCGAGTGGTGGTGGTGCGTCACAGTCCAAATAGCTCCTCTACTCTAGATGTCTGCTCTTTAAACATTGTGTATAGTAGTTACAGTGCGTTTCTTGGGCGTAATTCAAACGTGGACGTGTCTGCTGCCTGCGACACGGCTGGAATTCCCCCAGTACTGTACTGGCTTTCCAAATAGCAATTGTGCGTTCATCATCATTAAAAAAAAAAATAAATAAAAAAAAGTTCCATGAAAATAACTTTAAATTAAAAAAAACTAACAAACATATATATATATATATATATATATATATATATATATATATATATATATATATCCACTATTAAAATGTTAATTTTCAACACCTCTCATGCAAAGTTTTAGTGCTGAATGTCTTGTAAATTTTTACCTGACTCCCTACTAAATTCTTGGTGAAAATGTGTTGCTCCTTTTTTTGACACAGCATCAGGAGCTTCTTAGGATTCAGTGCCATTCACAGGGAAACCAAGACAAGGCGTGGGTGGAACATGGGTCAAAGCACAAACCCCTGATTGCTAGATGACCATCCTGACCCTTGAGCCATGTTTCTCCAAGGAAACGTTTCCACACACAGGCAAAATATTCTGGGAAGTCTTTCCATAACTGATGTCTTGGATGGCAAACATGCATCTGACCTGGGAAAAGGCACCCTGCAGGGGAAGCAGAGAAAGAGATCAGTGATAAGCCGGGAAGCTCATTTGACACCGAGTCAGCTGCCCTGAGCCCCCATCAGATCAGCCGGGATGAGATAAGTTAGGGGTCACAAGAATGGCAAGGCATGTGTGAGACCCTCACACTTGATGGAGAACATGTGCAGACTGTAGAACAATCACTCATATGAGAATGGAGTCCCTTTTGAATCTGGCTCATTCATTGGACACCTTCATCGACATCCTGTGCAAATCTGCAATGCAAGGATAGGAAAACCGGTTTTTATTGAGGTTGACTCCCCCAACTTTCTCTGGAGGTGGCAGTTTTGAAAAAGTGAGTTTATATAATTGTGCAAATCCTGGTCTAATGGTCCTTTTATTGATTTCAGGTTGCGGTTTAACAAACGGCGTCTATTGTTGCGATACAAGTCACATGTTATCTGTCTGACATTGTTTCTTTTGTTATGTTCCCTTCAGTGCAAGTGCACATACATAAAGATACATTAACGTGTTTGTGTTGCAAAAGAGCACATGGTGCAGCTGAAAGATTCTATATGGGCAGTGAGGGCTAATAAAAGGGCAAAGTAGTGGCGAGACAAACAGAAAAAGGTCAATCCACTTGGACAAAAGAGTTTGGAGTGTATATAAATATACATTAATGCGCCCCTCGGGTCAGTGTGTGTATGTGTGTGCGCAGTCAGCCGTCCTGCCCGTAAAACATAATGCGATTAACGAAACCGCGTTAAAAAAGATCTGACGGCATGTGCTGTGACAGACACAAACCACACACCAAGCAGATTGTGTGAACAACAAACCAAACAGTGTTGAGAAATAGTGCGAACGTCAAGATTATGCGGTGTTTGCAATCGCTTAGCTAGTGCTTATTTGCACTGCTCCAGCACAAATGCCAAAGTTGTCTTGTGCAGAGCGCTGCACATTTAACAAGGTCTCTTTGCACCTTTTTTCCCCCCCTCTTACCTTACCTTGAGATGCGTAGCACATTTTCATCCGCTAGCGTCAATGGGGGTGCAGTTGAGTCGTTGATGTGGACCAGCCGTGTATTGGGGACCCCTACTAGTCATCATCCAGAAACCGCTCGTAAGGAGCCACAAATCGAGGAGTCCTAATAAATTATTATGGCATTATCCAAAACAGTACCATTGTCATTAATATAAGCCAGTGTCATCCATTTCTCTGGGCCCTCTGCCAGACATCAGCAGCTTGTAAGGGGCCCTATGTGGGGGAGTCACAACACGTTATCATTGCAGTATGTAAAACAATTGCCTGGATACCCACAGAGGCGCAAGTGCATGATCAAGGCCTATCTAGAGGACCTAGCAGCGGATTCCATGTTGCTATAACCGTATCCACTGTTTTTAGCTCTTTAATAACGCTGGAGTAGTTGTTACCTGAGACAACCCCAGGGAGAGGAAAAACAATTCCAGCCTCCCACAAGCCCCGCAGTTTAATCCCATCCAGCATCCTTGGGAAATAATGCCTCGTCTAATAATTCCTTTGGTCTTTGGGCTCAACATTGATGCTTCTTTTTTTTTTTCTTGGCTGGGGCCATTAATTTTGACATGTGTATAATTGATTATCATATTAACGGTAAAAATCATTCAGCACTTTTTCCCCCCCTTTTTTTTTTTCTTTTTGTGCGGAGCACCAGGTGGATAATGACTTCCAAGCAGTTGAATCCATACCTCATCCTATTTGCTTTCGGGTGAATGTGCACTTCTGTGACCACAGCACCAGCAAATTTTTCTCTTTCTTTCTTTCTTTCTTTCTTTCTTTTTTTTTTAATTGTTACAGCAGAACCCCTCAATTTCAAATTTCTTGAAGTGAAAATAAATGAAATGGATAAAATCAGTTCAATTTGAAAAAAGTTACTCTGAGTAATGTTTTATTGTAATATTATGAAAGGGATCCTACATACTGTAGGATTTTGTGCCATCTAGTGATGAACTAATAGGTCATTCATTTATAAAAAAAAAATAAAAAATACTATGCAAAAAAATTTCCATCACAATATCATACTTAATATATATATATCATAAAATTATATATATATCATAAAATTATATATATATATATATATATATATATATATATATATATATATATATATATATATATATATATATATATATATATATGATCGTAGGTTTATTAATCGCTAGTTATAGTACATACTGTAGGTCACACCACGCCAAACAGGAGGCTGACATGTTTCTGCTACAGCTACTCGAAGGAGAAGAACTTCGTGAATGGATAGACTGGTGGTGCTTTCAAGCTAGTGTCGAATCTAATAGGTCAACTGCAGCTTTCCTTCCACAGCCGGGGCATCGCTGAGTGCCGTAATTTGGGCTCCCGCCCATAGATTCTCCTGCTAGCTAGTCTTGTTAGCACCTCCTGATAGTTATCTGTTAAACAGCTCGCCGTTCCAGTCTATTCTTGCAAGCCTGCTGGGCTGTTCACTCGCTCCCTGACACCAAATAATTGGTAGTAAATGGTGGTACACTTGCGGAATGTGGTTATGAGGCATAGTAGTGCCACACCCCCCAAAAATTAGGACAATTGACATGGATGAAAAACATTTTAATCCTACATCTCCACAATTGAGTACTGAGTTGCAGAAATTATCTGTAAAATGCATTGACTTCGCACACCCCACGATAAATAGCTTCTCTGTATACATTAAAGCATGTATTTATTTAAGTAGAGCTAATTTGTAAGTGAGTCTAGTGTTATTTTCTCCGGGTCACAGGAATGAATACAAGTGAAAAACAGTACAAATACATTTTCACAGGTCCATTAAGGTTGAAGCCAATGACGCATTACGAAAACCTTTTTTTTTCTGCTTTACAACACCATGTTCTCAAACGGTAGCTTGTGGCATACATGGCTTATTCCAATCGTTACCATATGCCCGGCACCACCGGGAGCCAAGGCCCGGTCGAAAGTAAGGTGACGCATGAGACACGCACACGCGGCAGGACACCTGGCGCTCCACGCGAAAGCATGTCAGCTCATCCTCCGCGCGCTGTGCCTGAATATAGCAACTTGTCTTCTCATCACCGGGCAGGTATTGTTTTTAATTCAACCGCGGCTTGGCGAGAACACAGATATCTGCGCAATCTCCTGTTGGGAAAAGGTAACACGCATCATAACCCGCGGGAGGTCTTCCTGACAGAGAGAGATAGATGTTAAAAAAGCCACATGGGGAGGGGAGAGATTAGAAGACAGTCAAAGATAGACATAAGAGAAAATGGAGGACGAGAAAGCAGCACATTATTTCAGTGTACGGAGTCCTTGGAGGAACATTGTGTTTGTAGAGCGATACCTATCAGCTCCCTCGCTGTCTCAGGAGGTATTACTGCACAGCGGTGTACTTTACTGCGATAAAACATCCCTGCATCTCTGATAGACAGATTTAGACAGATAGTTGCAAGGTGAAAGGGACACGGACAGGAAGGCAGACTAAGCAACAGTGGAATTTTAAGGTATTCGTACTTGACTTGAGTATTTATTTATCTGATGATTCAGTGTCAGTGTGAATGGTCATTTGTGTCTGTGTATTTCGCCTTTCGTCCGAAGTCATGACAAACGGTATTGAAAATAAAAATAAATCAATGGATTGACTTTAGGGCAGTCACTATCGAATCTTTCTATAATGATTTTTCCATTAAATCGTTTTCATTTTCTATCCAAGCTGCTGTATTACTGTTAGACTTGCAATGATTAAACACAACTTTATTTTCTTTTTTTTTCTTTTTTTCCAAGGGACCCCAAACTTTGCGCATCTTTTCTTTCCTGCCATTCTGGCTACCACTACTCCATGTCCCATTGACTGAGTGTGTGCCTCTGCAATAAACATTTTTGTGTCGACCAATTTTTGGGGCTGATCGCCTCCACCCCCACACCCCCTCCAGCCAGCTACATTTACTATACTTATCTGTGTTTTCTAACTCTGAATCTGTCAAAAGAGGCTGCTTGCATTTTTGCATCTCTGCAGATGTAAACCGAAAGAGGTAAAGTCAATCTTGGTTGGTATCTTGATTGACTGATTAATGGAGATGTTGGAGTCAATCAGGTAGAAAAAAAATAAGAACAACATGGAAATTTATCCAATGTTGAAACCATCAAAGGATCCTATCAGATTACAGCCTTGGGAGAACGCGCAAACGCCACACAACAGGCCTGGAGCTCGGCCTGGAACCCGCAACCTACTTAAAAATAAAAATAAAAAAATTCTTATAGCATAAAGCTGAAGCTGGTGCTTTTCACAAAATGCAAACCAATTCCATTGACTTGATATGGCATTTTGTCAATGGGATGTGAGCATGAATGTGCATGCCGCTCGTCACTGACTGATTTCCCAGACGATGCAGCCGAATGGATGATTCACACTGCGGCGTGTCTGCCTGGCTGCCTGCACGCTTCGATCTGTGTCACGCTGCCTCCCAAGGTGTTGATCGACTTACTAGTGATTAATATCAAGTGGGAGCCCCCCTGTTGTGGATGTGGACCTTGAGATATCATCAAAACACACCAGATTAAACCACACCCCTCACCTCCACCCCTGCAAGAGTCTGGCAGACATTTACTCAGGACTCAATTTACATGTTTTCACTTGATGCAGAGCTGATCCCATTCAGGGTCATCGGGACACTGGAGTCAGGGGTGTTTTTAGCTGTAGTAGCTGGTCAATAGAGGGAGCTAGGGTGCCACCCCACCATGCACAGTTGTCAAATCAACCTTTATTTATATGGCACCTTTCATAAATTAAAATGCAATTCAATGTGCTGAGCAATTAAAACAACAATAAAATAATTCCCCCACCCCCAGCATACCCAACACACACAGAGCAAAACAAAATAACAACAACATGCGGGGCACAGCGAAACCATGTGAGGAGAAGACACCCAGGAGGAGCTCATCCACACTGAGAGGATTGACGGCCCACGCCCACAGGGAGCGGTGCCATCCCAGAGACCCGGCCCAGATTGACCGCGGCAGACCCCACACAGAGTGAAGAGCACCACAGTCCCCCAGGCCTGAGGAGCCTCCAGGACAACTGCCCCACCCGCAGGAGAAGGCCAGCCACCCCTCCCAGTGCAGAGCTTGAGGAAACACTGGAGCTAAAAACTACTAGGCAACCAAATAAAAACATATAAAGCTAAATATACATTATATATATATATATATATATATATATATATATATATATATATATATATATATATATATATAAAATAAAAGTCTAAAAGTAAAGCTAAAAGACAATATAATAAAAAAAAATAGAATAAAAGGCTAAAACACAATATAATAAAAAAAAAATAGAATAAAGGCTAAATGTAAGGCTAAAAGACAACATAATAGAAGGAACTAGGAACTAAGAAAGAGTAGAAAATATCAATTAAATGTCAAATTAAAAAGGTGTGTCTTGAGCCTCCTCTTAAAAATATCAATACTCTGTGGACCTGTTGCCCTCCGGCAGGCTCCATAGGTGAGGACTTTAGTGGCTAAATGAAACCTCACCGTATGTTTTGGTCCTCACTGTAGTAGTCACCACCAACACAAAAAAATAATTTGAAAAAAAAAAAAGTACATGTCAATATTCAGCATTTTTACAAATATCGGCGTCAGCCTTTTTGAAGAATCATATGACTGATAATAGATCAATTAAAAACTGTTAACTTCAGGGAACTATGTATTGACATTTTCAGTTAATTCAGTAAAAATTTTGCATTTCAGATATTTTGAAATTTTTAGGAAAACTTTATTTAGTGTAGAAATCAATAGGGAGTACTTGTTTAAGTTTGTATTTAACTTTTTATTTAACTTTTTGTTGTATTTATTTAACATGCTAATCACCCAGGGAGTTCCCTAAACGATTTGTTAGAATTTTAAAACAAAATGTCTGTTGACTAAAATTTAAAAATTCCAATATTTTGTGAATCTCAAAAGTTGTTTAATTAAAATATGAGTTGGAGGTTGTATTATTTTAAGTTTTGACGCCAATATTTTGAATTTCTGTGAAAATGAATAGCTGCTCCAAATAACTGGAGACTAATAATAATCGGTATTTTGACCCTGGGGAAAAAACAAAACAAAACATGGATGCAATCTATTCACTGTTAACTTTCTCTCTGCCAGCATTACTTAACATGCTGACCAAACGTCCTCTTTTGCGAGGACAGACCAGTTGTCCGGGAGGGCTATACAAGTAAATTCATGAAAATGTCCAGTTCTCATTGTCCGAGACAGACCCGTCACCAGAACCCAGGCTTAAGGGGGGCACATGAAATGCATGGGCGGGCCCAATTATTCTGAATACCATACTGACAGCATTAACTTGCCCAATATATTTGGATACATTTATGTAGCACTGTCGTGCATCTATCCATTGAATGGCGCCCGCTGACAGTATTATCATAGACCGCATTTACAGTACACACACATAAAGTAGACTGCAGTGGCGTCGTGAGTACGTTGACGCCATAGCCATATTGGATGAGGCAAAGTGAAGCTATTCGTAACGATACCTCCTTCTGTTTCTCCTTGGAGATGTATCATCAAGCCACTACTCATTGGATTAAAAAGGAATTATTATTACCTTTGATTATATTATCCCATTCAAAGTCAATCTTACTATTTTTGCCGATGTAATGGCAAATACAATTGCCGCATCCAATAGGGCGGATGTGCTGACATATTGCTTCGAACGGGCCACCTGTTTGAACGGTGTCTGCAGCAGAATTAAAAAGAAAAAAGGAAAGCAAAATCCTACCTCATTGTAGATGCCAAAACGATATGTGGGTCCCGTAGAGGTTTTTTTTTTTTTTTTTTTTTTTTTTCAAAGTGACTCTTTAGTTGCCGACACGAAAGTAGTTTGTAGTATGTCCCTCCTCACTTGTCTTGTGCGCCAGCGTCCTAAGAAACTTGCAGCTTCACTTGTACAAAATGTACATGACTCTTGCATTGCACACCAACATTGACATATTTGTCGCGTATGCGTATAAGTCAGTGTAAGGCATACCAAGCATCATTTTCAGTAAGACTGTGATGGCTGTTGCAGATATCAATCAAACAAAACCATACCACTATTTCTTCATATTGTGACATCTTGCAAGAATGCCGCCAGAAAACGTTACTTGTACAAATGGCCACCGTTGGCCGTAGCCGACGCCAAAAACAAGAATAATTCGGCGAGTGGCGAGCATTAGAAGCAATGAACTGAAGCAGCCAACACAAACGTAATATACCTCCGACACCACGAGACCTGTGTTGCGTTTACTGACACTCGGATATAAGAGTGCTAAACCGAATGAATGGAAAAATATAATAATAAAAAAAAGTATAACCATTTTAGAGATCCATGCCTCAACTCAAGTTGGGCGGGCACAATCATCTTGGTGGGCGGGCACGGACCCCTATGGCCCGCCCATGGTGACGGGTGTGGTCCGAGATGCACCGAGTGCACCGTTTAACATGACTGGTATACCATGATCTTAAGAAAGACCGAGTGACCCCTTTTTTGAAAATGAAAATATGGTCACCCTAATTACTATTTATTTTACATCCCATCTATTCTCTATACTTTCTAGTTTGATCAACTTTGTTTGTGAGCTTCCGCTCATACTGACTTGGTGCGGTGCTCATGTAATGGACGTCAGCATAGGTAGCATGAAAGAAAATGTAAGGAAGGCTCTTTTTAACCTTAAATAATATGTATAATAATAATATTAATGAATATGGCAAAACTTGTTGTTAATGTCTTTCACAGTGTCTGTTTAGTATAAGACATATATTTAATTAAGTTCTTAACTCAAATGGTTTATTTGATTATTTTCAACATTGTAAGCGCCTTGAAAATGTATCAAAAGGCTCTATTCAACTATAGAAAGGCTTTTCATAAGTTGAATGTCCTATGTAACCTTGATGAAAATGAGTTTAAAACCTTAATAGAATAGTCACCGAAAAAAAAAAAAAATATATAGTTGTAGTGTGAAAAAAAAATGTTTAACCTCATGAAAATAAAGTCGTACTTTCAAAAGAGAGGCTGTTTTCAGCCAACTCAATTGTCTGTTTTTGTTGATTTCCCATTTTTGTCCTCATTTCCTGTGTTAATAGTCACACTGTGCGCCTCTCCTCATTTCAAATACCCTACTTCCTTCCTTTATGTAACTCGTCACCCTGTTTGATTTATTTAGTCAGCAAGCTCCCCCGCTTCCCCTTGCTCTTGTTTCCAGGTCAGCCAACCCCCCCATTAGCATTTTGCTAATGATGTGATGACGCTCCCCCTCGCTGTCTGATATATTCATGGACATGCATGTTTTTAACACTTCAGAATTTCATTATCCATCTTTCTTCAAAAGCTGTTTGTTTGTCGAGTGATTGTGAGAGTCGTGGATTTTGCACGCCAGGTGACCTGTGACTGTGTGGCGACCAGTTGGGGCGGGGTGTACCGCACCTCTTGCTCCAGATCAGCGGTGGGATAAATGTCGAACTTCTTACCAATGAAAGCATGAAGCCATCACATTTCATCTGCGATTTTTTTTTACAACCAAACACAGCACTCGAGGAAACCAGCAGATTTTTATGTACAAAATATTTGAACATAATCTTAAGAACCATTAATTTAATTACAGTTTTAATATTATTTATTATTTCAATTCAATCATTAAGTTTATTAATTATATCATTAACTATTGACTTTTTTTTTTTCAAGTAGTACAGAACATTTAAGCACAGGTCATTTTATTTTATCCTTGGGGGGGCTTTTTGCCACTTGCTGTTGGCTGAAAAATGACATTACAGTTTTGCTCAGGTCACAGGTAGCAACCATTCTTGCCTCATATTGCGAAAGTCACATAACCAAACTCAGAAAACAGGTGAGCCGTCAGTTGTTACCTGAGCCCTGAGGAACTGTGATGTCATTTACAGTCAACAGCAAGTGGCAAAATGGCTACTCACACTGTGTTTGTGGGAGTGAGTGCAAAAAAAAAAAAAATGGCTGCTTACTATGATGGGAAAAATAGATAATTTTTGCTGATTAGTTCATGTTCCACAAAGACGATGTTAATCATAATGCTGTGTTTACGCCATAATGTGTCATATTTTTCTGTGCCCCTTGTTCATGTCTTGTCTACTCATTTGTTTTTCATTCCCTCCTGTTCTTGTCAGCCCCGATTCCTCGTGTCAACCACTCAGCTCCCTCCGGCCACTCGTGTTTTTCCCAGGTGTGCCTTGTTGTTTCGTCAATTTGTTTGTATTTAGTTCCCTGATTTTTTTCGCTTAATCTTGTTGCATTATGTAACTTTTGTTATGCCATGTTTCCATTAGTGTTAAGTGTTGTGTTTCCTTGTGTCACAAATCCTTAACAGAAGTAGTCCTTTTGTGTACAGAGAAAAAGTCTGAGATACTTTAGATCAGATCATAGTTAATAGGAGCAAAAACAAAAGTTGTATTTTTGTTCAGTGTAGACAGATTTGATTAAAAATCTGATTATTTGAATGTCGTCACTGGTTTTGTTTGAGGCCCCACTCAATACATTAATAAATGAGGCTCATAATTTTGGGTGGTGCCTGTAATTGCAATTTGTTTTTGCACCCTGATGTACAAGAGCTCCCTGCGATTGGCTGGCAACTAGTCCAGGGTGTGCCCCGCCTACTGCCCAGAGACAGCTGAGATAGGCTCCAGCATCCCCAGCGACCCTTGTGAGGAATAAGCGGTCAAGAAAATGGATGGATGGATGGATGGATGGATGGATGGATGGATGGATGGATGGATGGATGGCTATTCAAAAGTTTGTGTTTATGTGTAATTAATACTAAATGTAAAAGTAGTCAGGAAAAGACTTTTTGGAAAACTATTTTTCCAAAGAGTCTTTTCCTAACTACTTTTAATTTCACACTCAGTTTTGCAAAGAAGACTTCATTGTGGCCACACATCATTTTTCTCTAAAACTGCTGTACATTTACTTAAATTCTATACTTACCAGGGTCCAGTAAGCCCAAAGACAAATAAACCAGCCATATCAAACAAGAGTTCTGGTCTTGGGACGTTCAAAATTTTTCGAATACCTTGTGGCCTTGAAGGCTCCTGTCAGCACCGAGAATCCCAATGTACAGTCCAGTTCCAGCCTCAAGGACTCATACTTTATGAACAGTTTATTGCCCTCTCCATGGAGACTCTCGGAGCTGTGGTCCCTTCAAGAACCAGCATAGCCTGCGGGCATCCACTCATTCTTGAATCTTTATGAGGGCCTGTGCTAAACTTCCATTCCGAGGTACAGTCATGTGGCCTGGGGCAGTTTTGACCAAGGAGGTCTGACAGTAAAAGAAAATGATAACCAATAGCCAGGGAGATCTACCCATACATGCCTTAAGCTTATTGCTAACAAACAATGCAAAATGCCACAGACAGGCTGTCAAATAGCATTGTAACACTTTTAGCAACATACAGGTAGACAGACAATAACATTATTCAAGGACTGCCCCTTGGTGGGTGGCTGAGATACCAGAAGGAGCATCATAATGTCCATTGAATTGAAGTAAGAAGTGGGTCAGAAACTCTTTTCATTCTTGCACGCAATATGCTATTACTGTCTATTTTTATAAAGTGCAAAGTTATAGATTGCTATTTTATTATTGAAGACAACACATTACAAAAACTGAGTTATTTGGGGGGTCAGATTGGCAATTCCATTGATTTTATTTTTTTACCTATTCATTTTTTTGGTTCACGTTTGCAGGTAATGTCCATAAACTATGAAAGTAAACGTGAAAAAAAATCTTGATACCAACAAGTGATCAATCCCGATACGACAGAAAAGCACGCTTGTGTGTTCATATTTGTACAATCACTGTGCCAATGGCTTTTCGGCAACAAAATCAATCGACACAGTGGAGGCAAAATGTGTCGATTTCCAAAATGAATACAAAACAAAATTGGATCTCATCAACGTCTTCAGAATTGGAAAATAATCCGCTATACTGAAAAGCGCGCGAGCCTCCTTGAATGAAATCCGGGCTAATTTATGTGAGTGCACACAGACATTGTAAAAAATATTGAGCACCTTTAATCTTTGCCACTCTAATTGACTTTATCTCACTCTGCTTTTTCAATTTTGTCTGCCTGCCTCATCTCACCGGAAAGATTTTCTTTCATTATTTCTCTGCTTTTGTCGACCGAATGGTGATATATATCTTCTACAAAACTTTAAGGGTAATATTACAATAGTAAACTATTTTTATCTCAATCAATCATATCACAACAATATGGAAGGCAATTTAGGCGCCATTTTTATTTTTTCACTTTCATAGTATATATTTTGCTGTGTTTGGTGAGACCCAGTTACTGATACAGCACCTAAATGTCTTTCAAAAATATTGCTGAATCAATCCTTTATGATTAAATGAAGTTACACTTGTAGTTGATTACTACTGCATTTTCTGCACTATAAGGCGCACCTAAAAACCTTTAATTTTCTCAAAAACCGACAGTGCGCCTTATAATCAGGTGCGCCTTATATGTGGCTCAATATTGATTAAGTACGGCTACCATAGTCAGGGGGCGTCACCTAAGTAACAGCAGTTAGAACGGTAGTACCACACCTGAACAAGGCTGGGAAATATTGTAGATATGGATAGTAATGTTTGACCAATATTGAGTTATTATTATATTGTTAATACGGAACTATATTGTGACTGCACTAACGGTAACTTGTTTTGGGATTGAACAAAGTTGTCAGAATGCCGGTTTGTATTCAATTACCGCTCATAAATATTAACTGACTCATCTGTTTTGTTCAGATTCCCTTTAGCACTGCTCCATCTATTGCAGGGGTGTCAAACTGCGGTCCTCGAGGGCCGGAGTCCTGCAGGTTTTATAGATTTTCCTACTCGAAGTGCAGCTGATTCCAATTAACAGGCTCGTTATCAGGCTTCCGCAGAGCTTGCTGATGAGCTGATCATGAATCAGCTGTGTTGAAGAAGGGAAATATCCAAACCTGCAGGACTACAGCCCTCGAGGACCGGATCTCGCCACCCCTGATCTATTGTACTCTTAATGCAACCCCAGCCACTGCAGTAGCTTATACTCTATGCGCCTTATAATGCGGTTGCGCCTTATATTATGGAAAAACATTTTCATAAAGGCCATTCATTGAAGGTGCGCCTTATAGTGCAGAAAATACGGTAATTTAATTTTAGCATTACTGTCAGTACACTCACAGGGTTGTAGATCAATGCTATAATGTTAGAGGTTTTGCTTAAGAATACATGCTAGCTGAGCTCGCTGCTATGCGAATGAGTCAGCTACACAATTAGCTATATAATAAAAGATAACCGGCAATATTAAAGTATTTTTCTAGTAACGTCTTTGTGTTGGTTTGAGCAACACACTCCATGACCGAAACCATTTAAAAAAATAAATAAATAAAAGAGATGACTTACTTTAGCCATGTTAGAGCAATTAGCCTGATTTGTTTCCGCTAGATGTTTGTGGTAAAAACAAAATATTTTAACATTTTACATGGCAAGGCATATCGACAAAATCATACACTAAAGCTTATTCAAAACTGGTTTCATATTTGGTCATCAAGTGACAAGCCATTTTAGGGGCTGCTCATGAGCTTCTATTGAAAATAATATTTAGACATAATTTATCGCGAAAGCTACAGTTACATTTTCCAAGTTGCGATGGCTGGTCTTGGAAGTGTTTATTTTTCTTTTGGCAAGCTCCTACATACACACATGGACAAGCTGCTATCATCATCACAGACATCTTGCTGTATCTCACAGTAAAGTGATAATACAGAATGAGAGACAAAGAGAGAGAGCAACAAGGTCGACTTTCTTATTTCCCACACTCAAACCAATGATTATATGAGGTTAAAATTACAATAGAAAATGTCCTACAATTCTGGAATGACACTCTTCATTTTCTCCTCACAATGCAAACAGATAACACTGGCATTTCTAGAGGGACTGAGAGAGTGTGGGTGATAATTTATAGAAATGCTTTAGAAAGAAAACAAAAAAGCTCATCTCACATTTTTACCGTTGCAATGCTTACAATGTCATTGACAGAAAGATATTTCGAGGGGCCACTTTCTTGTGGAGGACATTAAATGTGTTGTTTTGTTCGTAAATTTTCCAAATATCTCGGTAATGATCAGACAAGAATCTATGACTATTGCATTTGGAGGAGAAGTATCAATTGATTTTATGCACAGCTGATTCATGTAACAGCTTTATTTACAGCTGCTTGTAACATCATCACCTCTGATAACGTTTAACAGTCTTGGCACCTCTGATAGTGGAGTGGCACTTATGGAATGGGATAAATACAAATCAACTAAAAGTTAAATATTTCATCCGGCAAAGATGTTTGGGACAATTCTCTGCCTTACATCGTTGTTTTCTGCTCATGAAAATGTGATTGGGTGACTTTGGTGCTGGAGAGACAGATAATAAAAGTCAGCTGACAGTTTCATTTAAGCAAGTGTGACTATAACATGATTATTTACAATTAATTCCTTTCATGGCATGTCATGCAAAAATAAAAATGAGAAATCGCATTTGGAGCCCATGGAATTTGAGTTGTTATTGTAAAAATGAAAGGTTTTTCTGATTTTTACTCTTTTCTCACTTGGTAACTAAACGTTGAATTGATTAATCGACTGATCACTAATCACGTGTTTTGACATCTCTTCAGCACAATTTTGGGGTTTCTTTGACCCGATTTGACCCCTTCCTGACCAAGGATGTCAAATGCCTGACTCTCATGTCAAAAGATTGATTGTCCAACAAGATTGTCAGAGGTGTGTTAAGAGTGGATTTGTCCAGATAATAGGGCCCAAAACGAGTCGGGGTCGACAATCCTAAATATTAAACGTGTTCAATATTTACGGCCAAAGTCTTACATTCAGTGTAACTGTGACTTTTTAATAAGTTGTTTCAATGACAGTCCATTGAAATAGGGTAGGAGTATTTCATATAAGGTTAAAAAAAATTCCACTATAGAGGGTTTTTATTTATTTATTTATTTGCTGAAAAATAGTTTTCCTTCCACTACAGATCATTTATTGTTGAAAAACTGCAGGTCATTTAGTATTGCAGCTTGCAGCAACAGCAAACAACAGCAGGTTTCTTCCCCTTTGAAAGCACTTGAAACGCCAACAGAAAATATAATATTTTATTTATAAAGTATTTATTTAATCCACCTTCTGTGGAGAATAGTTTATGAGTTTGGGTAGCGGCTTTAGTTATTTATTCATTATCTGGTGAATGGGCGATCTTATTGCGCCACCTCTGCATGCCACATTGAAGTCATTTGTTGTTCCAACCTGAAATTGAACGTGATTTTCTTGTCGTCTCTTTTCCAGCCCACTGGTGTACTCTTACGGCTCATGCAAAAGACGATAAATACACCTGTGCAATGCAGCCAGCCAGAGACAACGTCACCCAGGGAGTGGGAGCTGGAGGCTGGCTGAGTGTTCGCTACACCTGGAACCTCTGTTTGGAGCACTCAGCACAATGACCAAAATTGTTGGGGAAAAAAAAAAAAAAAAAAAAAAATCAACTTATATACGTAAGTATAAGAAAATACAGTAAAGAAAAAATATATATGTAGTAAATGTTTTAAACAATGTGTTTAGTAAAATAATTACAGGAGTGTGGAAATGCCAATGTGGAAAAAACATTTATGACTGGCAAACTTGGATCATAATAGCAAAACTATATTCATATATGTTCACAAACGTATTTAAATACATGTGAACATATTTTCAAGAATATGTGAACTTTGTGCATTTGCATTTTTTACAGGCAAACTCTTTCGAACGTATTTATAAATATGTTCAAACATATTTGGAAGTGCGTGGAAACTCGTTCAGACTTAAGCCCAATTCACACTGACTGTGGAACGGCTGCGGTGCGTTTTCCGTACGGCGGCCGTACGGATGCCGCAAGGACTGCAATTCACACCGCGTGCGTTGCGTGTCCGGAAATCTACTCCCGACAGACCACAAGATCACGTGGGGTTCACGCTGGAGAGTTGAGTTCACCCGATAACAACCGTGTATAGTCCTATTTGTAAACAATAGCCATGCTTGCCTGTTGTCACATCGATATGCTTTTCTGGGACTTCTACCATGGCTATTCTCCATGGGTAAGTACATTTTGTGTTTAAATAGTGTCATTTTGTCGTGTTTAATTTATTCTGAGCTCATTTTTTGTCTTAAATGTCCGACAGATGTCATGCTATGCAGCTAGCAAGCTTTCCGCCCCAAAAAACGAGTTTGCAAACTGTTTTATTTTGAAATATACCGGATTTACATTAATGCGAGACGCTCGATTTCCTGTCCGGCTCGTGTAATTTCTTCAGCTTAATGAAAATCCGCATGCGGCGTCCGGAAGAAATAGAACGCTTGCGGAAACCTTCCGCATCGCCGCAGTCGTTCCGCACCGCAGACGCACCGCACCGAAGCTGGTGTGAATTGACACGTAGACTGGAATGCGTTCTATCCTTGCGGCGTCCGTACGGCCGCCGTACGGAAAACGCACCGCAGCCGTTCCGCAGTCAGTGTGAATTGGGCTTTACTTACAAATATGTTTGAATGTATTAAAATTTGTGCAAATGTATGTGTAAATACATGCGATCGCATTTGCATATTGTACGCCAAACTCATTCAAACCTACTGAAATATGTTCGAACGTACTTGCAAACACGTTAAGCGTACTTACAAATATGTTTAAACATATTAGCAACTACATGCAAATGTATTTGCATTTTTGACTGGCAAACTTGTTTGAATGTACAGTACTTGCTAAGTACGTTGAAATGTATTAAAATTCATTCAAACGTATTTGCAAGTACATTTAAACACACTTATGTTATAATACATTTGAGCGTATTGTACGTTTGGGTGTGTTTGTTTTTATTTCGGTGTTCATGTTTTTTTTGTCAAATTTTGTATTAATTTTTCATTTGCTTCAACTTTTGTTGCTGGTTTACGAACAAATGTTTCTTCAAATCCATACGATTTTACTTTTATACTCAAAATAAGTAAAAACAGAAATGAAAAATAATTAAAAATAGAATTAAAACTGTTTATTAATATAACGTAAGCAAGCATGTTTATTTGAAATATTACAACATATCTAAAAGGTGATATGTTGCTTTTGTTTGGTTTGGGTTTGGCTCACACTTGATAGGAGTCAATGTGTGGCAGTCCTGAAGTGTGTTCAAACACTTTATTTTTGATGAACATTGCACTTTCTTTCTTTTTCTTATTATCGTGTGGCTCAAACTCCTCGAGTTTGTGAGTCACGTTAACGTCAATAAAATCTTATTTTGTGGCTGGGATTGGAACTTAACAGCGGGGGACAATAGTCAGCAAATACACTTTAAAAGCAGCGAGAAAATGAAGTCAAGTCCCTTGAGAAGGATTGTAATGCGATGGAGCTGATATTGTTGACAGAGTGGAGCACACTTTTTCCTTTAAGGTCAACAGGACAGCTGAAGTGAAGTCAACAAAAACTAAAAAAAAAGGTCACTCGAGAAGCCATGATAAATTAGATTGAAACTACATGCGAATGTATCGACTTACAGGATGCACTGGCGCTATGAGAAAGATCCTAACCACCAATCTTATTGTCCAGACTTGCGCTCAATAAGCCTTGGTTTAAAGAGGAGCGAGAAAGTGGACCGAAGAAGACAAATGAAGTTTCAAAAGTGTGTTAACAAGATTAGGAAAGTTGCTGTTAACTTGTAACCAAAGTCGGCCACCTTTTAACAGCAGTCTAATTTCTTGTGAAAGCGTTTCAAGTGTCTCTCGCTCAAATTTTCCATCTCTCACTGATGCATTAAATCAATCGTTGGGGATTTCTGGCATGTGCAGCCTCACTATGGCCATGCCCCCACTGAAAAAAAAAAAAAAAAAAAAAAAAAAAACATAAATTATTTGGTAGCGTTAAGACATGACAACTGAAAAAATATGGTTGCATAAATGTGCACACCCGGTTTTTGCGATCACATTTCAACTCAAGTTAAATGGGAGCCAAATAATGAAGGACCGCACCGAGTAACTTAGTGTAACGACGTAACTAAGTGAGTAACTGTAGGTAACTGTAACTATTTTGCATTTCCTGTAACTAACTGTCGGGCTCGGGTTAAATAGTTTGGGTTAAAGTGACATGGAGCAAAAAATGTTTGGAAAATGCTAAGGGGTTTTAATTAAACAGACGGCGGCAAGTGTATGCTGCACTTGGTGTGACATTTCCTGCATTGAAAGTGATCGGTTGATTCTGAACACAGCCACATCTCATTTTAAAAAGATATTTGTGCAATCACTAATCCCAATTATCAGCTGTTTGTATTTCACCTCTTGAAATGATTCAATTCTACCAAAAAATTCAATTGAATGGTACAGGTTATTATATCACATTAACTGTGGGGGGGGGGAAAAAAATGAGTTTTTTTTTTTTTTTTAATACAAACCTGTCAATTAAAACCTGTGTGATCTACATTTTTATTTATTTTTTTAATATATATAAACCACTGTATATATGCGATAAGGAATAGGGAAGCAGGTTAGAGGCTGAGGGGTTCATGTGTAACGGAGATTTTCTTGGTCTGCTCTCTAATTCTCCCATTCATAGACACAGACACACACACACACACACACACACACACACATCTGCAGTGTACGTCAGAGGAGATTCACGTGCTTTCACGGCAGCATGAGCAGACCTGACACCCGCCATGTTCTCTGGATCATTTGGACTCATGCACGCCATAGATCTCATGGTGCACGGAGTGAAGTCGGGCCGTGTAAGTGCGTGCACGCACGGATTTATACCACATCACGGGGACCATTTTCTGGGTTTTTACTACCGTTGTGGGGTCCACGTGTCCTTGTGGGGATATTTTGGTGCACCATTAGTCCAAACCTCTTTTTGAGGGTCAAGACTTGGTTTTAGAGTTTAAGTTTGAATTTTGTTTTGGTTGGGGTATGGGTTAGGGTAAGGCAGTCAGTTGTGATGGTCAGGTCAATGTAAGGGGAAGGGTCAAAGAAATGCATTATGTCAATGAGATGTCCCCATTTGAAATGTAAACCCAGGGTGTGTGTGTGTGTGTGTGTGTATGTGTCCATCCTTTCCATGACTGCATGTTCTCCCTTCCCATCCATTCCTACAGGAACATGCCACAACCCCAACCCCCCCCCTCTCTCTCTCTCTCTCTCTCTCTCTCTCTCTATATATATATATATATATATATATATATATATATATATATATATATATATATACATATATACACATATACATATATATATATATATATATATATATATATATATATACATATATACACATATATATATATATATATATATATATATATATATATATATATATATATATATATATATATATATATATATATATATATATTACCAATACTTCGGTACCAAGTCGCAAAGATTCTGAAAATGTGACGGTACTGCCTTTTCTACAATAACCGGCAGATCTGGCCACGTCTTTTGTGTTGTTTTGGGGGTGTAAATGAGCGGTTATCTGGCAACCCACGCAACGTCTAATGACAGCTCCGGGTTGAAGTTATTCCACACAAGGGTCACGGGGGGTGCTGGCACCTATCTCAGCTGGCAACAGAGGGGAATACGTCCACTACACAGCTTTTTACTAGGTCATTCGCAGTTCATTACTGCAAGTGCAATTTTTAACTTTCACTTTTGTTCTTGAAGCACTTCGCATTTTGACATTTTGTCAGTCGAATGGGCCGACATTGCACAAAAATGGCCTGTTCCAAGTTTATTGCTCAAAGAAAAGTGGACAGTGAAAATCAGAAACGGCTAACACTCGAAGTGTAAAGCCCTTGGCCTGAATAATGGAAGAGAAATCTTTGTATTTATATATTTTCTAAAAAAAAAAGAAAAAAAGAAAAAAGAAAAAAAAAAGTGTTCTAAACCCTCCTGTTTGTTTTGGCCTCATTTTGTTTTATTCAACTATTACTTTTAATATAGGTCAAAATGGAAATGACATTTTTGTATGCTTTTTAAAGAAATGGTAAGCATGACGACAACTATGGTTGCAGCTGAGTCATCATTCCATCCATCCATCCATCCATCCATCCATCCATCCATCCATCCATCCATCCATCCATTTTCTGTACGCAGCTGCAGGGTGAAGTTATTCCTCACAAGGGTCACGGGGGGTGCTGGAGCCTATCATAGCTGGCTCTGGGCAGTAGGCGGGGGACACCCTGGACTGGTTGCCAGCCAATCGGAGGACACACAGAGACGAACAACCATCCACACTCACAGGCACAAATAGGGACAATTCGGAGCGCCCGATTAACCTGCCATGCATGTCTTGTGGGAGGAGACCGGAGTACCCGGAGAAGACCTCACCTGCCTTCAGTATTGTTTAATACTTTAATGCACAGTATTTTATTTGAATGCTTTAAAGCCACATGCCAATTGTTCTGTTTATGGACGCTGTATCGGTTTGTTCACTTCTAAGAAAGGAGTGTATGTTGAAGTACGTGGAATTTATTGCTTACTTTCTATTTTTACCGTGGTATCGAAATGGCAGTGAGAATTGTGGAATTTCAATGGCATTGGCATCGACTACTAAATTTCTGATATCGAGACATCCCTAATATATATTAGACTACGCCAATCTAATCGGCTTGATTAAAATTAAGATCGCCGATTTTCGGGTTGGCATTTTATGACTGATCTCTGATCGCCTGTAATGTCATAATTTGGCCGATTGATCAATTATGTCATTGATTGGCTCCGCAAATTACACAGCCTACACAATCCTGTTTAGTGTTTACTCTGTGGAGGTTTTGTGCTGACATCTTACATGCTTGAATCCAAAAACTATGAGTGTATTATTTACTTGATGTATTTATGTATTCACTTCCTGTCACGTCTTATGACGTAGTGCGTATGCGACGGTCAATTAGCTTAGCGAGCGCAGCGAAAAACATGTCGGCGGTGCTGTCGGAGACGGATAAAAGTCGAGCTATTTGCAAGCTGTGCAACACTGCAGTATCTCGTGGGTGACAGTCCACAAAAGCCTTCAACACGACAAATTTAATTAGACACCTGTGTAAGGAACACGAGGACGAGCATGCAAAGTTCAAGAAATGCAGCTTGGATCCAAGCAAACGGCTAAACGGACGCTAAGGCAAATAACATTAGACAGCACCCGTCCTAACGTGACAGTAACAATGTAAGAGTTGCCATGTGGAAACTTATGGAGTTCATCAGGCTGGCCGATCTCCCATTTAAAATCGTGGAAAACTCTGCGTTTCAGCGTTTGCTAGCATATTTGGATCCAGGCTACGTCCTCCCCGGACACACATACTGTGGCGATACCGGTCTAAATGAGCTACACAGGGATAGACACTTTAATTTGCACTAGTGTGATTTCATTTCAGTGTCAGGAATGTTTGCTGTAGCATTGGTACTATTCACTTGATGCCGTAAAGTAATTGAATTACAAAATAGGAATTTAATTACAGTGAGTTGTTGAAGCCATTATTCCTGTCTTAAGTTTTTGTTTCACTTGACTGAACATTCACTTCATGCCTGGCCAGTTCTTGAATGCCTTCTAGAGGCCATTGATGTTTTGACCTGTGCATCTCTGTCAGTTGGGCATGGCAAAGATCATCAAAAGATTTGAGTATATTTATGTTGATACCCAAAATAAGATATATGTAGTAAATAAACAATAATTTAAATTGTCAAATTGTCTTATTTTATGATCAGATCAATGATCGGATTATTTTTTTTTTTTTAACTTGCTGATTGGTGATCGTGATCAGCCCCAAAAATTTTGATCATGTACAGTCTACTGTTTATCATTGTTTTTTTTTGTCTTTGGGTGTTTCTTCCAAGCTCTCACAATATTTCTATCATCAACTGTTGTTGATAATCTTGGTCAAATTATTCAATGTCTGTTACTTAGTACACCAGTAATTTCTTTTTCAAGACATTTGAAATTGCTGTATTGGCTATGCCAAATGTTTGTGCAATAAATCTGATCAATTTTCCCTCCTCTTTCTGTTTCAGAATGGTTTGCTTTTCTCCCATTCTCTGGTCTTCATGGTTGCTTAATAGCAAATGCAGCTAGTTTTCACAGGTGAAACACAAGCACTATGTTTAAGCGATTAATCGGAAAGGCAACACCTGAGCAACTAGAAAGTGGGTGGGTTTAAACAAAAGGTGCTCTGTCCTGAGTTGATTAGCACATCTAGAAAATAAAAATAAAAGCTGGAATTCTGAACTTTTGTTCACGAATACAAATAAATGTAGATATGTTTGATCAATATATTAATCACAACAAAAACAGCTAATTAAAAATTGAATTTAGGAGCTGATTAAGATATTTTCCAAAGGTTTTCTTGGCAAAAACCTTATATATATATATATATATATATATATATATATATAAAATCCTACATAAATCGCTATGTACTGCTTTGTACTGCCAAAAATAACGCTTTTATGCCATGCTTTTTCTTTTGCTTCAATTCTACACTTTTAGTCCCACTTGACATTAAAATGAATACGAAATTGAAGAAAACATGACAGTCTTGCTATTTTTTCTCCATATATTTATAGGCTATATTATAAGCAAACAGACTCACGTGCTCGCACGCATGCGTGCGTGTGTTTGTGTCAGCATCGTGTCATGTTCACGTGCGTTTTGTTGCAGGCTGCAATATTTTATTTAATACAGCATCAATTGATTCTGACATTTAATATGCCCCCCTCGACCATCACCTTCACGCACACACACATAAAGGCTACACATCTAGGCGCACGCATACGCGCGCACACACACACACACACACACACACACACACACACACACACACACACACACACACCCACACACACACACACACACACACCCACACACACGTGAAGGTAGGATATCAAAGGACAAGTCCACCTCGCTCATTTTTTCAAACCCTGATGACGTCATGTGTGTGTGTGTGTGTGTATATATATATATATATATATATATATATCGGGAAAAAAAGCTTAAAAGGCGAAAAATAACACTTGTCAAACGTGCATGTGACTTTGAGAAAGAACTCTGCTACTATGGCGCCATCTGCAGCAAGGGGAGAATATGACAGCCGCCTTGCACTTTCACTTGTCACTCAAAAGTCAATGAAGGGAACGAATTAGATGACAAAAACATTTAATAGGTGGCACATATGATAGGATAACTCACAGAAACATAAAAAGTAGGGTTATACATGTAGTATATTGGGTAGGGGAGTGTTAGATGTTTGGTTTATACAGAAAAACAACAGTACTGTACAGAAAGTGGACACCAACTAAAGGCATTCTCCTCCATCAGTGGTTTCTAAGTTTTGCAAGTCCGGATGAGCATAAGGAAAAATTGACCATTACAAATTCTATTGTACGACATGACGTACGCTGGGGAAGTCGAGCTTCATCACAGACACTGGCGCGGAAACAGGAGTTGAGAACATTCCCATACATTAAGAAAACACTCAGAAAGTTTGTTTTAATTTTAAAACATTATTTAAGACAGAAAGGAAACTTAAAAAGGAAAGAGTTTTAAAGTCCATATTAAAAATAATAACAATAATAAAATAATAATTATTATTTTATGATTTTTTTAAATGCTTAAACTCAGCTTTATTTGTGTATTTTTCGCCTTAAAAAAACACATTTCTAATTAATTTTGCGACCTGTAATTAACACTTGATTACTTTTTCAAATATTTTTTTTTCTCTGAAAATGTTTCTGAAAAAAGCAAGCCCTGTAATTAACACTCGATTAGTTTTTTCAAAGAAAAACATTTTTCTCTGAACAAGAAATTGCAACACAACAGAAAATGTATAATTTTTTCAAGGCTTGAAAATTGTTCGTAATATTGTATCTTTTTCCACTACAAACAATATGACTTCCTCATAAAAGTATCACAGTAGTAAATTTGACTTATATACTGCAAAAAAGATGTGGACCTTTTCAATTAAATTTAGGACTTTTCCTTAACACATGACTTATTTTTCTCATGCACCTTTTGTTTTTTTGTTCAAGAAACAATACAAATTTCTCTTTTTGTTCTGTTGTAAAATTCTGATGACATGTCATAATTTTCTATGAAAATTTGAATTTCCTCTTTGAAATTCACAACATTTTCACCTCACTGCAAAAATAAGATAAATCGTTTTAAGTCCAAAAATTTTCCCACTGATTTTTTTTTTTTTTTTTTTTAAAGACCGCTTCAATCAAATTTAAGACACCACTTTCACTTAAATGTGATCAGTAAGAGAATTTAAAGAACCATTTTCAAAGTGCAATCTTAATAAATATGACTTGAATATATAGACATTTTTTCATTTTATATTATGATGGCACAGTCCTCTGTTTATTCCTATTTACTGTAAATGCATCAGTTATCACTTTTGACATTTCAGTGATTTTGTAGCCTGCATTATGTCATTATTTTAAGTATAGATTTTTTTTTCATTTTATTTTTTAAACTCAAATTTATGACTTTTTAAGGAACATTTGGAAGTGCTCATCCCTAATTGCAAAACTTAAAGACACCAAATTCATAAAACGGTACTGAACTCCCTAAGTTAAACTGTCATACACAAAATAAAACACCAAGAACAAACTTAATACACAATATACAATATTTATACATAGACATCAGTCAGTGACATTGAATGAACGTGAGGTTTATAGGTATTTTTTTTCTCACCATATACCGAGAGAGAGAGATAGAGAGAGAGAAAGAGAGAGAGAGAGAGAGAGAGAGAGAGAGAGAGAGAGAGAGAGAGAGAGAGAGAGAGAGAGAGAGAGAGAGAGAGAGAGAGAGAGAGAGAGAGAGAGAGAGAGAGAGAGAGACTTAACTGAAAACAACGTGAACGAATGGCTGAATACTGTCTCGGACATTCATAGGTCTGTAAGACCCAACATGGAGTGCCACAAACACACTCATTAAATACTATGTACAGAAAAGGACGAGCGTTCCCCGACAAATGCGCTCTGCAGGGGGCGCCGTCGAGCCGACACACTTTGGTGTTCAAAAGTTTCAAGTAATGCCAGGAATCCGAAGTATTCACACATGTAACACATCTTTAGTTCCTTACAGTACCAGTGTGGATGTTGCGTGAGAGGCTGTGACCCATCTTATCCAGCACAAGGTGGGGTGCGTATCATTTCTTTCAAATCCGTGTTTCATATTCAAGACAGAGTTGGGATTTGTGTGCTAATTAACATTTAATTATGTCAGCCCTTTTCTGATCTCTGCCTAGTAACAAGTGGCCAAGAAAATAGAATCCCAACAATTGGTTAGTTTCCTATGGTTGATTGATTGTTAGAATCTTATTTCACTTGTTCCAAGTTTGTTGTTTTTCCCCCTACCATACTCCCATTTAAAGGAGTACAGATGATGTCTTGTATTTTTCTCCTCCCTCCTTCCTCATTTGTATTTTTTTCCATCTAAGAATCTTGGGGCACTAACTCGCAAACCGCCAGACATCCCGTTCTGTCTCCCTCTGTTTGTCATTGTTATTTTTCGTATTTATCAGACAGGTTGTGACTGTGAAGACAAATTCCTTGTGTGTTTTTATATATTTGGCCGATAAATCTGATTCAACTTTTCAAAGGAATAAAGAATCAATAATATAACATATAGTTTTGCAAACTTTGCTACTTCAGTTTTCATGTTTATGAAGTTTTTGCTTAAAGAAGTCCTGAAGACGTCTCACGTTGCCGTTTTGAATTAAGCCTATTAGGGTATGAAAAAATATTGTAAAGTTACAAGACTAAAATGATATGGTTACAAAAATAAGTAGTAATATTATGACAGAAAAGTCTTTTCATCAACGAAAATAAAATAGTTAGTTAAACATTACTTCTTTTTTTTTTTTCAATTTATCACATCATTCCCTCAGGAAAATTTCCACTTTTATTTTCTTTTACTTCACATAATACATATTACCGATTTATTTTTGTAATTTTGCATTTTTCTTCTTGCAACATTCAGATTTCTTTTCTCACAGGATAAATTAAAACTTGTTTCTCATGAGTTATCTTGTAACACTACATCATTCTCTAGTAACATTTTTTATTTTCAAGAGTGAGACATTTTACAGGTCATATTTTCCCATTACATTGCTATCATAGTAAATCTACAATTTTTTTTACTTAGAATATTATTATTATTATTATTATTATTATTATTATTATTATTATTATTATTATTATTATTTTCTGTAAAGTTACAACTGAATTTCGCAGCTAGTTTACCTTGGATCTTACAGGGTTTTTTTTTCCAGTGACTCTAGCACTCCTGCGTATATCATCCATAAACTTTTTAACAGAAATATGAAGAAATGTTCTTTAGCAGCAAAGTTTGCAAAATTAGAGTCGCCAACAAATGTTTTAGCGACCATCGTGTAAAATGTTATGTTCGGTTTGGGTGCCATCTTGTTACTATTAGCTGCTTTTATTTCCTACTAAGCACCTGAATAGCAGATGGGCTTTTTTTTTTTTCCATGATAATTACCATCGTTTGCTGTCAGAGCGAGTGTGGCATCTGTTCCTGATGTGTTTAAATCTTCCATTTGACTTCCTCATCCACCATTAAGAAGAAATCCTGTCATCTGCATACAACCTACAAGCCGAGGAGTCCTCCTGAGTAGTTTTGTCGGCATAACAACCTGGCCGCCGGTTATTCGAGCTCCAACTCGGGGTAATGCCTGAAGACTTTGTAGATCCATTGTGTGTAGAAGGGCACGTTGATAAAGATGGCGGGCCGGTTGGCGCGGGCGCAGCCTCGGCCGTGGACGCTCACGCCGACCACGACCTTGATCTCACCGTCCTGACACACCAAAGGGCCGCCGTAATCCCTCTGTGGGGGTGGATGAATTAAGTCAAGTGTGTTTTCTGAGCTTTATTGAGCCAAGGCACATATTTTGCATTAAAGGGATACTTCACTTATTTTGCCCATTATAGCAATAAAAAGGTAATACTTTGTCTATAATTAATTTGATACTTTCATTATTTTTCACGTACAAATAGTACCTTTAAAAACACATTTTGTAACTTGCCGTCGACTGAAAATGACATCACAAGGGCTCAGGTAACCAATCACAGCTCACCTGTTTTCTAGGTTTGGTTATGTGACATTCACAAGCTGAGTTGCGATTGGTTACCTGAGCCCCTGTGATGTCATTTTCAGTCGCCAGCAAGTTGCAAAATGTGTTTTTAAAGGTACTAATTGTACATGAAAAATAATGAAAATATCAAATTTATTATAGGCAAAATATTAATGCTTGACTGCCAAAAATGGCTAAATCAGTAAAGTATCCCTTTAAGAAAATCTTACGAAAAGCAAATATGTCACAAAAACATACATGATGGCAAAATTATTTTGTCTTTCAACCTTGTGCCATCTAGCTAAAGAGTATTTAAATGTTCCGCCTATCACGATAGATAGATAGATAGATAGATAGATAGATAGATAGATAGATAGATAGATAGATAGATAGATAGATAGATAGATAGATAGATAGATAGATAGATAGATAGATAGCAAGGGAAATGTGTATTTGTGCTTGCTGAAGATACAAGCGCCGTTCTTCAAAAACACCCGAAACCCCAAAAGCTCAGGGCTCTGAGTTGCTGATGAAATGTAGCGCAACGCACAGCTGCTCCACTTTACATCAAGCTCCCCACACTAAGTCCACAAATTTGCTCGAGATTTAGATCTTTAAAAGAAAAGCGAGGATGCAAGAGCGGGAGGATTTGCTTCGATTCACGCGGGGAACAATTATTGGATTCCAAAGAGGTGGGCGGGTATGAAAGTGGGTCTTTACCTCGCACACGCCCTCGTTCCTGCGGCCTCCTGCGCAGATTTTGCTGTTGGTGATGTGCAGGCTGCCCCGGTGCAGCTCTCGGCACCGTTCGTTGCTCACCACGGGAAGGTTGACGGCCTTCAGGACGTCGTCGTGGCCTGTACCTGAAGGAGTCAAAAGAGCAATACACGCTGGTAAGTCGACTGGTAACAGAAGCATAAGCACAGAAGAACAATGTATGCAAGCCAGCTAAGGTGATGAATTAACATGCTGTAGAACAGATTTCAAAATTTTGCTACTGGTCGATAAATTGCTGAATGGTTTTATTCTTGAGTATATTCAAGAAATGTTGATTGAATATAAACCCAGTAGGGCTCTGGGATCTGCAGACTTGGGTCAATTAGTGGTTCAAAGTAAACATGGTGAAGCTGCTGTTATGCTGCACACAAATGGAATAAGCTGCCTACAGAAGTGAAGTCAGCCCCGATTTGCCTTGCCTTATCTTGCCTTAATGTTTATTTTCAACGAGAGATTTTTTATTTTTTTTTAATGATACAATTCATTTAAAAATATGTTCATTTTTTATTGACTCGCTTGTAAAAAAATGATATAATTATTTTTAAATGAATTCATAAAGAAATGTAAAACTATAACTGTTAAATCTTTTTAATTAAATAAATGTTAAAATTAATATGTATATGTTATGTCTTAAACCTATTCATTAATAAGATGTACTGTATGCAACATATTCTATTTTTACCAAAAAAAAATATTAAGCAGAAATAACAAAAAACTACTTTTATATTGTAATACATTTTGCTCTGTTTTATTCAGCATGTTTACTTATTTATTGTATTATTATTTTCAGATGAAAAGGTATTTAATATATAATTATATATTTTATAAATGATTGCAATGAATCATTAAAAAATTAACAGGGTTACAATTAAACATTAAAATAATATATTACACATTATTATTATTATATATATTATTTTTCAGAATGATTTGAAAATTACTTTTTGAATAATTATATATTTTTTATATTAGTCAAATAAAAACTATTAAAACTAATGTAACCCTAATGTACCAATATTTTCAGTTTTGTTTAATATATTGTTTAAAAACAATATTAATCAGAATGATAATGGGAATTGTAGTTATAATAATAATAATAATAATAATAATAATAATAATAATAATGAACCCTTATTTTAAATACTGAAATACTTTTTAAAATTGTCCAATGTTGTTTTTAATTGTACATTAAAAAATAAATACATATTTAAATCTTAGACACTAGTTGTTGTTGTTTTTTTGGTTGTTTGTTGTTGTTGCTGTTTTTCTTTGCCAAAATTGGTGTGAGATATGATTTTCTCAAGTGGCCATTATTATATCCGACTACTACAATTTATTCCAAACACTGGATAGAGTACTCAGAGTATATAATATAGAAATACCTTTGGTCTCTCCCCATCCATACATTTTACAAATAGTTCCTTCAGGGATGGAGCAGCCGTCCACCGGCAGCTGAATGGTGTGCACGTTGTCAGCGGGGAATGCAGGCCTACAACAAAATAGAAAAAGCAAAGTCAGCATTTTGTGCATACATACATACAGTAAGACTAGTGTCACTCACTTGGAGAGCCTTAGCAGGGCCAAACTGGAACCTTCGGGGCCACATATCACCTGTGCTATGCGCACTTCCTGTTTCGTGGCCCAATCAGACGAATCTCCTGCGATACTGGACACGCCCAGCCACACCCGATACTCATTCAGGTCGGGAACACTGAGTTGGAAGAGTTAGATCAGTAAAAATACAAAATACAAAAAAAAACCCAAAAAAAACATCAAAAGTCAATCAATGGCAAAGGTACCACGAGGAGAAGCATTGTCTGTCAGTGAGCACCCATTCCTCTCGTACGAGCGAACCCCCACACCAGTGCACCGAACTGCAAAGGGCACCCAAAACAATCAATTAAATCAATTAGTCTTATCAAAGGATACCCGGCAGATTAATGCCTGTGATATTTACAGTGGCATCAAATGATGTTTCTAAAGCACCCGTGTGGAATATTAATGATGATGTTTAATCAGTTGCCGTAAGGCTGCGTGCCCTTCAGGAGCGTGGAAAAACATGCGGAATATTAAAGACTCCGCCGTACCCTTTTTGTATGCTGACCATCCAGCTGCCGGCTGACACGCTCAGCGGACCTCCTCCGACGATTCGGGGCCTCTTATGGACGAAACAGCCCACGGAGGACACCTCACCTGCACGAGCGGTCAAACACAAACACAGGTGGACCTTACATTTCAATGCATTTATGAGCTGGACTGTTTAAGGCTGGGGTTGAGATTTGAAAGAAAAAAAACCAAACATAATTCTTTAGGAACTTCTAACTGACGGTGGGCTGAGTCCAAACTAAAAGGTCCACGAAAAACAAAAGAAAAGATAGTCTAGCAAAAAAAAAAACTATTTTTAACACACGATTGGACCATGCTACATGTTGTTGTTTTTTTTATCCCCATTTTTTTTTGCAGAAACTCTCATTTGAATTTTTTAATGTAAAAAAAAAACCCCAAAACAAAACATGGCAGCTATAATGAGGGTCAATAGTCCACAGATTTTCACTATTCTGTCAGGCCAGTCCCTATCCCGCAAATAGCGGCGTCTGTCCATTGCATCGCTATATTGTGTCACTCCACTGTTTGTATTAAAAAGCTATTGCTTAAAGGTGGGTTCAAGGATATTTTGTGGCTGCGTCTTCCGGGTGGATCATCTTAACGATTGTTTCTTGATCCTGTCAATCAATATGCGTAACGACGTCGTACGTGCTCGTCCTTAGCCGCACATGCACACTTAGAGTGTTTGTAGCATGTAGCTATCTTCATGTAGTGAGCTTCGGATTCAGCCATTCATTGTTGTAGCTCCACCGAACTGACCGCGTACTTTGAAAATAGTTGAGAGCCGCAAGAGGACATCCGTATGAAGCGAGGCTGGCTGCAGAGTCTGATGAAGATGATGATGAGCTCGGATGTTAGCGACATTTGAGAGGCGTTTCCCTGAGACGAGCAGGAGAGCTGGTAGGATGGTCTTCCGCATGCTCAGTTTTTTAAACGTGACAAACAGATGTTTGGCTTCCACTTTTTGAGAACATCATTGAATCCACCTTTAAAAGGTTATAACACTGTGACTATCAAGATATTGTAGTTAGCATTAAGACAGCAGCAGGCAAAATTATGTCATTTAACTCTTTTACTGCCACACGTTATTAAAAAACAACCCCCAATGACAGCGGATTTCAAGCATTTAACTAATTTTTTGAAGCAAACAGAATATTGTGTTTTTTTGCTACATAAACATGGGTACCACATGAAAGATCACATTCCATTCTTTCATTAGAAAAAAGTATGTTTCTATCTTATTCGGTTCTTTATTAATCACCATTTGAAAATAGGTCATTTGAGTGACATTGAGCGAAAATTGAAAAGAAAAGATACATTTTTTCCACAACAGTGACTTTGATACTAATATTTTTTGTTTAGTGACGCTCTGTCAAATTAGGTTTAATGTTACAAAGGCTTTGATCATTCACGTCAGCCTTGAAACGGTTCTATTTCATCAGATTGCGTCATGTTTCATTGTAATTCGCAGCTTTAGTTAGGGCCCGAGCAGCTACCGCTGCCATCTGCTGGCCATAGTTAGTGGGTGTTTTTGATTTCACAACTCATTGATCCGGTTACGCTGCACTTGGACATTGCACTGACCACTGATGTATACAAAAAAAAAAAAAAAAGTAGTTGATGTCACTTAATGTTTATGGCGGCATATATCGTGATTATTAAACGTTTTTGCCGGTCAAAGACTTAAAAAAAATATATTCATGTCTGTAACTCTCTTAGCTTTATGTTTTAGTGTGACCGTAGATTTAAACTGGGAGTGGCAAAAAACACAAAAACGACTTTGAACTTCATTTAAAAAGAACTGTTCACTTTCTACCAAACTGCTGCTTGTTGTGATATGAGTTGAGTTTGCCGCCCATACACAGCTCATACCTCAAATTTGTACATACAAGTCAAAGCCAAAAAATTGCCTAAATAATGGCTTGTATCTCAAAACTCCCAAGTCGGGTCAATTGCCTGTCAAGGCAGCATTGTCTGTGTATGTATGTATGCATGCATTCCCTAGTCAATATCTCTCAGTGATAATGTGTTTCCAAATGAATGGGTTAATGAACCACTCTGAAAATTACACATAAAACAGATGCTATGTTAATGAGGTCATTAATTGAGGCAATGCATTGACGCATGACATTAATGGGTTAAAAAAATGAAGCTATAGATTAAAGCCGTATCGGCTCATCTTCTGCGGTGTTATGCTCAGAAGAACAGGTTAAATGTTATGCTATACTTATTCACTCACACCTTGCACGCGCATACACACACATTGATGTTGCACACTGCCACAAGTGCACATAAAAAAGATAACCGCTTTTCTGCTCTGTCATTAAATCCAAATCAGCCAAAGGCAAGACCGATGAGCTGCCTGAGATACTCACCTACTGGAATGGTGTTCTGGGAAGCATCGCCTGCACACAGCACAGGAGACAAACAAGGGGGTCAGCCAGGATTAACGGATACAGATAGGAGAGGAGGGGAAAGACCCCCCTGATGCACAAGACAGTTGCATTTACTACGGGTCAAATGCCACGACCAACAGCGACCCTCAATTTGTCATGTCCAATTAGTCTGGAGAACAGGAACATATGTGTATGGATTTTCCACTCAACAGCAAATTTGTATCATTGGTTTGTATTCCATGTATGTAAGTATACCGTGACACTTCAAATTACTTTGTAATTCTACCACCAACAAGCTGTATGCTGCATTCAAGGAAGCTGGAAAGTCGGATATATCCCACTTGGATTTTCACATTTCCGAACTCAAAGTGTTTGCGGCAAATGTAAACAACAAAGATGGCTGATTCTGATAAGTTGTTTGTTGTTCTAAATCACGTTGGGTTACGTGACGTTACTTTTTCCAAATAACTACATTAATGTCATAATAAATATTAGGGGTGTGAATTGCCTAGTACCTGACGATTCGATTCGTATCACGATTCACAGGTCACGATTCGATTCGATTAATCCCGATACGAATTTATAAGTCGATTGTTGCAATTTTTTATTTTTTTTTTTACTTCAAATTTAGAAAATACTAATCAGTAAACTTGTCCAGTGTAAGATTTGTATGAAAATGTATTCTTTATTTATCTGAAACTTATACAGTTTGTAATCTGTTTCATGTTTGAACAGCATTGAAATAAAATATTAAGGTTTAATGTTCCATTAATTTAACATTCTTCCATGCTTAAGGTATGAACCCAAACCCGAAGTAAGACGTTTTGTTGAATATTTTTTACATTAAAAATGGAAGTTTAAAAATCGATTCAGCCGCCTATTGAATCGATTCGAGAATTGCGCGATTTAATATCGCGATATATTGCCGAATCGATTTTTTTTAACACCCCTAATAAATATCTTCAGAATCATGTAAATTATGTCTCTACGGGATTCGTCGGTGAAGTCTGGGTCCTTTTTTTTCCCCCCCTGACCTCGTAACTCGGATTGCCGAGTTCAAAGGGGCGTTCCCGTGCATACTTAATGGTATGAAGACAGAAAAAGTCCGACTTCAAACCTTCCCTGAATGCAGCATTGGTTCCCATTCAAATACGAAGATCTCGTACTTCCTTGATATTGTTACCTTACAGATTGTTATTCAACAAAATATTTATAAAAAAAAAAACAAAAAAACTAAACAAAACAAAAAAAACCTCACAAGTGGGGGCAAAATCACAATACAAACGAAAATTAACATTTCATGATGCCAAAAGAAAACAAGTTCACTTATTTAAATATTCTCATATATATATATATATATATATATATATATATATATATAAAGTGCTTTGTTTAGGTTGTTTTTGAGTACATATTTACTTTGCAGATAATAATGACTAACCTGCAAGGTAATGTCATCTCTACAGAGAATTGTAATTTTCAGCATTTAAATATTTCATTGAACTAAGCAACACAAAGTTCATTTCTAGCCATTGTAACCTTCTTAGTTAGAAGCTAGATTTTAAGTCACAGAGCATCAGTCAACTAAAAGAACCGCTCAATGGTGGGCCAATCTTATTTGAAATGTATGCTAATATGCTAGCATTTAGGCTGCATAATATGCAACAAATTTGTTAATGGAGCCCCCACTCACATGGTTTGACGTTGCAGTAGTCCCAGCGTATGACAGAATTGTTGGTGTAACACCACGGTCCATGCTTGTCCTTATCAGGGTTTCTGCAGTAGTTCCCCTCAAGGCCTGCAACTGTCACTCCCCTCTCGCCACTAAAACACAAAAGGACTCCATAAGAAATCAATAGTGAGCTCAGAAACAAAACTAATTCAATTAATGTTTGAAATTTGGTGCAGTCAGACTAAATCTTTGAAGGGCTCCAGGAAATGGCCAACATGACCATAAAATAGCTGCTTCAAACCAACATGGCAAACTACATCTTTGTTTTTGAGACGTTTTTGTGGGTCTACCCATGATAGACGTGCTTACCAAGTGAAATGTTTTGTTAAGTTCAGACCTTGAGGAGTTAATAGAGTATGCGTGATTTATGATGAGTCAACTAACTTCACGTAATGACCAAAACACTTTTTAATGTTTTCTCTCTGTTAAATGTAATTCAAATTTGGTAGCAGTCAGACACAATCTCCATAAGTTTTACTTTTGAGGGACCTCTACAATTGGGTAAAACGACCCTGAATTGATCAAAATAGCAGACGTGCCTTATGTTTTCAGACTTTTTTGTGAGCTTATTCATGTTAGTCAGGTCCACCAATGTTCATTTTGCTAAGGGAAATGGTCTTCAAGGGCTGAATTCTCAAATACGCTTGTAAAAATTTGACGAGTTTTCAAGAATGGAAAAGCCGTCAAAACGCCCATTTATTTGGCCTGGGAATAATAAAGATAAAGAAGCAAAACAATCTCAAGAATACCTTTGCACCCTTTTGCTTGGGCTCTAAAAAAAAAAAAAAAGTGTAATAAAGACAGACTTCCTGGCGATTGAGTTTCTAGTAAAAGCTGAACAAATGCACGCAGATAGGATCTGGCTAGTGGAAGTCCACAGCTGTGTAGGCTCTCTGTCCTGTGGGACAAGATAAGGAGGTGATGCGCAGAGGAATTACTCACATAAACAGCCACCTACACTCGTTGACACATGATTATGCCTCACGCTAAAATTCCTCCACGCTCGTCCATACAGGAAGACAACAGCGAGCTTTAACAAATGACCACTTGGGCTACGTTTGGTGTACCTCAAACGCAAGCCTAACATCCAATTCTCTGGTTGACTCCCTAAAACGTGACCTTTGAACCCCTCTGGGCGGGAGCCATATGGTGCGTCGGAATGGCTTTGAAGTGTTGCCGCAGCGGAGGGGATCAGGTCAAAGGTTTAGACCCCTACTCTAAGTTGTGCATAGGTTTGAATGAGTGTCTGAAAGGCTGTTGGTTTATATGTGACCTCTGATTGACTGATAACCATTCAAAGTAAGCAGCGATAGGGATCAAATGCAATAAGCATTTTATTTTTCTAGCAATTGCAGATTAACTATCACATTCAGAAAATTCCTTATAGTCTTTCCAAGAACATATAGCATTACTGTTTACAGCATCTATGTCATTTATAAGACCTCTGAATGGTGGCTGAATGTTTAAAAAGTGTCAATTTTCATGATAATTAAGGCCGTCATTTTTTGGAAAATCAAATTTAAGACTTGGTAAGGTCCCAGAGACATCCTGCCAAACTGTTACCACAAAAAGTTGGAAGCTTACAATTGCTCACAATGAAGAAATAAGATTGAGGGCCAACTAATTTTAGGCAGTTTGTTAAAGCCAGGATTTTTGTGCCTTTTTTCCTGGGTCGCTGCCTTTTTTTGATGATCAGTGTTGTTAGCTGCTAGACTGACTGCTGATGTCTGTGTAGGACAAACATGTTAGTGCTATAGACCTTTCCATTATGGTTGTATCTTCAGCGGCAGGATACTTATGGGTGTCAGAAAGGGACTGACTACTGCTGGAAAAAAAAAAAAAAGATAACACAAATGTACTGTGTTTGGGGTTGTGCTGCCAGATATACTCCAAAAGTCTTGGGAATTTTATTCAAGAAAAAATAATAATAATCCAGCGGAACCTGTGGGAAATGAGGTTAAATGGAGTGGATGTCGTAAATTTTGCAGAGAAGTGGGAGCAGCAACTTCTCAAGGGACAAAATGGGAACCAAACCATCATCGGGTTTGTGTAAGACAATTTCTCACAGGTAGATTATGTATAAAACATTTTCTGGGGTTGTCTTGAAGTAATTTAGCAATTCATCATGGCTAGCCTGCGAGCTAACGCAACTTCTAACTGCTAACAGCTCACGATCCATATCACCTTCTGTGCCATTTATATATATACATAATATATACATATACATATATATTAAATAACAGGGAAAGTCATTTAATTAACCAATCCCTCAATGATCATGATAACTATGACAGAATTTCTACCACATCTAGTTTTGAATCAACTAAGCTTTTTTTTTCTTTTTGAATCAACTTAGCTGTTAAAATGTAAATTATGTCTTGTGTTACATCTTGCGTCAGAGCAATTTATCTCACATAACATTTTCTTTTCAACTGACACTTCACACATTCAAACTCTGGTGGTAGAGAATAAGGCTCAAATTATCATTCAAGCAATTTTGCCTGCAATCGCTCTTCCTTGGCCATATGATTGGAAGGGTTCTTTTACAAGTGGTGCAATCAGAGATTGCTCTATCTCTTGCTACCAAGAAAACTGTATTTGTGACAAAATGGTGTAAGAGTCTATAGCAGTGGTGTCAAACATACGACCCATGGGCCGGATCTGGCCCGCAAAGGGGTTTAATCCGGCCCGCGAGATGACTTTGCAACGAAAAAAAAAATTGTAATGTCGGATCAATTAATCAGCCAGCCACAATCAAATATATAAATTTGTAATTTAACAAGCAGTCCTCAGATGAGTAATGTAACTTGTACATGAAATCGCCCTGGAAGTTATTATTTTACACACAACTTAAAGTTATGGTTTGTTTAATATATATATATATATATTTTTTTTTTATTTTTTTTTATTTTTTTTCATAGACCAACATAAACATGTTAAATATAACACAAATTCAATTACTGGTAACACAAATACATATGACAGGGATTAACGTCCTTATAATTTCATTAACTGTGCCACACAATGCATTGTGGGAACTACCGTATTTTCCGCACTATAAGGCGCACCTAAAAGCCTTCAATTTTTTCAAAAGCTGACCATGCGCCTGATAATCCAGTGCGCCTTATATATGGATTAATATTGAGCCGCAACAGGTCTCGCTGTCAAGACGCTATTGGTGACCCTGCACAATCGGTGAGGCGCATGCGCGGACGATCCCGCCATCTTGGATCGCTAGCTAATACTAATTCTTTACCTCAGAGAAAATAATAAAACAGCTGTTTATTCATTTTGGGAGTGAATGGAGTTGTCAGAAAGCTGGTTTGTAATCTATTAATAAAATTTGACTGACCTAACTGACTGTTTTGTTGACATTCCCTTTAGCGCAGCACCATCTAATGGATGCATAACGTAACCACAGCCTCTACTGTAGCGCCTTATATATGGATTTTATTTAAAATATGTCATTCATTGAAGGTGCGCCTTATAATGAGGTGCGCCTTGTAATGCGGTGCGCCTTATATGTGGAAAAAAGTGTTACAATATGTCATTCATTGAAGGTGTGCCTTATAATGAGGTGCGCCTTACCCCGGGTTTTCACTGGATGCGGTTGCGGTGCGGTTGCGGTGCGGTGCGTCTTGACTGCGTGCTCCGGACGGGTCAATTTTTTTGTCAATCCACACCGGCTCCGCACAGCTGCGGTCCGGCAGCACCGTCGCCGCCCACTTCCCAACGTGTCTCGCGGGACCGCGCATTTCACAACGAGAGGTGGACTTCTTTTGATTTAACATTTTCTTCTTCTTCTGCTATGAGATTCCATGCAGCATCCTTTTTTTGGTTGTCCTTGTAAAGTATATTAATAACGAGAGTCGGGTCAGTGCGGGTCCACTCTTTATTTCTGTCTTCCGCGTCCGGCTGCCGCTCAGTACGGCAAGCGAGACGGGCACAACAAGCAATCGCGAACATCAAACTCACAATACATTACAGTCCTTATAAAAAGGATGTGCCGTGTCATATATTATTTTGTGGTTTTCCACCTCCAATATAAACCTCTCCTCGTCCATGTTCGCTGGTGTCTAAACCGTGAATGAGCACATGGCCCGGCGACGCCCACGTCACGTTTTGATGAAAAACTTGCGAAATAGGAGCTGGCGAGTGTTTTATTCTGAAAGGTAACCGGAAATTTATTTTGAAACTGCCTCGGTCTTCCTGTCCCGCTCGATGTGTTTTGTGCTAGCTTGCCATTTGCCGGAGGCCTACCGCTGCGGCGTCCGGCAAAAATAGAAAATAGGCTATCCTTGCGGAAGGCTTGCGGCACGCCGCAGGCCTTCCGCAGTCGACACGCAACGCACCCGCAAGCGGTGTAAACTGCACCATTCGAATGAATGGAATCTAATTGCTTGCGTCGCCGGACCGCACCGCAACCGCACCGCAACCGCATCCAGTGAAAACCCGGGGTTATAGTGGGGAAAATACGGTGTATATATATGCAAAACAGGTAGATTTAACACGTCCGGAACTCATACAGGCAAAGTGTTGCCGCATTTGCATTCGTGTTATTTTTTTTAAACACTAGATTACAGTTGAGCTCTGTAATTTAGGGCTGCCCCAAAAATCGCAAAAATCTGCGTATAATTGACGGCAATTGTTTTTAAGTTATATACCATTACTTTACTGATTCGGCCCACTTAGTAATATAGTAATATATATAGCAATATATATAATATATATATATATATATATATATATATATATATATATATATATATATATATATATATATATATATATATATATATATATATATATATATATATATATATATATATATATATATCCTCCATGCAGCCCCTGAGCTAATATGAGTTTGACACCGCTGGTCTATAGAAAATGGTTGGATGCAGAAGGCTAACCTGTTGCTGTGCTCCCTCCAGGGAGAGCAAGGCAGGTTGGATCTCGTCCTCGACTGTTCCCCTTGGTATTTCTCTCCGAAACCTTCGTAGCAGTCTGAATTGAACGGAAAAAGAAAGCGGTTGAAGCTCAATAAGCCTGAAATACTGGTATGAAAATGTGAATTCACTTTGAAATTCCTAATTCCTGTTCACAACGGTCAAACAGAAATCAGGAGAGTGCGTCATGTGTTTTGGATGGTCTCATTTCACTTATATTGCAGGCTTTGTGAATCCACTTATCTTCTTAATGCATTACAAAATCCAGGAAAAGAAAAGGAAAATATTGAACTAAAATATGCTTGGATGATTATACAATACATTATGGGTCACATTGACGCATGTCACAACCCGCACCTAACACTGGGTGTAATGTTTTGACTCTCACATCCAATAATGCTTCAATCCAGATCCTACAGCAAACTACCTCAAAAGTAACCTTCATCGTCATTGTAGTACACAACAATAATGGAATATCTATACTGTAGTAGTTTCAGATGGTGCATCTACTGTGCAAGATCTCATGGGAGTACGAGTATTTTGTGGCCTCACGTCGTATTTTAGGTCCACAAGAATCATACCAGACAGCTCTAATCCGTCCGCACCATCAGGCTTTTGTTTGTGTGAGGCGTGGTGGCGAGGCCTTCCCACAGTCCTATAGTTCTCCACAGGGACGGGGTGAAAATACATCTATAATCGAGTGTGTGTGGTTTGCACTGCAAGTCGGGTAAAGCACAACTCTTATTGTGAGAAAAGGAATCCAGCCGCTACTATTTTGGAGTGCAAAGCCAGTCTCTCACCGGGCTTGTTTTGGGAGCCGCACAGAGGGATGTTGGTGCACAACATGGTGCGGACTCTCGGGTCTGTCGTAAAGCACCATGGGAATTCTTGGCCATCTGGATTCCGGCAGTAGTTTTCTCTCAAATCCCTGGAAAGCAACAAGAAATGTACAGTGGCTATAAAATGTCTGCACACCCCTGTTTCTATGCGAGGTTTTTGTGATATAATAAAGGTAAGGCACACCTAGAAAATGTGGCCCTGTACAACTCTACTGGAAAAAATGTTTTTGAGATGGGAAGAAGAAGAATAAACAACTAATATGATGTGGTTGCACAACTGCTAACAACCTTCCATCTTGCAAATAGGAGATTGCTGTCACGTGCGCTAAATAGCCACTACTTGCCAGAAACTCCCACAACTGCTTCGATGTTGCTGTCGGCCTTATGGCAACCTCCATGACTACTTTTGTTCCATTCTTTTCATCAATTTTGGAGGGATATCTAGTTCTTAAAAATGTCATTGTAATGCATATTATCTGTATTCCATGGTGCATCTAATAGAAATTTGGAAATTCTTTTTTTTACCTTATCCTGACTGATGCATTTGAACAACGACATCCCTCTGATGCTGCAGAAGATCTCTGTGGACCATGGCTAGTGATCAGAAAAAGCCTACTAGATAACTAGAACATCTGAACTTTATTTGGGTAATCAGAGGCAACTTTAAATGCTAGCAGGTGTGTGCTGACTCAAATTAAATTTGGGATTAAATGTAATTTGCAAATTCTGAAGATTTACAAATTCCCAGTTTGTTACAAAGAATGTAACTATAATTGACTAGTATGTAACTGTAACTAAGTAATTATAAATGGAACTCAGAGACAAACTGTAACCCTTTAACTAATTACGTAATGGTATATGTAACTGTAACTACATGACTCTGCCTGTAACAAGCTAAATGTAACTGAACAATTGTAACTAAGTAGCTGCACTTGTAACTATGTAACTGAGTATCTGTAAACATAATTAATTACTAAAGTAAAGAAGTAAGCAAAAAAAAGGACAAGAGAACTTTATTATAGGTTCATCAGAGGCACTTAAAATTGTGGCAGGTCTGTGGTTCCATTCAACGTGAGTTTGAATGGTTGGTTAATTCTGAAACAGCCACATCCCCACTTGGAAGAGAAGAGGGTGTGCACACTTGTGCAACCACATCATCTCAGTTGTTCTTTTTTACTTCTCCCCTAAAAAGAAGATTGAGGTTTACATGCTCTAAGTCACATCAGTGGTGACAAAAGATTTGAAATCTTGGTGTATGTTTAATATCATAAAAACTGCGATTTGAGCACGGTTATGAAGACTTTTTTTGGATTCACTGTATGTATCATGGTGATTGAGTGAGTGAGCAATGGATGGATGGATGGATGGATGGATGGATGGATGGATGGTTGGATGCGTGGACGGATGACTCACTTGCAAGGGTAGGCTTGCGGGATGAAAGAGTGGTTGTGGGGGTACTGCGAGTCCCAGCGTTGGCAGGTGAGGCCGGTGGGGGTCATGTCCACCGTCCCCCTGTAAGCTTCTCCTTTGTCCTGGTAACACTCACTGGTTTCCACCGCGGTTCTTTTGGGAGGCGATTCTGCAGAGGCAAAACACAGCATGAAGGAAGGGAGGGAAAGCTAGACAGAAATTATTCTTTCAAGGTGAGGTAACTCAAGAGTACACCCTATTTCATTTATTTTATTTTATTTTATTTGTTAATGATTAACTCTGTACTAAGACCTTTGGTAATCTGATTTTGTTAAAAAAAAAAATGTGTGTGTATTTTATCTTTTAGATCTTCAGTAGTCAGATCAGCTAATTTAAATATAGATTAAGTTGTTTTCTTTTCAGTTTGAACATATTTTAATATTTAATCATAATTTAATTGCACAGATTGTTGAAAATAAGAGACTATTTTATATAGATTCTATTCATATCCAATATATATATAATTTATTAAAATGTGTTAATGTGTATGTTTTTATTATTCTATATTTTTAATTTCACCAATCTTCAAGAATCAGAATACACATTCTATTATTACAGTACTTCAATACTTAATATATAGCTGTGCTGTACTTATTTACAGATATTTAAAATGTAATTATTTCTTTATTTTTCTGATTTTTTTCTCCACAAATATTTAAAATAATTAGATCATTTTAAAATCCTTTCACCTATTTCATTTTTTTATTCACAGTACTTTAAGTAATATTTTACATATAAATCATTTTATTTTTTATTATTTTCTGAGTTCAATTTAGTTTTAATTATACTATTTGTTTAATTCTACATACAATGAAAATCACCTTTTTTTTTCTTAATTTAAAATGTAATTCCATTTCCTTTCAATTATGATTTCAATTCTTTAAAAGTAGCAGGCAGGCTCCAAAATTTTGTGATGCGTGAGTTGTTTCTTTATGTGATAAAATGCTACATACTGTACAATAAAAAATAAAGATAAATGTAAAAAATAAAAATCAATCCAATAAGTCACAAACAAAATTAAAATCATATGTTGCCATATAGGACACCAAAGAGATCATTAAAAAAAAGCAATTTGTTGGACTAATTGGACTGCAATTTGCACAGAAAAGCAATGACACGCTTGGCAAAAAAAAAAAAAGAAAAAGAAAAAAGCTTATCTGAAGGCAAGATGGAGAGATAAAATGAGGGAGAGCGTGAGAATTAAAGAGGAGAGAACGTTCCCAGGGTGCGGCAAAGTGTGCAGACAAATTATGAAATGACTCCAATAATTCACCAAAATGGTCCCACCCCGACACCCCTCCCCACCCCAGATAATATTCCTGCCATTTTGTGTGCTGATCTGTATGCTATTCTGCACCTGCACCGACATCATAAAATCCCCGGCACTCACACTTTTTAGCAAAAGAGCAAATGCAGCTGTTTCGCACTATCACGATCACCGAACGTTGCACTATAAGCGCTGATTTAACATTATAATATAGTTAATACATATGTCATTTAGTATGCATCATAAAATTGGAATTATAAGCCATAACATTTTCCGCAGCTTTAACCTGTGCATTGAAACAAAACTGCAGTTTATCTGTGGATTTTCCCTATCCCAGGAGATACACATTCTCTTCTATTAAGATCACGAAAATCGGGTTTACTGCCCATGAATTTTCCGATCAACTGCACATCAAAGCGTGACGAAAATGTGACATACCTCCACGTATTCTGCTCTCCCTGAATGTAACGGATATTTGAACGCAAACCACGGAGAAACACAAATTGACAGATAACACTGGGGAAATATAATCTTTGTTGAGTTACGTCTGACAGCTGTTTTTAACTAATTTTTGGGTGCAGAATCCAAAACTGATCTCACTTTTTTTCAGTCATGTCAAGTTTTGGAGATATAGTTTTCTTAAAACGTGAAGTAAATGTGTAGTAACACTAAGATTGAATAGGTACAAGTTTTGCAAACAAAAAAACAAACAAAAAACCCCCCAGCATATAACGAAATAGAACTTAAATCAGTGGAAGTTTGCTTAGCTGGAGGAAAAGCTGAGAAGAAAAAAAAACAAAAAAAACCCAGACGTTCTATAAAAAAATTAAATAAAAATACTACAGTTTTGAATCAGCATGCCAATGTTAGTTTTAAACTCTAACTCAACAGTTTTTTTTCTAAATTGTTCCCCAGTGTAATATAACAATTCTCAGGGGCATATATTCTTTATCCTCTGTGAAGAATGATTATTATTGCAGCTTACCAAGGAGTGACCAACCCTGTATACCTATATGTGGTACCAGGTGGTCAAGGTGTGCACACTGGTTATTAAAAAAAAAATAAAAAATTCTGTCTGCTTCTTCTTGATATAATCAACTCAATATGTGTCACGCTACTGCCACCATCAGGCTGAAGCATGCACACTAGCTTGTGTCATTGGTGTGAATTATAAATGATCCAGCTGATTTCTCCAAGTACAGTACAAGCCAAAAGTTTGGTGTTTATTCTTAGTTTTGATGAATTCAGTGAGAATATACAATGTAAATAATCATGAAAATAAAGCAATTGACAAATTGATTGAGGTGTGTCTAAACTTTTGGCCTGCACTATATGTAAAATTCCCCCCAATTAATTAATTTCTTAATGACATTACAGGGCCTTTAAAGAATGAATTCAAAACAACTTTTATTTGTAAAAAAAAAAAAAAAAAAAAAAAAAAAAGTTATTTCAAATGTTGAGCGAAAAGAACACTGTGCTCCCTCACTCTTGCTGCCTTGTTTTCATTAAGACTCACTGGGTCGTAAACTTGCTCTGTTTCCAACAAACGTCCATATCAGGGACTGTAAGGAGGCGGGAGATGAGTTTTTATTTTTTTATGGGGAAGCGAGGAGGGGAGAGACATGAGAGGTTAAGGGGGGTGGCATGAGGGGGTTAAAGGGGCGAGGGCCACTGAATCACTATAGTGGGTTAACATGGACGAGTGCCATCCTAGTAAATGTGGTGCCAAGCAGGCTGATGACTGCACTCTAGACTCAGTTCACAGAGGACTCACTGCTGATTAAAGCAACACAAGATTTATTAAAAACTAACCAGCTATTCTGCGAAATGATTAATTTCAACATTTCCCTGATAAAACTGTCAATTGATGTTGAGCGATTATGATTTTATACTACTTTTTATGAATACTTTTGCATTAAGTACAGTATCGGCCAGTCACATGATCACTGTGATGTATCGCGTGCAGTAAACACACAAAGAATAACATGGCAGCAAATGACTACAAAGAGACTCAAGAGGAATTATTGCGTCCCACGGCGGACATCAAAGCTCGAATTACGCCTTATAAGCGAAGAAGCACTTCTTCAAAAGCAGTGCAGTGACGGGGTCTCGCCAAACATTTGTGTCCAGCCGAAAGTGAAGTTGAAAGTTTGGCTCGATAAAGAGGACATATTCAGCCGGCCCGTGGCAGTTAAAGTTAGGGACCGTCTGGAAGTTGCGTGTTACAAAGGCTCAAATTACCAGTCAAGTCATCATTGACCCAGGTCACTCTGTAAATGTGAATTGTGGATGGTCCCTAACCTGGACGGTAAACATCTGGGTGACTTTTACTCTGCTAGGGCAGGTATGTGTGCTAAGCATGCTTTAGCCCACATTAGGAAAGCCCCTCCCCTGCCCCACCCCCACATGGAATGACATGAAACCTGCACGAAGTGCCTCTCGCTGTTCAACATTCAACAAGGAAACGGTGACTCATTCTGCGAGAACAGAATTAATTGCAGCGTCCATTTGTCCATGTTAGGTTTGTTTGATAGCTCCGGATTCATGGTTTCGTCACTGTTGAATATCCCGCCCCCAAAAACAATGTCGCTCTGTGATTGGTCGGCGGAAATCAATGGGAGCGGTACAAGATGTCTTGAACTCACAAGTACCACGAGAATTCATCTTGCGAGAGTAAGGTTAGCAAGGTCCAGCCTTCCACATCATTTTTTGTAGCCCTCTAAAGCAAATCAAGTGTGTCTTCGTGTTTCTTACTGTCATGTGGGTAATTTTACTTCACTTTTATTTTGTACAGATACTCAAAGCATTTTTTTCCTCCACCAAATCCCTTCTTAGTATAAATTGTATTTATATTTGATTGTCACTATTTTCCATGACTACTAAATTTGTTTTGAATTTGTTGAATGATTCTTAAGTATCGCTGAATTACATGTTCAAGCTGTGCCAATTGTTATAGCAGCTTAAACTTGTTTTTCAAACAAATACGGTATATTTGTTAAGTGTAGTTCACTTGTATTTAACTTGGATTTAACTTTTAAGGACAATACACATGAATTTTCTCTTTTAGAACAGTGTGTTTTCAAACATGTAGCGGGTTGTTAGATTGTTTTCATGTAACTTTTATGTGCAATAGACTTTAATTGAATCATTTTTATGGTACAGTTTCTGTAGATACAGCACTAATATTGAAACTGTGCAAAATGTTACTGTTGCTTACAATAAAATTAAATAAAGTTTTTAGGAGTAAAGCCCCTGCCTTGTTTTTATGAGGCCTACAACACAACTGTATTTTTAAAGCTTGTTATTCTGATTGTACTTGGAAAGCCTGCAAGTGCTCTTTTGTGGTGATACTTGGTGTAAAAAGTGTGAGAACCACTGGTATACTGAACGTCAGGGTGATGATGCATTTATATGATTTATGTTACTGAGTAAGTTGCACCGTAAGTACAATATGCATTACAGCTAGGCTAGTTTGTCACTCAAACTGCTTTTTTTCTCACTGCACAGAGGTGTAATGTAGTAAATAGCGTGTGTGCATTTTAACAGGGAGTTAAAGTTGCAAGCGATATGAGCATACATACAACAATAAATGTCAGGCTGGTAGAGCAGTGGATTCAAACTAGTGAAGACATAACAAAAAGAGACACGTGTGTGCGTTTTGATTTATTTGTTGACATTTGAGGCACGTCACCAGCTAAGAGGGATTTCTTAACTTGGATGTTCTCCACGGTGTTGCTTGACACGTTGGTATTTCCACAATGCTGATGCTCTCTGTCATATTAGGCCTTGTAATTGTGTTCTATCATCTCGCAATAACATCTCCATTGCAGCTAAAGCAGCAAACTAAAAGGCCCTCGCGTACCCTACCCTCTTTCATGGTGAATACACAAAAATCAAATTCCACATTTGATGGCAATACACAATTTTCCGTTACCTATCTGGCTAGGACACCGACTTACAACCAGGGATCATTTAGGTAAATTCCTGATTTCCGAGTGGGAGTTGGTTGTCCAAGTGTGAACAATGGAGTTTTGTCTAAAATGGGTGCTTCAAACCGAAATTGCCGCTTTCCAGTTCAGTTTTGAGAATGGGTCCTTTTTCATGCATTCTGCCATGATAGACACATCTACCCAATTTTATGTCAGTTGATCAAACTGGAAGTGAAAGTTTATTCCAACCCTCCAGACTAACAAATGAGCTTTGATCTGTTCATGACCACTACATTCTAAAAACAGTTGGGTCAAAAAAAATTAATTTGGGTCAATTTGGTCAATTTGACCAAACTTTCTGAGTTGTTGTGTACAAAACAACACAATTTCTTGGGATATTTTATATATTGTTTTAATATACAAAATGATTCCCCCCCAAAAAAAAAAAAAAGTCGGAAAGTAGGGTCAAATTGAGCCAAGTCGGCCCAATTTTGTTTGTTTGTTTGTTTGTTTGTTAAATTCAACTGTGTATACAAAATGGCCCATTAGTTTCAGAAACTTTTTTTTTTTTTTTAATACAAAATGTTTTGTTTTTTAATCCAACCGTTTGTACAAACTGATACATTTTTTCTCAGAAAGTTGGGTCAAATTGACAAAGTTGGTTGATCAACCATGGCCCAACTGTTTTCAGAGTGAAAATTGCATACATTTTCACCAGGATACACAAACTGAAAATATGAGTGAGCTTTCAGGGATGTTGATGCCCCCTAAGGTGATTCATTCATTGGAATAATAATAATAAACAAATCCTGATTTACCATTTAGCCCAATTATAAATCACACTAAAAACAAACACTCACACACAATGAAAAGCAGATAGATTACTTCCAGTGCAGTGATCTCAATCTTTTTACACCAAGTACCACCATAAAGAGGAACATTAAAAGACATAATAAAAAATTGAGGCATATGTTAGTCGGGATATTGTAAATCACTGTAACATTATGTCCAGTTTGAACATTAACAACTGTAATGGTTTATTTAAAATTAATTGCAAATATAAGTTAAATTTAAACAAAATGCTGTAATCAACCTTTAAAAATATGCAGTTCTGTAAGATTAAGATCAAATGTATTGTACTTAAAACACAAGTGAAGTGTACATTGCATTACCACAAACTTTGACGTTGCAGTACTCCCAGCTCGTGTTGGGGTCCGTGGTGAAGCACCAGGGCCTGTGGCGGCCGTCTGGATTCCTGCAGTAGTTATCATCGAGGCCCTTGTCGGGATACCTAATGGGAAACATGCATCAGTAACAGCATGACATCATTGGACTTGAGAGAAAACACTGTGTCAAAGAATGATTGAAAAAGTAAGAGTGAGAGAAAGCACTAATATCAAATGTCTTGCTTGCGTGGAAGTTTTCCCATGAAACATACAGTGGGATCACTTTCAGTCACGTTTCTTAATCAATCAATTAATCACACGGACTGCGGGACCTGCTGCTAGCTTTAGTGCACTCAATGTATGACCTGGTTTACACAAACATGATTTCATTTGTTTTTCTCTTTTGTCTGTGTTTTTACGGTTTGTTAGTCTTTGAAAAAAAAAAAAAAAAAACATGATTAAGTTCCTGCCTGGATATTACTCACTTGTCTGAATTTTGTTCCTCCTGCCTCCTCCACACCACACACAGCATAACACAAAATCAGGGGGGAAAACGTAAGAAAAAGTTTAAGATTAAAAATCTGTGCCGGGCTTACCAGGAATTTAGAGCAATTAGAATGAAAAGTTTTCCCAGCAAATCACTGCTAAAAACACAAAGCGTGTCTCAACAGGGAGATGTAAGCACACTGGCTGACTTCTAAATCACTTAGTACGTCATAAGCACATAACCTTAAGGCATTTGTGTTCACAAATTGAAACAGTGCCCGGGTGTCTTCATAAAAGGCCTTTTAGATAAAGAATTACAACTTTTCCACACACTTTTTTTTTTATTTGATCTAAGCTACATTTTCTGATTAAAGTATTGCTAACTTAGCACTTGTTGATATATTTAGTGATAACTCAGAGCCCTCTTGCAAAAAAAAAAAAAAAAAAAAAAAAGAGTTATATTTGAAATTATTGGAGGGTGGGAGACTTAAACTGACTTAACTGTATATCTGGTAATTATTCAGACACCTCATTTCACTTGTTTTATTTTATGGTTTTATTGGAGACTTTCAAAAACTCGGTGACTCTCTTTCAGGCGTAGTCAGAGCTGGAGACATTCACATCTCAGTGTCCAGACTGCAAGCCAATCAAGCTGACCAATTTAAGCATGCGTTTTAGTGACTACTCAAACCATGATAATGAAAATCTTTCTCTGGCATTAGTGGAGAGTTTCAAAGACCCTGAGAGTTCCTCACAGGTGTAGTCAGATTTGGAAATGCTTACACCATGAAGAGTCAGGTCCATAAACATTGGGACATTAACACTCTTATATTTTGGGGTTAACAAAATGGATTTTCAGCCTTAATTTGAGGGTATCCACATCCAAATCTGGTGAAACGGTGTAGGAATTGCAACAGAACCAAAAGCAAACTTTTAATCCTTTGTTGCAAATCCTTTGCAGTCAATTACAGCCTGAAACTTGGAAAGCATCAACAACATCAACAGACTCTGGATTTCATCACTGGCGATTCAGATCAAGTGACTGACTTGGCCATTGTGTAACTTTCCAATTCTTTATCTTCAAAAACTCTTTGGTTGTTTTCACATTTTGTTTCAGGTCATTGTCTATCTGCACTGTGAAGCGCTGTCCAGTGAGTTCTTCAGCATTTGCCCGATTTCCCAAACCATTTAAAAAAAAAATCTTGCTGCTTTTGTCAACAGTCACATCATCAGTAAATATAAAAAAACAGTTCTATTGGTGCCCTGCGATTGGCTGGCAACCAGTCCAGGGTGTCCCCCGCCTACTGCCCAGAGCCAGCTGAGATAGGCGCCAGCAGCCCCCGCGACCCTTGTGAGGAATAAGCGGTCAAGAAAATGGATGGATGGACAGTTCTATTGGTGGTCCAGTATTTAGTGACTGTTCAGACCCCCTCTAGTGGAAAGATTTCTCTGTCATTATTGGAGACTTTGGGAGAATCTAAGACTCCCACTCATCTTATTTAACAATAAGTGTGTGTTCATGCTAGTGTTTGTTACCTGTCAGGGTGGTACAGGTGCTTGTGTGGCTCCTCCAGGTCCCAGCGTTGGCATTCCTTTCCACTTTCAGTGTGGTCCATGGGTCCTCTGTAGTCCTCCCCATTACAATGTAAGCACTCCACTATACAACCGTCACACATATGCATACTTAAAATCAACATTGAATAGTAAATAATAAAAAAAATACACGGATAAGGAATTATTTCATTTTTAAAATTAACTATTTTTATATACATATTTTACAGATATCTTTTTGTTTCCTTTTTTTTTTTAACCTCTTTTACCTCATCTGCTGGCTTATCCGTCTGGCTTAAAATTCAAAGTTTTTCGATTTATGGTCTCTAGGAAAACTAAATAACATTGAATTGCATACATATTAGATCACCACAGTATTTTCTAGATTACGCACCATTTTGTAATAAAACACCTCTTGTTTCTATGGCATAGATTTGACTGTATATATACACACACTCATTTTGAATCATTTATTAAGTGAGAGAGCCATGAAGGTGCCGATTCCTTCCATGTACGCAAAGCTCCTATTTGTTACACACTGACTGCTACATGCTGTCGAATGTCAACAACACAGCGCGTGCAGATTAGAGGCAGATGTCTGTGGCGTGCGTGTGTTACTTTCACAAGTAAATTGTGTGCCTTTGAAGAGAGCATGTTTCCCATTAAACAGGGGTGTCAAACTTGTTTTCATTGCCGGTCACATGGTAGTCATGTTTGCCATCAAAGTAGGTTTTCAAGCCAGGGTTAGGGTTCCAAACAATGGTTAAATGTGGTGCCCATGGGTAAGCACCAACTCAGTAGCACGGCAGGACTGTACTATAGCTCAACAGTGATGGAACATCGTGATTTCCTAGGCATGCTGCCAAAGTGATCATTTTAAAATGTAAACATTGGCAGAGATGTATAGAAGGAAAAGCATTGTGTATTATTTATCTGTTTCTTAATTATTGTGAAAAATCATAGTAATGAATATAATTATTTTTTAATTTTCAGACAATGGATGGATGAAAAATATAATGACATTATAAGTGTATATCTAACTGGTAGCCCTTCACATTAATCAACATCCAAAAAGATTGATGAAAACTTGGTTAGAGTTTCAAATTAGGGTTTCAACACAGTATTGGGGTTTCCAAATTAGACATACAAGTCAGGTTTCAAACCAAGTTAGTGTTGTTAATTCGTGCTTCAAGCTTGCATTAGCATTTTAAACAAGGGTTAACGTTTGAAATGAGGGTTTCAAGTTAGGGTTTCAAGCCATGATTAGGGGGTCTAATAGGAGTTTCAAATTAGAGATTCATGCCAAGGTTATGTTTTCAAGTTAGAGAGTCAAGCCAGGATTATGGTTTTAAAATGGAATTACAACTTCAAGTCATGTTTAAGATTTAAAACTAGGGTTTTAAGATAAATTAGGGTTTACATTACTGTTTTAAGATTGGATTTGAGTTTCAAACAAGGATTAGCTTTTCAAAATATTATTTAAAACAATGATTAGAAAAAAAGTAGGGTTTCAAGATGGGGTTATAGGTTCAAATGAGGGTTTAAGACTTGCTTAATTAATGTATCAAACAAAGTGTAAGTGTTTCAAATTGGGGTTTTCAAGCTTGGATTAGGGTTTCAAACAAGGGTTAGCATTCAAAAATATAGTTTAAAACCATGGTAAAAGTTAAAAAAATTGAGTTTAAAGGGATTACAGAGGGGTTTCAAAACAGGATTAGGTTTTCAAATTAGGGCTTTCAAATCCAAACACTGTCATATATTGTGCTGGACCTCACAGGTTCTCTCTCTCCCAAACTCCGCAATGTGTGATTTTGCATGTGGCCTACCCTGGGAGCATTGTGGTATTCCACACTCCTGATGTCTGTGGCGCGGGTCGGTGGTGAAGCACCACGGTCCGACGGTGGAGTTATCCGGGTTTCGACAGTAGTTCTCCCTCAGGTCCTTCTTGCCGAAGCGCTTGGACATGAATCTGTCGGGAGCAGAGAAGCCGTTACGCAAACACGCACCACATGTGCAGAGAACATCTGCAAGCTGTTTGCAGGTAGCGTGTGGAGAGGGAACTTTGGGAAAAGAAAAACAAACAAAACCGAACACACTCAAGGTCACAGCGGCCTGTCATCGTGAGCGGAAGGTCCTCAAAGAACTTTACATTTTGACTACTCATTCACCTACTGACAACGCAGCATCAGAAGCACTTAAGGACTAAGTATCTGGCTTAAGCCCACTTCGACCTGGTCACAGTGGCCGGGCATTGAACCACAACCTCAAGAATGGGAGACAGCCACACTCTACCCCTGAGCCACGCCACCCCTAAACTCAAAAGCACAAACATTTAGCATTCATCCATCTAGCATGTACACAGTCATTGAGTCATGTTACATAAACAGTGCTGTTAAAATTATTCAACACAAAACACATGAAGCCCACTAAATAACATACATTTCCAAAATGACATGGGTAAAAAAATAAAATACTGTATATAGACACGAGCAATAACTGACTAAATTAATAGCAAGAGAAAAATAAACTTTACTTGTCTGTTTCTTCAGATTAGGCACATTTTCAAAAGCAAGAAGATGGTGCTTTTTAGACTGGCACAAAAAAAAAAAAAAAAAAAACACTTTCAGAGCCGCCAACATCAATCGAACCTTCAATAGAGCCAAGGCTGAACTATCTTGTTATTGGAAATAGAGATACAAGTATTCGTTTTCAAATGTAGAGGGCAAAAGTAAAAAGTTGCCAGAAAAAATAAATGCTCAAGTAAAGCACAGATACGTGAAACATTTCTACTTAACCACAGAACCACATTACAGTAATTTGCATTTGGTTACTTCCCACCACTGAAGAGAATACAAACGAAACAATATAGCGTTCCATGAGGTCGCAGCGGGAAGAAATGTAAACAATTGACAATGATGATGGTGACTCATAAATTCTCCATCAGGACCGCACATTGCCCGGGCCTCTAGAGGGCCGCATGGTGAGCCAAACAGTTTTTTTCCAAGTGATGACGGAAAGACCATCTCTAAACTGGTAACGTAGCTCAGCCTTTAGAGAAACGTATCCACATGCCATCTGGATAGGTCAGTAGAAAGTCTTTGCTGATTGGCTAGCTAGGAAAAATAGCATGCATTGAGTCATTGTGAGGTATGCAGGTCGATTTTACCGCAAATTAAACAACATTTCTGTGTTCTGTTACATCATTTCAATACACTTGGTTAATATATAAACTGGGTTTACTACAGAATATGAGATTTTGAGGTTATGACTGCCGTGTAACAAACTAGCGTGCACAGTGGCATAAAAATACGTGGTAACATGCCAGATGAATGTGCACTCGGAAATTGCTATACTTTTCATTTGTTTTGTCCTGATATCTGCAGTGACAATTTTCAAGCCATTTGCTTCGATTTTGGGAGAAATCATGACTCAGTTAAAATCTTATTGAGCTGAAAATGCCAACGCGACAATCTCATGAAAGTGCAAGAAAGTCAAGAAAGTCATTATCTTCTGTATCCTAGTGGTGACAATTGTCAAATGTGATTTCTATAGCAACCACTTGTCGGACGACGAGATGCAACACACTCATTGATGACTCGTTTGTACCTGGTTTTGTCATTTTAGGTATTTTCCCTCCACTGCAACTTGGCTTTGACAATGAATGCACACATAGAATCCCTCCTGATGACTCAGTAGGGTTTTAAAGAGTTTCATCATAACATAGAACATCTCAAGTACTTGTTTTATTTTTACAGGACATCCAACTAGAAAAATGTGCCTTATCTGGGATGCGGTACCTTCTGCTTCACCCTAGGATGCTAGATGCAATCCTGTTCACACACACATGTGGGTAAACAGAAACCCTGTAGCAAGAAGTGATGTGAGCGCTTTTTGATGAAGGATTGCACCCCGGGAGCTCTTACGCTCTTATATCATGTACACGAGCTTGCACCGCATATAGCCTACAGCTACTAACTAATTGCGTCACTAACACGCCAAAACAAACAACTATATAAATATACAGTATATGGTTCTTACTTGTGTTCATGAGGAATAGGGGAGGCCCAGGCCTGGCACAGGATCCCACTGACTGTCACCGACCTTCGACCCCTGTAGCTCTCACCGCTACCCGTGATGCACTCACGAATATAGTCTGGGAAAAAAAAAAAAAAAAAGAGTGAATATTTACGGTCTTGCTTTAATGAGACTAATGTGTTTGCGTGAAGACTTTCCACATGTGTTTGGGCATACTCAGTTTTTTGTGGGGCGGGAGGAGTTTCCACAGTTTACACAAAAAAAGGTCGTGTAATGACACAAAATGAAGCTTAATGTGCTGCGACACAATAAACAACGACATTGGTCCTTGCCCTTCCCTTGTTTACCTCTCAAGGGAAGACATCTTAACAAGACTAAAAATACCTCTGAGTTGTTGTTTTTTTCGTCAATTTCAACCAACAATAGCAAATGATGTTGACACATTGCACGAGATAATCACCTTTCTTCTGATATAGCTGGACGTTTAAGTCGTGTTGCGTCTGGGCGACGGGCGAGTTGCGGTCAAAAGACAGCCACTGGCATTTCCTGTTTTGGTGATCATAGAGGAACGCTCTAGACACAAAAACAAATGAGGTAGTGAGAGGAGAAAAAAGAGGAACAGTGAAGCATACAGGCAACATTCCACTCCATTATCACCATTGTTGTATCATGCAACACAATTAAGAGTAGCCCGCTTAACTTGAGAGAAACATGAGTGAATACCTGAGAAGAACTGAAGGCACTCACTCAAGGCACCCTTGAAATTGTTTTATTATTACTAAGCATAGGCCAAATTATTTTCAGTCTGTCTTGCAGGTGTGTGAAATGTAACGGTACTGTTGCAAATCAATTTGCCCCCCAAAGCTAGCCACTTAGAAACATGACATTTGGTGGGATTGTTTATCATGAGTAGATTTAAAAAAAAAAAAAAAAAAAAAAAAAAAAACATCTCAAGAAGCCATGCACGAAAATACACAAGACGGTTTTCATTTTGCTATAAAGCGGCCACTTTAGGGTCATTTTGGACATTCTGAGGGCTCTTCAAAGAATAGATTTTGTAAAAATGTGTTTTCTAATTACTACCACATTTAAATAAAGTATTCTAGACATAGAGATGACACTAAAGTAGGACAGCAGGTTGCAGTTTTCATCATTATATGTGTATGGTGCATTGCAACAATGGTGACTCTGTAAAACTCGGAAATCAGTCGCAATAAACTGTACACAGAAAGACACAGGCAGTCTGTCATTTTGGTATGAAGGGGCTATTTTAGGGTCAATTGGAAATTTCCAGTGTACCTTCAAATAGTATTTTATTTTTTTATTTTTTTGTGGATGTTTTTTTCTCAGTTGGTAACAAATAATTTGTGCCCTTTTTCATTGCATGTGGGTGGAGTTTGGCTGTTTGTTGGAGTTTAATGACTCATGAGAAAACATCATCTAAATCTCCTGAAAGTCTTAAAATTCAGCCTCAAAGCCACTTCATCAAAATTTGGTTGGAACGTGTTGTACTATCATGAGTAAATGCATTTTTTTTCTTTTTTTCTTTTCTTTTTTTTATGTCTTAAGAACAAATGCACAAAAAAACAAGAAGTCTTGATATTTAATACAGACATTACCTGCAGGTGAAAGGGAGTTTTTTGTTGCGGCTGCAGGTTCGAGCACACTTGGCCATGGTGACCTTCCTGCTTTTAGTCAGGTGGGAGGGGCTGGGGGATGTGACTACCAGCCGCACACCATCAGTCCTCTGATAATCTTGCAGTGCATTTCTTCTCTCCTCTGATACAAACAAATCATGTACATTATGAATTAGTCATAGCATTAAGTACAATAAATGAGAATCAACATCAATATTTGAACGACTATTGCTCAATTTTGGTTGTATTCAGTTGGCATCAGTGTAATATTGTAGTTGTACAATGCAGTGGTGTGCATCATATTGTAAGCTGGTGCTAATATGAGGCAACTCAATTTTACAACAACATTTGGTCAGCCAGTGTCCAAAATTGACCATGAATGCATCATGACAAGGCAGCAGAACCATAAGTGGATAGGACACATCCAAATGTCACATAACATGTTACAGTATAGTATGGGGGGGGTATATGTCACGGAAGAGGCGGGACTTCCGAATTCCGTGATTTAGCACATGAGCTTTTATTCCGGTCCGGGTTGCGTACGTGCAACCGAGGGGCACAAAGTCGGAAGTACAAGTATTAGGATGCAGTCCATATGTCGCAAACCGAGGCGGAACCAAAGCTGATGTGCAAAAACAGTCCCGCCTCTTCCGTGGCATATACCCCATACTGTATGTGGAATGATTTATTTATTTATTTTTCCATATTTTGGTAAGGTTGTTCCCAAACTGCATTTTCACTTGAATTGAAGAACTGAATTAAAGTTTCACATGAATTGAAGAATTGAATTGAAGGACATCCATCCAATCATCCATCCATCCATCCATCCATCCAATCATCCATCCATCCATCCAGCCCAGGGCTCGACAGACATTTCACTCGCAAATGCGGGCAACTTTCAAGTGTGTGCTGGTGAAGAAAAATACAACTCGCACAGCGCGAGCGCATTAATGCTCCCTCTGCACTATGTTTAAAATGTACATTCGAAAGTCATCGGGTCCTTCTCTGGCTCTCCCGTAGCAGTAGAGCGCGCCACCGTGCCGCTCTTGTCGCTACAATCCAAAAGTATTTGAGTGAAACATGACCCGCTGCAATGTGATTATAATAGCTTCGCGACTCGCGAGCCATTCGTGAATTGCAATATTTCATCCATGGTTGTCCATATGAAATTGTAAATATGGTTCAGTGTTGGGGTGACTTGCCACTCGTGAAATGTTATGGCACATCCGCACACATTGGGGAATGCAAGTTTGTCTTGGAGAGTTCAAGCGATCCCGTCCCCTTCCCGCCTCCTGTAACGGAAAAGCAATGGAGGCGGGTGTGGTGTGGTAGCTTGCCATGCGGGGCTTATGGAAAAGCGGCAGTGAAAAAAATTAAGCGGTCTCTTGCTGATTATTTTCTAAAACAAATGAGAATGAGGAGGAGAATGATGGTGGTAAAGGAGGATCAGCCGAAGTTGACAAATCAAACGATACAGATGAAAGGAGCAGGGGAACATCGGCCGAGGAGCAGGTGAAGGAAAAAAAAAAAAAAAGTACTGACTTTTACTGAGCTAAACAAAATAATGTTCACATGAGTTACGTTTTACGAAATTGACTTGTTTTGATAGCCACTGCTGTTGCAGGCTAACCTAGTGTTCCAATGAAATATTTTGCAGCTATATCGAGTTGCGTTTGCCAAAGGTCATGCTGCACATCCACAAAAAAATAGTGCGACCAAATCCTGTGGTGTGCGACCAACTAAAAATGTTATTCGTACCAGTGCTAGTAGTGGAAAAGTTAGTGTAGAGCCCTGCATCCATCCATCCATCCATCCATCCATCCATCCATCCATCCATCCTCATGAGTGTGTATACCTCACAAGTGTCGCGGGAGTGCTGGAGACTATTCCAACTGTCTTCGGGCTGCCAGTCGCAGGGCAAATAGAGACAACCATCTAACCACTAACAAGCACACCTATAGAGACCGGAGTACCCGGAGAAGACCCACGCGGGCACGGGGAGAACATGCAAACTCCACCCCGGAAGGCCGGAGCCTGGACTCGAACCGGAGTCCTCAAAACTGGGAGGCGGACGTGCTAACCACTCGATCACCGTGCCGCCCGGGAGGAGACCAGTTTAATTGAAATACATTGCTAGATTAAACAATTAAAAAAAAAAAAAAAAAAAAAAAAAAAAGACTACCTCAAATCAAGCATGGACTGATTGCTGTGCTTATGTCACAATGATAGAGACATTTACAGAAACTGACTAAAAAAAACAAGTTTCTTTGTACCTCAATGAACATCTGTTGGCATGAACTAATCATTTTGCAATGTATTATTATTTTCTTCCAGAGTTGTTTATTTGACATTTTTGTGAAATTTTTCGAGTGAGAAATGTGTACCTTGATTGAATATATTTTGGGTAACAATGCACTACATCAAGATACAGTGGTTCCCTGAGATACGAGTGCCTCGACTTTTTTTTTTTTTTTTTTTTTTTTATAGATAATTGGCTGATTATTTTAGGGCAGACCCCCTCCACTAGATGGCAGCAGCAAACTTCATAACGTCTGGCAACCATCAATTCACATTGGTTTCCTTTAAGTGAAAGAAGAAAATCAGTTGGTGGCATTAATGTACCATTAGGATGGTTTGCCCTTCGCCAGTCGCCACTAAGCCCATCAGAAGAACAAGGAGCGACAATACAGTTAGTAGGCTACAGTTGTTGTTTTGTGTTTGCGTTTTCCCATCATTGTAAGTCATGTGGGGTGCAAATGTGTTCTTATACAGTACAGTCGTGTTGACTACAATTTTTTTCTATTTTGAAAAAGAAAAAACAAAAAAAACATGCTAACTTTGGTGTTTTGCTAGGAAGGCTGGAACTGACTAACAAAGAAAACAAGAAAAATGATTAGGCAAAAATGATTAAAAGAAGATTAAGCAGTTAGGTTAACGATTAAAATGAATGATGACAATAATAACACAAACATTTTTAAAAGTCATAAAATGTTGCTTGCTTTTGAAAGTTTTTACTATGACAACTGATCGTATATGTGTCATTCTGCTGAGTGACACAAGGTAACCCACAATGACTCACAGCCCTAATTAATTACTTACATATAAAGGCTCGTGTTATGCACAGTCGTATATCACTTAAACTGAGCCTTATACGCACACACATACACGCGCGCACCCCCACGAGCGCACGCAAACACAGTGATGATGACGCAAGCAAATCAATGACAAAAAGCGGTCATGAGGAGTCAGAAGTTAGGTTACGCCGCTGTAACACACACTCAAGTGCCTTCTTGTGTGTCCATAGAGACGCATTTAACGTACTTACACTCACGTGACGTTCCTCTTACTCGGGAGCATTTGCTAAGGGAGGACTATAGCAATTTAATTCATAATAAATAAATCTAACTGGGTACTTGCAACGAAAGTGTTCGTGGCAGGTTGGAGGATAATTGAGTTAGTTCACTTAGTCCTGCGTCACAGCATGCAAGAAAAAGCAAGCCATGGTCAAAGTTACCTGAGTAGGACAGCACGGAGAGAGTCAGCAGTAGCTTGTAAATCCACATCACGATCCACGTATCGTAAATCACACATAAAAATAAGCACTGATAATCAGAGCGAGATAAAAGAGACCAAAAGTACAAGAATAGTCCGACGCTCACTGGGAGATGTTGCTTCCACCACTGCGCATGAGGATGCGTCTCCTCTCCTCCAAGTACTTCTTCCTCGGCTCCCTCATCCCTCCCCCTCCTCCTCCTCCTCCTCCACCACCGCCTCCTCCTCACCCCTCCCTCCACTTCTCTCGCCCCCCCCCATTACTTCTTATTTCAGCCTTCTTAATCCTTTGTCGGAAAGCCACATTGCAGTAAATATGTAAATAAATAAACAGCAGTCCCCATCATCACATAAAAATCATTTTTGAAAACAACAATTTCCCAACTGATGTAATAAATACTGTACATACTTGATGGATGGATTTACTGGAACACAATAAGTTGTGCTCCAAATTATTACAACTCCAAATGATAAATAAGCATTCCAAGCACTCACAATTTTCCATTTTGTATGAATACATATAAGGTGGAATATGTGGGGAACTATAATTTTTGCCCCAAATTACAAAAGAAAAAAAGAATTAGTACTCTGAATGCATGTTTGTGGAATTTGTGGAGCATAATAATGCATACCTCCCAAAACAAAACCCAAAGAAACAGTATTGTCATGGTTTACAGTTATAATACAGTTATAATATTGTATATTATGTGGGGCACAAAATCATTGCCCCAAATTAAAAAAAATCAGCACTCTAAGGACTCCTAACATTCTGAATGATATGACAGTATGTGTGGGGTGGGTAGAGATGTTCGATACCACTTTTATTCAGACCGATACCAGTATGACGACTCAACTCTTGAGTAGTAACTGATACCGTTACCAAGTCCCACTCTTTTTGATGCATAAATTTACAAAAATAATAATTTTAAAGAAAGACCTTTAATTGTTTCCATAAAATTGCATGAAATTAAATGGCAATTTTCTTCTAATTTCTAGTTTCTGATCATAAAGTGACCCCAAGAGGGCGTTGTGATGATTACCAGTGCCTGAATACCACCCGATACTGATACTACTACTCGCCAATCTCTAGAAGTCAAGTCAAGTCAAGTCAAGTCAAGTCAAGTCAAGTCAAGTCAAGTAATCTTTATAAGGTACAGTATTTTTTGCCCCAAATTAAGAAAGAATAAAAACACCTTATAGGACTCACAACTTCCGGACATACAGTACATGCTTAATGGAATTTTTAGGGCACAATATTTCTTGCCCCATATTAGACTGCATAAATTGATTAGTGGAATTTTTGGGGCACAATAATGCTTACTTCAAAATATGGAATAAAATAAAAATAAAAAACAAACATGGTTTACAACTAATAGCGACTATAGTCAACGGACTTCCGCGTTTGGCAAAATATGACGAAGCACTTCTTTCTGGTTTGGATGAGTGGAGGAGTCCTATGGCAGGAAAGCACCTGAAGAAATATTAAACCTCTTACAATGTCATTTGTTTTAAACAAGATGTCTACAACACCTACCAAAGTTAACCATATTCGATGTTTAGGCTTCATTCGCATCCACACATGTTATATCATATTGTGTACTTTGTATAAATAAATACTATAGGCTACATGCATTTTACTTTTTTTCCCCCAAAAAAACACCAGAAATAAAGGAAACAATCAAGGTTATTGCTGCATGCGCGGAAAGTCTGCCGATGTGTTTTCCTGTTAGGTTAATGATACAAAGCACATACTTTGTGGGTGCAATTAGGTTTGCAACAATAATAATAAAAACACTATTTTAATGTTTTATTACTGACGAATTATTTCATAACATTTTAGGTGGAATTTCTGGGGCACAATATTCTTGCCCCAAATGCCGAATAAACACTATGAAGTACTCACATCTTCCCATTTTATCTCCATTTAATACATACATTGCATAATATATGGGGCACAACTGAATAAAAAACACACTTTAAGTACTATCAACTTCCCAAAGCTGTTTATGCTACTGCTTGTCTTTCCGCTAGTCCTGATAAGAAGTGAGGTTGTTTTTGGGGGGGTTGGTGGGGGGCGTGCTGGATATCACAAATACGTTGCCTTGAGTGCCATCTCTACCGCCACTGATGACAGCTCGAGATAGGAGATGACCTTATTGTGTCCGCCAGACATCCCACCCATGGTTCCCGTATCTTCCATGAAGTCGCAGGCTAAGCGCCCATCACATGATTACAAAATCAAAGTGATGGATGGATAGATGAAGATGTAGGTTGGGATTTTTTCTCACTCAAGTTCACCCTTGCTCAAGTGACTAATGTTTCTGCTGCTTCCTGAAAGGAGTCGCTGGCAACAGTAAACAAGTGCGTATGAGTCACACACTTTCACTGGTGCGTCTCTTTGCGTCTTCATTTCCATTCCACGCAGGACACGAACAAAGAAGACAGGTCTTCTGTCAGCCAATCAGATAGATAACAGTGATGTCACGGCCCTGCTCGGCCTGCGTTTTTAGAAGCACCTCTGAGGAGGTTCTGAAAATATGTATTTTCAGTGTAACCTCAAAGGCCCGCCCCAACTTAATTGGACTATCGCCAATGTGACAACACCACTGGCACAACGTTTTGATCCAAACTTAAAGGGGTGACAAGTCAAATGCTTCCATTTTTGTCCCATTCACCTTTTAAATGACTTTTTATCTTAGTTTCATTAGGTTGCATGCTTTCTTTTCACCTTATTTGCATTTTTATTTCCATTTGAGAGTTAGGTTAGGCTGTGATTGAAACTGGATGCGTGAAAAAAATTCCATCCCGTTTCAATCACCTGTGTTTCTGAGTGGATTATTAATTATCTTGCTAAAGCAAAGGACTCTATAATTAAATATTGTAGTAACTTCAGATTATGAATACTTGATATAGGATTTTTGGCCATTATTTTGCTCCTGAACTATAAGCAAAATTAAATGTGGGTTCCCCTAGAGGTTATTGAGGGAATTACAGCTTCTCTTAGTACCGGTTTATTTATTCGTCCGTTATTACGGCAACCCAATTATCACTACATGAAGATGCTAAAGAGTCACAGGGTATAGACTGTAAAAAACAACTTTAAATATTTTTATTAATAAATTTTTAAAAAGTACACCAGCAAACATACACTCATCAAGAATACAGTCTTCAGGTTTTTTTCACGCGGAATTTATTTATTTTTAATTCCCACTGGTAGGTGTGCAAGTACTACAACAATGTCCTGTGCAAGCTTGCCTATATTTTGAAGTACTGACTACAGGAACTAACAGGAGGAAATTCCGTCAGTACTTGTACTATTAGCTGCGCCTTCTAACGTTACTACTACGCCGCTCTTGAATTGAAAATTTTTTCAAGGATGCACTTTGGCAAATGACCAACTTGTGTGTTGGATTGCAACGTGATGTTTCAACATTGCGCCTGTGCAGCACATACAATTCAGTCCTTTAGTACAGTAGCAATTTAAACATTATTATGAGCGTATAAATATATGAACTGTTATAATTACACTCGTGAAAAAAAGTGCAATTCACATAAATATACCACCAAAACAAAACATTGAATAAAAGCAACAAAAGAGCAAGCAAAAACAGCAGTCAACTCAATTTACCTGCCTATACGTACATGTTTAAAACCATAGAGAAAAGAGAAAAAAAAACAAAAAAACAGGTGTAAACACAAAATATTCTAAAATACAAAAACGTGATGAATAAAATTGAGTGAGACAGAAAAAGATTTGAAAGCATAAGCAACACACTTGACTTACATCAGCAATTTACTATATTGTGAGATGATGTCAGGAAAATTGGAGTCAAATTAATTTTAAACTGCCCTTTCCTTTCCTGTGTTAAAAATGAAGCATCTTTTCATCTCTTCATTACTGCACAAAGGTAAAGGCGGGTTGGCATAAAGGTTAAGAAACTTGGCTTTTTGTAGTTCCCGAAGAGGCCCGGAGAATTTTCTTCACAAAAAAGTAGGTCAATATGCCTACCAGCTAGCAGCTAGCTAGGTAACCTGTGTGGCTATCAGAGCAGTTTATCTTCACTCACTTTTTCTTCTTGTCCAACGTTACAAACACATGAACTTAGTTTGATGACAGCCGTCATAAAAATCCAATATCGAAGAGCTTTGATCACAAAAAGATGGTCAGCTTGCTAGTTAGCAAGAGAACACAACTTAGGACTGTGTTTCACTCAGTGCTGTATTGCCTAACGTACAAATGGAATAGACTTAAAATACACATCACAGAAGAACCAAATCAAAAAATTTGGTCCATAAAATGTCCTGTGGCAGCTAGCCAGCTAGCACAAGAAGCTAAAATATCAATCTCCATCTTGTAATTTAGGGATAACACTGGACTTTTATTGGTTATAACAAGCCAAGTGACAAGCAAAGGGTGTCGGGGTGTTTGTAAGAAGCGTATGAAGTGTAAGAGTGCAACAGAAGAAAATAGACTTGTGCTAATGAACCTTTTTTTTTTTTTTTTTTTTTTTTTTTTTTGTATGGGTGTGCGCGTGTGTTGAGGTTAGTGATGACAGAAGACGCAGATGCAGTAAACACAGATACGCCGTGTTAGGAGATCCTGTCGTTTAAAACAAACACACACGCTTCCTGTTGTCCAGGCGCGAGATTGACACTGCTGCTCGTAATTGAGTTGTGCTGACAGTTACGGTAACACGAATCAAACACACACACATACATGTGTGCACACCCACGCATAACGCCCCCCCCCCCCCCCCACACACACACACACAAATGTTTTGTGACATAACTTGTGTCACACTGTATTTCCATTTTGTTTTTCAGCATTCATCATATTAGTCTGAGCATATTTTTGTGATTCACGACATGAGACAGAGCTCTACTGGAAGAAGGGGTAGAGAAGGTCCCGGGGGGTGGGGAGTTGATTCCTGGCCTCCTCCTCCTCCCAAGTGAGGTGACTAGAAGGCATCCTGAAAAGATACCTCAGCCACCTCATCTGGCTCCTCACTACTACTAATAATATAACAGTCTTCACAGGCATGTATTCTTGATCCTCTGTGAGGAACAACTAATATTATTATGAGCTGAGGAGTTGAGAATGCCTCTACTGCTCTACGTACAGTATATCAGCAGCTCTGTATTATACTGCCCCCTGGTTACAAGGTGCACACACTGAGGGAAAAAAAATCTATTGAATTGATGCAAAAGCGTACCATTATATATCATTATTTTTTTATTTTTTTATTGTTTTTATTTATTTTTTTTAGGTTGGAATGGATTAATGGCATTTCCATTCATTTCAATATATTGAAATGAATTTGAATAAAAAAATGAATTTCTCTATAAGGAAAGAAGATTAGAGATACAAGCGTTATGAGTTATGAGCATGGTCACAGAACACACTAAACTCATACCCCTGTATTTGCATTTCCTATGCGGACAACATTGGGTATGATTTGTGAGATTTGTGTTCCATATTGTTGTTCCACATGTGTGTTACAAAATGTTGTTATACGAGCTCCTTGTCAAAAAAAAAAAAAAAAGATTTTCATCCGGACATAGTTCACTTTCGTGGACAGATCGTCAAAGTGTCACTTGTGATGCTTGCTTCATCAATCAAAGTAACCAATAGAAAAAAATAAAAGTCTCATCCATCACCTATGTAGCTTTTACGCTATTGAACAAAGTTGCCTTGGGAATAGCTTTTTCATGTCATACTTTTAAACAAGCATAAAATGTCGACATTTCAGCCTTTTGTCCGCCTTGTGCTTGTGTTTATGGGCGTCAACGTGAACCGAGAAGGCAGAACATAGGAGGAACAATTAGTGGACTTTGTGTATCCCTGCACAGCCATAACTGTTTAAATGGCACATCCTTTGCCCCCACAGCCCCCCGACCAGCAGCAAGTCGTCACGTGCATCGCCATTGTAAAGCGCACTCAACATACAGCTGCCCTCTAAACCATGATGGGAACTGAAATGATCATTTCTAGAAAAAAAACAAAAAAAAACAAATAGGTCACGTTTACATGCACTCTTTATGGGATGGTATAGTGAAAAGGAAACGTTTGCTTCCATTGTTTTGCTGTCTGTTTATTTGTCCCATCAAGCTTCCGTCATTTCTGTTTGGGCCTGTTAATAATAAGATCTGGAAATGCATTTGCAAACTTGAAATCGCCTCAGACTGGGAATTCGAAAATGGAAGAATGAATTGAGGACAGTAAGTGCTTTTGAATACGTCACCCCATATATTATAAGCAACGCTCAGATATTTTACTGCAGGTCCCTAAGGAAGACGTCACTGCAATTGGATGTGCTCAAATTAATTCTTTTAACAGCGTTTGCTTTTCATGTCATTTTTATTTGTTTTATTATTAATTTGCAAGGAGGAAAAACAATGCATTAGTCATCTGTTTATATAAATGAAGGCTGGGCACACTTTTGTGTTCAAGGGCTACATGTATTACAGTAAATTAAGTAGCCAATCGTTTAGTAAGATAAAAGAATAAACAAAATCATGAAGGCAGACTTCAGAACAGACTGGTTAATAACTAATCTAATCATAACCTATTAATCAGGAAAATAAATACACAAATGTTAAATGTTACATTTATTTAAAAATAAATCAATTTGTTTACTGAGATAAATGAATTCAAATAAATTAAATACTGTATGCAGGAAATATTACATGACTCTTGATCATATAAATGCTTGTACCACCCTTAACGCTTTAACGCTAACCCCTTTAAAACAATGGAAGCAAACGTTTCCTTTTTGCTATTCCCATGGGTCGATGGGGAGGGGTCTCGAATAAGCTTCGGCTTCTACCCGTCAGCCCTTCTTTCGGATGTCAATGTTGCAAATGATGTGATGTGATTGATGTAAACTGTAATGTGTCCGAAAGGAAAAAATGAATAAACTAAACTAAACTTTTATAAGTGGGACCAAAAGACTTGAAGTTATATATTTCTTTTTTTTTCTATTTCTAGAGTGGGTTAAAAAAAAACAATAGAAGGTTGAGCACGCTGCAGAATATGAGAGAGTCTGACTGGTTGTTGACCTTAAATGCCCAATGGAAGCCATTGGACAATAACTTACAGTAAAACAAAGGCAAACATCATCCCAACACTGCAAGTGGGCTGGGCTGTCCTCTGTGTGTTCAAAAGATAGCGAGATAAGAGAAGCAGCCCCGAGGGCATGAGCGTGAGCATGAAAACAACCAGCTAACCTGCGTTTCCTCATTTCACATCTGCTAACAGTCAGCCTTGTGTTGTCTGCCACTCGCTGCTAATTCGCCCCCGTGTGACTCATGGCTGTGAGGGGCCCTCAGGACATCATTCAGGGTTGCTTCATTCATTCAGGCTTGTCATACACACTACTGAAAATCTCTCACACACAACTGAAATTGTACCTCACACATTACTGAAATGCTCTCATACTGTACATACTGCTGAATCATTTTCATACACACTAAAGCAATACTTTCATAAATACCACTGAAATGCTCTCACACTCACTACTGGAATGATCTTTCACACACACAAATGAAATGCTCTGATTTACATGACTGGAATTGCTCTCTCACACATCACTAAAACACCGTCAAACATACTGAAATGCTCATCTTTATGCAACTGAAACACTCACACATACTACTTGCCATATGCACTTCTGAAACACTCTCATACACCTTACTGAAATGCTTTCATACACACCACTGAAATTCGCTCACTTCATCACTGGAAATGCTCTCTCTGCCTCTCTCTCTCTCTCTCTCTCTCTCTCTCTCTCTCTCTCTCTCTCTCTCTCTCTCTCTCACACTCTCTCTCTCGCTCTCTCTCTCTCTCACAAAGCACCCCCTAAAATCTTACATATTACTGAAATGCTCACATCCATGCTTCTGAAACACCCTCACACACACACTACTGAAAAGCACTCATGCACGTTACTGAAATGCTTTAGTGTGTTTTAGAGCATTTCCATCGTGTGTATGAGAGGGGTTAACTTGTGTGAGTGAAAGGCAATCCTAAATTATTTCTCCCTGAGGGTCCTCATACACGGTGGGCTGCACACACATGAAAAGAAAAAAAAAATGCCTGCAGGTATGCTTCATCCAGCGTGTGTCGATGTCAGAACTCATACTTTTAATGAACATGTTGATGGCCAAATTGGCTGTGTGAGCTTGGAGCACGGCTGAATCATTTGACAGACATCCAGTAACCTAAAACATGTACAAACATAAGCGCGCACACAGAAAATCTTTTGAACCACACTGTCTTGATGAATTAGGGTTGAGTTTTCTGTCGACAAGCTCTCATTGTTTTATCGCCGTATTAAACACTGCTGAATACATAGAAATACATATATAGATCTGATACACCTCATGTTTCCCCTTAACACAAGTACAGCCTGAAACCCACCAAAAAAAAAGAAAGAAAGATCGATTTCCATATGGCATTCAATTTGTACCACATTTTAAACTAGCCACAAAGATCAAATTTTCCCTTTTGTAAACAAACAGTATGATATATTTTTGTAATTTCAAACATAAAAAATATTCACTGCTTACCAGTACAGTATATTAATGTAACAACTTCATGTGTCACAAGATGGGTGAGTTAAACGGCCACTTTAATCAGCATCATTTTCTACTCAGTCTTCAACGATTATTGGTTTTGCGTCACATCAGTAATCCTGTTGAGTTTCGGGAATGATCTGAGGAAGATAATGGAGGAAGATGAGGGTCAAAGGTGAGATGGGAAGGCTGGCCTATTGATTTGTCACAACTTTGCCACAAATTGATCTTTAAACACCCAAATGTGATTGATCTCCGTGCTTGAAATGGTGAACATTGATTGTGAATGCTACCAGATAGTGAATTCTAATATAGAACTGAAGAAGGAAATAGGACATTGCCAAAATGCCAGTGTTTGGATAATTCCAGCTTTACATCAATAAAATTGACAGCAGCAGCATATGAGCTACAAAGAAATCCAAATACAGGATTTCTATGTATATAGTTCCATATTTATAACATCACCAAAGTTTGTGGCAACTCTCCATTATATTATATATATATATATATATATATATATATATATATATATATATATATATATATATATATATATATATATATATATTACGTAGATGTGAATTTGAACAGCAGCAAGATTAGTCAGAAGCAATGCCAACCACGAGCCTTGTATTGACAACTACACATAATATTAAAACGGAATACTTTAATACACAAGGCTATTGTGTAACTTTTTTTTTTTTTTTTTTCAAAGAAGGAACCGTGCAGTTATAGGATGTTTTTACAAATCACTGACCTCAATGCTGGTGGCTCTTTTGCGATTTAATCTTAACTGAGGTCTGCCTTTTTCTGTCAGTTAAAAGAAAAAAACAAAACAAAGCATGCCAATTAAAATCGTCATTTGCTCTGTTGTGAACAGATTTGAGGGAAGTTTATCCAGACGCGGGTTGATTGCCCCCAGGAAGGGTCACGGGGCCGAGGCCACTGAGAGTGTTGCGGCTAAATTTAGACTCGCACCATCGCTGCGTTGCACCGCAGATAGCGTTTGTTAGTGTAATCTTCAGCCAGGCATGCTTTATTACTATTAAAAATAGTGTTGATGAACTTTTCGAAGTTGGGGGTTTAAACATGCCATGTGCTTACCCTCGCTCATTTCGCTGGAGTCAGCGTCAGTCGCGTGTGTCACTTCCTGCAATTAGCGGAACAAACGGCGAAAAAAAAGACGCTTTTTTTGACCTATGCGGCAGTGAGTCACGCGGCTGCAGCTCCGGGGTGAAGTGTTCTTACTTGAGCGGGCCAACATTGTGCTAAAATAAGCACATTGCAGAAAGAGAGCGAAAAAGAAAAGTTACTGATGCGGAGGAACATAAAACTCTCTTCGGCTGTCTTTGACATTGAGAAAACTAAATGGCCTGCAATGGATGAGTCACGGTACCATTGGCCCAAAATGTCTATTATGTGTCATTTTAACAGCTGTTGATGAGTTCCTGCTGTTGTGTTGCCATCAATTACTAATACACACATCAGCCCAACAGTTTTGAGGTTTGGGTTCAAAATATTCTGGGCTGGGGGCTTCCTGTGTGCATCTTCTTCCCGTGGGTTATCTCTATAGGTACTTCCCCCCACATTCAGAAACATGCATGTTAAGTTCTTACCTTCAAGCAGTGTTCTGGCCGAGACACTATCGTGAAGACTCAACTTACCCCCAATGACTTGAACTAGCAACAGAGGGGAATACGTCCACTACACAGCTTTTTACTAGGTCATTCGCAGTTCATTACTGCAAGTGCAATTTTTAACTTTCACTTTTGTTCTTGAAGCACTTCGCATTTTGACATTTTGTCAGTCGAATGGGCCGACATTGCACAAAAATGGCCTGTTCCAAGTTTATTGCTCAAAGAAAAGTGGACAGTGAAAATCAGAAACGGCTAACACTCGAAGTGTAAAGCCCTTGGCCTGAATAATGGAAGAGAAATCTTTGTATTTTTATATTTTCTAAAAAAAAAGAAAAAAGAAAAAAAAGGGTTCTAAACCCTCCTGTTTGTTTTGGCTTCATTTTGTTTTATTCAACTATTACTTTTAATATAGGTCAAAATGGAAATGACATTTTTGTATGCTTTTTAAAGAAATGGTAAGCATGACGACAACTATGGTTGCAGCTGAGTCATCATTCCATCCATCCATCCATCCATCCATCCATCCATCCATCCATCCATCCATCCATCCATCCATCCATTTTCTGTACGCAGCTGCAGCTCCGGGGTGAAGTTATTCCTCACAAGGGTCACGGGGGGTGCTGGAGCCTATCATAGCTGGCTCTGGGCAGTAGGCGGGGGACACCCTGGACTGGTCGTCAGCCAATCGCAGGGCACACAGAGACAAACAACCATCCACACACACAAGCACACCGAGGGGCAATTCGGAGCACCCAATTAACCTGCCATGCATGTCTTTGGAATGTGGGAGGAGACCGGAGTACCCGGAGAAGACCCACGCAGGCATGGGGAGAACATGCAAACTCCACCCAGGAAGGCCGGAGCCTGGACTCGAACCCAAGTCCTCAGAACTGGGAGGCGGATGTGCTAACCAGTCATCCACCGCCTCATCATTACACCAAACTGGAATTAAGACCATTTAGAAATATGTCAGGCTATTATATTGAAAGTAATTAAAAGTTGTTGTTTTTTAATTACCCTCATGCTCAATCAAGGAAATGCAGTCCATTGACAGTCTCTGATTGAAGTGCCCTCGAGCTAATTCAAACTTTAAGAACTTTTCAAACTTTTCTGATATTTGTGTCTAATGAGTACTGATTTGCGGTGCTGCATTGCTCCCCATTTTTGAAGGCGCATTTCTCTCCAAGTTGATGGCCTTGATCAGATAGCCTATCAACTGCAGTCACACATTGTTCTGTCTAAGGACTCTGAGTGGCCCATTGGTTAATATTTAAAAAAAAATTGGGGATTTTAAAAAAATATATAATTTATTATTATTATTATTATTATTATTATTATTATTATTATTATTATTATTATTATTAGTATTATTATTGCACTTAATATTGGTTTCTTGTTCAACAGTTATGTGTCGTCCTTGAATGGTAATTTTTATGCAAGAGCACCCTTTTAACCTTTTTTTTTTTGGGGGGGTCAGGTTATGTCGTTATTTTGTTGTTTGCTTCCATCTGTTCGATGTTCCGTTAGGATAATGATATTTTATGCATGCATTGGTAAATTATGAAAGTATATTAAAGTACTTTTGCACATTTTTGAATCCATATTTTAAATGAGATTTTTGTCATACATCTGGTTAGGATTCTGAGTACCCCAGACCCAATAAAACAAAACAAAACTGCACCTTTCATAGTGGCCTTTTATTGTGGGCACTCGAAGGCACACCTGTGCACTCATCATGGTGTCTAATCAGCATCTTGATATGGGACACCTGTGAGGTGGAATGGATTATCTCGGAAAAGGAGAAGTGCTCATGATCACAGATTTAGACTAATTTGTGAGCAATATTCGAGAGAAAATGTGATATTGTGTATGTGGAAGAAGATTTAGCTCTTTGAGTTCATCTTATAACAAATGGAAACAAAAACAAAAGTGTTGCGTTTATATTTTCATTGCGTATATGACGTCCATCCTTGGTGTAATACATGGTTCGTCTTAAATTTGGGGCTCCAAATAAGGACGAGCTGTAAGAACCACCACTGGCATCACTTTCCCCGTGCCTGTAACTCCTTAAGTCAGGCATGTTAAAGGCTACGACCTCATTCCCCCTTTATAAGGGTATCCCCTTACGAGTTGCCTTCAAGGTCACTTTAGAGCAAATGTAGAGAGACCTCCCTGTCTGATACATCTCCAAAAGAAACAAACTGTCAGAGACAACAGCACTTCAAGCTGCGGTCGTGCTGATGCTTAGATTGGCATCGCAGTAAACACGGAGAGCCTCAAACACACCGGCGGTGAAGCCAAAACAACATGGCTGATAACAGGATTCGATAGGAGAGCGCAGACCTTCGCTCAGGTGGGAAGATTGTGGTTTACATTTCAAGACAAAGGATCCAGGAGAAAAACAGTCACCTTGATATTTGTAAAATGAAAGTGTTTCATTAAAGTAGACATAATGCTTTCATCCCAAAAATTTAAAATATTTCCCAGGGGTCTTAACTAACGAAAAAAGTAAAACTAAAGTTCAAAAAACAATTTCGTCAAAATAAAATAAAAAACAAAAAGTTTTTTAAAAAACGAAAACTAACTAAACCACATTTTATGTTTGCACAACTAACGAAAACTAACTATAATTATCACAAAAATGTCCTTCATTTTCGTCTTTGGTAATTAAGTTAATGCATGAGCCTTTGGGGATGATTTTAAATGTGATTTTAAGTAGATTTATTTTGATATTAACTGGAATAAGGACGTTTGAAAGTGTGTCACACAGAAGTGACGTCAACTAATAGCAGCCAATAGAAAAGCATCTTCAGATGACGTCGCTCACAGCTGTTTTTTGAATATTGCGCACAAGTCATACATACATTTTTAAAAAACTGAAACTAATACTGAAACTAATTAAAACTAAACTAAAACTAAGAATTTATTAAATAACTAAAACTAATAAAAACTAACAAAACCACCTGGGAAAAATAACTAAAACTAAGAAAAAAAAAAAAACTCAAAAGGAAATAAAAACAAACTAAAATTAAAAATTCCAAAATATGATGTCACAATTTTGCAAAATTCTCGTCCATGAACACATTTTGAGAAAAGATTTGTTTGGTTCATTTGGGACCCAATCCTTGTACAGTGATACCTCGGCTGACGAACGCTTTAGCTCACGAACTTTTCGCCTCACGAACATTAAATTCGCGAGAATTTAGTCTCTGCTGACGAACTACTTTTCGGCGGACGAACCAAACCACGCGGTCGAACAGCACCACGGTGGTGGCCACGAGAAGCTGACGCACGCTCACGGCGTCCCAGTTCGTCACCCCCTTTCTTTTAGTGCGGACGCGGTTTGTGTTTGATAGACATTTTGAGTGTACTTTTGCTATTATGGGACCGAAAAAGACCCCACCACAGGCTAGTGTTAAGCCTAATGCTTACCAGCGAGGGACGGCGATTCGGCGGCGCGTTTGCATTGTAGTCAATGGAGTTCGCGCCACTAAAAAAAAGCGAAAGTGCCATCACGTACCTCAAAAAAGGAGAAAATCGTGCCACGGCTGTTTAGTCGCAGGAAAGAGGTGAAAGTAGTTGGCGGTGCTCACTTTTTGTTGACTCGCTAAAGTGCTCCACTTCCTTGTTCACCAAGGGACACGCCTCCTCCGCTCCGGTGAGCACGAAAGTGCGAATGAGCGACAACCGTTCCATAAACACTCTACGCGGTGAAACGCTCGCGAATGAAGTAAGTCTACCATTGCTACTATCCTTAAGAACTACCATCACAAAGTAAAATAAAACGACTTTATTATACAGTACAATTTATTTCTTTAATTACTATACAATAGCACATTTATTATACATAAAATAAGGTATATTTTTGTGTAGTTTTAAGGCTTATTTAGTAGAAAATTATGTTTTATAGGGACCTGGGAACGGATTATTCTCATTTTAATGGTTTCTTATGGGAAATAAATGTTCGGAAGAAGAACTTTTCGGCTTACACACACTCTCTGGGAACCAATTAAGTTCGTGAGCCGAGGTATCACTGTATTACAAGCTGTTAACTGATTCAGTTTTTATTTGTCAAGTACATTTGTAAGGGGTATGTTGTACAAGGAGATCTCGCCCACCTTGTCTGTGAAATTCAGTTTTTTTTTTAACCACTGCAAATAACTAACAGATTCCCGTGGAAGGGACCGGTTATCACTTTGGATTTGAGGTCATCACGATTTGTGAGTAGAAGATAATTATGAATAGATATTCGCCAACTTTAAAGGGGGGCTATGAAAAAGGCCTATTAAGATTAAAATGGATGTGACGTGAGGTGCTGCCAACAATGAAAAAAAAAAAAAAGGTCAGAAAAGGCCATAACAATACAACACTTTTATTGTGAATATATTTGCACAATAATCAACACCATGTTATAAACATTTTTAACCCTTTCTGTTATTTTTCTCTTTTATACAGTAAATAGTGTACAAATGTATACAAAAATGTATTCAGGCTATAGTCAAGTTCCACAAAAGAGTAAATAATGTACAGTATTAAAGCACAATCAGATATCACGGAGGAGGAGGAGGCCTTCGCATCAATAAAGATGAACCTCCCCGACCTCCCTTCTGGATTAAACACACATCAACACTTTGATAAACAGGCATCACCTGCACCCGACAGCTCAACACGAAGGCAAGTTGGAGAGAACATGAACCCCGGAAGGCACGCACCTGGTGACCATGATCCGGATTAAAACAGAGAGGTAAGGCAATGCTGGATGATCACTGATACTTCGCCCTCTCACGTTCTCTCCAGCAGGCCCTGATGCTGACCGCGGGGGTGCTCGAAACACAACGAACGAACGAAAAAGCTCGACCCGGGAACTTTGCAGCGTTTTGGACGTGCAGGCCTGAAGCCAGCGTCTGCTTCACAACACTTTTAATAGAGCGACAACAAAGAGGAAACAGGCAGGAAGAGGAGGAGGGAAAACAAAGAGACGGTCATGTTTGATATTGAGCTCATTCACAAGTCATCTTGGCTCCTGAGTCGGGTGATGCAGACAGAACGCAGAAAGTAAATTCAGTGAAATGTTGGAGCATGAATTTGAGTCTGCTTTAGGCTGAGGTGGATCCAGGAGGAAAGTGCATCCCTCATCTTTGTTTTATGCGTTGTTCCTTAACCTTCTCACGGGAATTTAGTAGGAACTTGCACAAAAGAAATATGATTGAGCAATGTGCCAGCAAAATGAACGTCACCAAATGTTGCAACTTTGATACTGTGCTATTAAATCTTCATATTTTGCCAGAAAAGACTATTTTGTTATTATAATTGCTCCAGGCAGGACAAGATTGATATAATCTAAAATCAGGTGCTACACCGGAAATTATACTAATTCATCAATTCTTCAGTTGGCCCCATTTCCACTGCACATGACCAGCTCACTTCGTTTTGAGGCTGTCAAATTTAATTCCAGAGGAGACTGAGGGCAGCAAAGAGGAGATTGTGGAGTATAACGCCGCAGTGTCCAAAGCTAAGGCACAGCAACAGGTTACGCTCGCCTTAGCATTTTTGCCATTTTTACGCATATGCTTGGAACCCCGGCTGATCAGGAAGTGGAGGTAGTACCTTGTTTTCGTCAGTGTGGGTACTGTGCAGCGGAAAAAAAAACGGGTATCTGAGTTAAGATGCAGGCACTGGGAGTTCAATGCATTAAAATGAAGGAAACCCAAAGATCAAATACAAATGTTCAATTTTAGAGATGTTCGGTACCATTTTTTTTTTTTTCAGATCGATACCAGTATGAATACTCAACTCTTGAGTAGTCACCGATACCAAATACTAATGCCACTAGTACTTTTGATACATCAAATTTCCCCCAAAAACTATGCCACAATTTTAAAGAAAGTCCTTTTAAGTACCATTGATTGTCACACCCACTTAAGCCGGGCGATAGTCTTTTGACCCATCCCCTGAGGGAGCGGTGAGCAGCAGCAGGAGCCGCACTAGGGAATCACTTATTGATCGAGACCCTCAATTCCAAACCTCAAATGCTGAGTGTCAAGCACGGAGGCAAATGGGTCCCATTTTTATAGTCTTTGGTATGACCTTGCCGGGGGACTGAACCCACGACCTCCCAGTCACAGGGCGGACACTCAACCACTAGGTCACTGAGCTGGTCAAATTGATTTATCCCAACATAGCACTTTTCCTTAAAATTGCATGAAATTAATCACAATTTTTTCTTTTTCTGATTTCAAATGTTTAGTTCCTGACTGTAGAACAGCTGGCAAATACTGGCATCGGCCACCATCATCAGTGCCGATAACTTGAAATAAGGCCAGGTCTCAGCACGAAACCGAGACCTGGTATCGGTACTCGCCCATCCCTTTCTATTTAATACTATAGGTGAATCTCAGACAGGTATAGTAATTCCCTTCCAATTTGTGGTTCACCAGTAGACCTTTTCAGCATGACATCACATGTACTTCCGGATGGCAAAAGCTCAACGGTATATCTGGCAGTGCAGCCCCAAACACAAATTTTTGTTGTCATATTCGGTACAGGTCAGCAGCACATAGTCAATTGCTTTTGAGCCTCATGAAAGGACTATTGGCCTGTTTCGAAACATTATGAAAAGGAATATTGGCATTTTAAAAAAAAAATGTATCCTCCATTCTTTGCTGAAAAAGCTTCGCTGTCTCTATAAAGCCAAAAGAATGCACAAAAGCCCTATGTAAAGAGGAATTGGTCACCATGAAGTTGTTGATGTGAAAAATCTCAACTGACAGATTAACATGCTGGGGAGGAGCTAAATTTAGACTAGATTGTTGTCATAATGCACACCCCAGGTGCAATTTTTCAAAAATAAACTGTAGCCTAAAACGTTTATTTTTGGAGACAATGTAAGATGACCTTTAAATGACATAGTGTTTAGGATCATAGTTTATGGTATAGTTATGGTTGAAACAAAATTTAGGGGGTCGTGTTAATTACATGCTTTTCACGATAGGGCTCAGTTTACAGTCGTGTCTTTTGCTTGATATGGAGCACACGTCTCTACGACACAACACTGAGTTAGTAGCAAAATGCCTGTTGAGCAGGTACAGTACATTTTTAAATACTCAACAACAAAACAATAAGAGTGACGGGATGTGTGAGTTACTCGCCCTTGATACGCAATCAATACAAACAATAGCAACAACTCCACAAATCAACGCTGTCAGTGAGCACACAATCTTGACAACAAAACAGAATTAAAGGGTTTGGTTCGCGTTTACCCTTGCACCCCACAGGACAATCGTTTGCGGAGCAGCATAAAATCGAGAGCAGCTGAGCAGGGTTTGCGTTGAAAAACAAAGAGCGAGAAACCTTTGGCATCAGAAAATGAAGACGCCGAGACTGCGTAGGGAACAAAAACAAAACAAAACAAAAAAACATCTTTTGTAAAATCATCTTCATTCCGTCCCGAATGGCGTCCACCGGCTCCTCGTGTGACATGACACCTTCGTTTGTTGAGAGCGTTTTTGCTGCCTCGTTTCCTCTACATACGCTAAGAGTCTTTCTAGCAGCTAACGTTTGCAGGCGTCACGAGCTTGGTAAAGGCGTGCCGAACCACAGCAGCAGAAGCAGCTGCAGAGCGAGCGTGGCCCCGAGGCTGGGGCTCAGTCCGGTCCCGCCGCCACAATCAGAGTCGTCTTCCTGCGGGGGAAATCCTTCGTCAGTTACATACACAAACCGTACGACAACAAACTCTAAACTAACGAGAAAAAAATTGGGCAGAAATTATGTGTGAATGCAGAGAAATTAAATTGCAATAATAATTTGGAGATGATGCAATGCAAATGATAGTTGATACTGTGCAAATATTACACTCTTAAGGGGATATTTTATGGAAAATAAACACAAAAAAATGCTAATTTATGTAATCTTATTTAATGAATAGCACTTTACAGCACTGTGATTTATGAAAACATACAGGAACAAAACAATGTAAAGATTCTCACAGAGGCTAAAGAAACTGAATTAAATTGTCTGGCTACATGTGTTGCTGCATTATCTGTGTTCAAATATCCGTTGCTGCTTGAAGGATTATAATGCCGACAGATTGAAGCTAGTTTTGTTAACCCCCCAGATAGCAAAAGATTTTAAACCAATGTTGAATTAGGGTTAAGAAGGTTGATTTTTGGTTACGGTTGAAGATTGATTGGTCAATCAATATTGATTCAACAACATTATGTCAACATTGAAGTTTGTGTTTAAAAGATGACATTGCATCAACGTTGTATTTTGGTTGAATTAAAACGTTTGAAAGGTCATTGTTTAATTAATGTTGAATCTTATCTTTGCCCTTCTCTTTTAGCGGAGAAACGGATTAGGAGAGGGGGAGAGGAGGTATTCTGGGGACAGGCCTGTTATAATTATTATACAATCATACGTATAAATATTTCATACTTGCAAGTTTACATTGCTATTTCTTTTGTTTCAAGCATGACCATTTCTTGTTATTTGAAGGATGCGGCATGGTGATTGAGTGATTAGCACGTCCGCCTCCCAGTACTGAGGACTCTGGTTCGAGTCCGGGCTCCGGCCTTCTTGGGTGGAGTTTGCATGTTCTCCCCGTGTCTGCGTGGGTCTTTCCCGGGTACTTCGGTCTCCTCCCACATTTCAAAGACATGCATGGCAGGTTAATTGGGTGTTCGGAATTGTCCCTTAACTCAACATTTTATCAACCTTGCACTTTCTGTATAATTTAAAATTTAGACCGCAACGTAGATTCAACACTTAAGCCTAACTATGTTTCAACATTGATTCAACCACATTTTGCTCTCTGGGCCATCTATGGTGTTTTGAAGAATTGGTTACTATCTGCCAAACTGCTTGTTGTGATGGTCGCTGCCGCTTTTATACTTGATTTGAATCCATTTAGATCATGCAAAGAGCAAATTATAGGATTCTACGGATTCACCTGTGGTGGGGTGGTCATAGCTAGAGGTGGGTGCAAATGGCGAGCAACGGACTAGTTTGCACAGCTGTGTAAGAATAAACTGTTAAGCGGGACACAAAGCCACGCCGATGTTGTTTACTATTTTTTTCATCAAAATGTATACTATACAGACTATCACGTTCCAAAATGTGAAAATTTGCTGTAAACCGAAGACACTTGAGTAGATTGTTTTTTAAATGCTCAATTGCTTTACTGCCATCAGCCCGAGTGTTTACTGTAGTGAAATTGTTTTTGTGACCTGTTTGTTTATTGTTACACTCATTCCAGCAGTAACGAGGTTGAAGTTCATCACGACCAGATGTTCTAACTAAAACCAAGAGCATTCATGCATGCGGCCTAGGCTTTTGATTCAAAAGTAGGTCAGGAAATACGCTGACATGAATGTTTTAAACCCTACGATGACCTTATGCCAATTTTTAATACATTACCTGTTAATAATGTATTCTTAGTGGGGGAAGGACTTTTATTGGTATTTAAAGAAAAAAAAAAGCCCATGAAGAAATAATGCTTCTTAGTAGCTAACACTGTTTTGGTTAGCAATAGAGCTCAGCAAAGCAAAATCCTATTGTCTAATGAACAATACGGCCAACTAAGTGAGGTAATATACCTTTCCGCAACTGTAACTGTGTGCGTGTGAGTGTGTGTTGGGAGTTCTCAGGAAGCTCTGGCATGCCATCACCAGGCTTGAAAAGGTTTCGGAGTGGCCTGGATTCAAAAGGCAGGAAAGCCGTTCGGGGCTTCCTCTGTTTACTAAAGTGACACAATCTGTCTTCCTATGAGGAACATAGCTACAAGTAAGTAAGGCAGCGATGGAAAGATGAGAAAGGCCCACTTCCTATTTCCTCTTTCAGCATCCCAGGACACACTCACAGACATCAAGTGTCTTGATCTAAGAAGATTAAAAAAAAACAAAAAACAAAAAAAAAAAAACAATGAAAGGCAGTGCTAACAGATATGACACCATTTTTTTAGACCAAATATTTAGACAGCGTATAAACGCTGGAACGTTGGCTAGTCAGGAACAATATTTTATCCACATTCCTCCTTTGATTTTGCCAATTTATGCTGATTTATGCAACACATGAACCGCATCACCCTTTTTTTTTTCCTTTGATGGAATCCATGTAATGAATTGAATGTGAATGGGTGTGAACCAAACAGCTAAAATATTGCTTCCTGAAATGACCTCCTATGCAAAGCACTTTATTGGTAGTGAAGCAAATCTCCAACTGTTACATGGGGGAAATGCATCATACAACTATTAAAAAATATATATTTTTTAATAGATCATAAAAAGGCAATTGTATTTCTATTATTAAATCCTAATTGCATAATGATAATAATAATAAGAATAATAACAATGATCATAATAATAACAATACTAATAATAACAACAATGATCATAATAATAATAATAATAATGATGATGATGATGATGATGATGATGATGATGATGATGATGATGATAATAATAATAATAATAATATCCACAAGTATTATCTATAATTCATGCAATGATAATATACATAAAAAAATACTGTAATTATATTAATGGAACACATCAATTAAGTAAAGTTCTTGAATAGTGATACTGTTAATATTACAATAATCCTTGTCATATTATTTAGCATTTCGTTCATATAGAAACAAATGTCAGTATCAAGGGTTATGGGGGAATATTTTAACATTATATAAAAATACAAACAATGTAAAAATATATGAAGCATACATTCATAAATTAAGAGTTGGTTTGTATTCGTACGGTTTTTAATTCATCTTATTTCACATAATTATAATAATAATTATAATAATAATAATATCCACAAGTAGTATATATAATTCATTCAATGATAATATAAATAAAGAAATACTATAATTATATTAAGCATAAATTCATAAATTAAGTGTTGATTTGCATTTGTACAGTTTTTAATTCATCTTATTTCATGTTATAATAATAATAATAATAATAATAATAATAATAATAATAATAATATGCCCTGCGATTGGTTGGCAACGAGTCCAGGGTGTCCCCCGCCTACTGCCCAGAGCCAGCTGAGATAGGCGCCAGCAGCCCCCGCGACCCTTGTGAGGAATAAGCGGTCAAGAAAATGGATGGATGGATAATAATAATAATAATAATAATAACGTTCACTTTACTAAACTAATATGAAGATTACCTTTTTTTTGTTTAAGCCTGACAGCATGTTGTCCTCACAGGGGGATATAAGTTAAAATTCTTAGGGTGACAATAAACAAATATGACCTAAAACATATTCATTGGAATATAACGCTAAATCGAAATTGCCATCAAAAATAAACATAATTGTTCTCAACCCATCTTTCCTACATAAACACACTAACCAAAAAAAGTGAGCAGCAGCAAGAGAAACAAGAGGAGGGCTGAGTAGCTCAATGTGGACCCTCTGCTGATTGGACACAAGGGCTCATCCTAGCATGATGGACAAGAGCAACAGCCAGTGGGAGGCAGAGGCAAATAAAATGAGAAGATGAAGACAGAAAGCGTTAAGAAACACAACAGGAAGACAAACCAAGAAGAAACGATGACATGAAAATGGTGAAAAGCTACAAATATGGACATAATAGAGTGACCAGACAGATAACATTGCACCCAAAGGCCCAAACTGATCATAATCTGACAGCAAATGACATTTGTGAAGAATTACAGCTATTGTAAATCTGTCTTGTCAGCACACAGGCACTGAGGCCGATGTCTTACATTTTCATTATTGTCGAAGCACACGTCGGGCCCTTTGCGGTACCTCGGGTTCTGGGCCAGCTCGCATTGATCTGGGCCTTCAGCTGAACATTCATTTTTCAGAAAAACAGCTACAATGTGGTGATAAACAGAGTAACATTCTGAGCTAAACTAAAACATGCAAAGTACACGTCATTGCACATATGTCGTGTTTGGATCAATTTGGATCAACATTTGAAATGATTGCCTGTATGAGTAGTATTATACCAATGATTAAAATATAAACAAAGAAAAAGGTGCAAAGTTATGGAAGAATAATGTCAGAATATAAAACAATATATAGCCTATACTGTATATAAAACAACTAATGATCCTGATGAGAATAACATAATAATTCTGATATCTTGTACGCTGCAAGAATCGAGACAAGGGTGGGCAAAATGTGAAAATATGCACACAAAAACCAGCAATAGCTTCTTCCCTCTTGCAATTAGCTCCACCACTTACAAAATCTCCATTATGAGTAGTTTAAGTTATTCAAACAGTTTTCAGTAAATAAATAAAACACAGATGCAAAACACAAGGGAGCACAAGTGGAACATAAATAGATTTATATTGTCTGTGCGTGCTTGGCTGAGCAGCATAAATTTAACCATCTTAGAAAAAGTGTATTTTTGACAAAAAGAAAATGAGAAGAAACCATTTATTTCAACAGCAAAATCTTGCAAAATAACAAACAAACCCAAGAAACACATGATCAGGGTTAAATTAACCTTGATAACTCTGAAAATATTGAACACAATCGATCAAAATATAATGATTGTTTTGCCCTCAGAAAAATGCACTCAGGTGCAGGGAAAAACACACCAGGAAGAAATGATTACCTCGACACAGAAGGAGTAAAATAAAACAAACACAACAAATAGAAGTGCTGAACCTTGCTACCTCTGGAGAAAATTGGACAAAATCTATGAAAAATTAATGACTGTTATGCCCTTGTCAGAAAAAAATGCCTTCACACAAAGGTTTTTAACAAACAAACAAACAAACAACTGGATATCTATAGAACTGATTATCCAGACAAACCAAAAATATAAAATAAAAGTAACAAACACAAAAAACTAATAAAAGTAGTTAACATAATCTTGCAACATTGCTCATAATTAATTAAAAATAAATGAGTGATTGTTATGCCCATCTCAGAAAAATACTCACACAAAGATGGAAAATACTCGGATGTGTAAGGAACTGATTATAGCAACACAGAAGGCATAAAATGAGATTTCAAACACAAAACCTTAATAGAAGGAGTGTGCAAAACCTTGCTACCCGCTGAAGAAAATTGGACATAATTTATGAAGTTGTTCATTGTTATGCAGATCCTCTAAGAAAAATAAATGCAAACTGGATGAAAAAAAGGAAATCTTGAAAATACAGGAAACTAAAAACACAAAAACAGATCAAAGGGATGAACACAACCGTGTGACTCTGAAAACATTATATACATATATATACAATATATATATATATATACAAAATGAAATATTCTTATGTCCTTCTCAGAAAAAAAAAGTGGGGACAAAAATGGCTTGTGTGAAGAACTGATGATCTCAAAACAGAAGGTACACAAATGTACCAATAAAAACAAGAAGAAGGAAAAAAAAAAAGGGAATGATTGTTATGGCCTTGTCAGGGAAAAAAAAAAAAAATCCCGCCTGGGTAAGGAACTGATTATATCGACACAGAAGGCGTAAAACAAAACTAACAAGACACAAATTTGACAGCGCACAAGTGAAACAAATGTCAGGGAGCAAACCGCAGACGTGCAAGACACCGAATCACATCAGGAAACGATAAATCCGACTTAACACCATGTAACAGTCCAAAACAATCACAACTAAAAGCCCAATTGAGACTAAAAGCCAACAAATGGTTCTAAACTGGACAATTTGTTCGACGTGTTAACCTGCACAAGCACCATTACCTTAGTGGTAACAAATGCGCCCAGTAGTGACCCCGTGGCAAACGCCCGCGACGACACCTTTACTGTTCGAGCAGCAAGAAGCCACATTGAAGCCACATCTGTCAAACAGATATCCTCCCTACATTTCAACACACAAGTGCACCTCTGCTCTTAACCTTAATTCAACTTGATGGCGGCGCACAGGCCAGAAATAAAGAAAAGCCAATCTGGTAGTAACGTGAGAGCGCCTTGCATACGCGCCGCCATCTGGTTTACTGCTCACCCGCGGACGCTCAGAGGGGACCTGCTGGAAAGTGCTTCGGCGTGTGTCCTTGGACGCTGATTTTAAAGCTCTCTTGTCACTAGGGCTGATGGATGGAAGGACTCGGGAATAAAAAAAAAATAAATAAAAAAAAGACGTGCCACTCCCATGTTGACTATTTACGACTTGAGTGAAAGGATACAGGGTTGTTCGGCCTGTCGCAGCGGCCTGGGGTCACATGACAAACACGTGGCCTTGGCGTCGGTGATCAGGAACACCAGGTTGGTGTTGGGCAGCTTCTCCGCTCGATACATCCTGGTGAGAACACAGAGATGATGCAGTATGAATTTAGTAGGAAGTTTACAAAAATGTACTCCTGCATTCGGTTTGAGTACAATGTTTATCTTAAGTTTGGTTGAATTTTCACTGAGGACATGAATCAACATCTGTCCATGTAACATCATCCATCCATCCATCCATCCATCCATAGATCCAATCCATCAACTGTAAAATTTTGTGTGCATTTATTTCCAACAGTCTTTTGTCTTCATTTCATCATGTGTGTCGTTGGCTGCCCATCCGTTTTTATTTTTTTATTTTTTTTTCTCCAATAAGATTTCAGCTTCCATGTGTTACTAGGGGTGGCATGGCTCAGTGGTAGAGTGGCCATCTCCCATCTGTCAACTTGTCCGTTCGATTCTCACCCTTGGTGACCATGTTAAAGTGTCCTTGAGCAAGACACTGAACCTGGATTTGCTCCCGGTGGACCTGGCAGCGCCCTGCATAGGCAGCAGCCAACCATTGTTGTATGACTGTGCGTGTGAATGGGTGAATGTAAAGCTTTGTGAAGCACTTTGGGCACGATATGTGTAGATAAAGTGCGACATAAAAAGCAGTCCATTAACCATATTAGTGTTAGACTTCCCAGTGTCTTCAGACTCAAAATTGGAGGCCCCATATATTGAAAAACATGACAGAATTATTATTTTTTTTTTTAAGAATCTGAACCAATCAGATTACAAGTTGAATACACAGAGAGGAAGATTCACAAAAGGTTAGCGTTGCCTTTGCGCAGCGCTAACCGGTAAAAATGGAGCAATCCGGAAGCACCTAATTCACTAAACACGTTTATGGGAAATCCGTCACTAAGTGCTCTGCTAACCAGATTGCGCCTCGGTGCGCCGGTGTTATTTGCGCGTATGTAAATTAGGTAATTTGCATACATTTGATGCAAAATATGCCCACCCCAATGCAAATGAGACTCATTGATATACAGTGCCTAATTCGCTAACGCCAGCGCTAATAGCCACACGGAATTTGTGTGACGCAAATAATGTTTATGGAAAGCATGTATAAACCTGCCGCAACCTCGATCCCAGGATCATGACAGCAGTGCATGGTGATATGGAGACAGGAGACGTATGGTGCATGTCCCTCTCTGGCTGACCACGCAGAGAGGAGAGAGAGAGGCAGGGGACCTTTTCCTATGTTCTTTTTTTTTTTTTTAAATGACGTATATGGGAGGGGGAGCGGCATTTTACGATCATTTTTACGTGTCAGATGCATACTGTATGCCACACCCATCACCATGGGCGGGTGATAGGGGTCCGTGCCCGCCCACCAAAATCATTGTGCCCGTCCATTTGAGGCATGGATCTCTAAAATGGTTCGCCTTTTTTTATTATTATATTTTTCCATTAATTCTGTTTAGCACTCTTATGTCAGAGTGTCAGTTAATGCAACACATGTCTCGCATTGTAGCAGGTACGTTATGTTTGTGTTGGCTGCTTGTGCTCATTGCTTGCCGCTAGTGAATTGTTCTTGTTTTCGGCGTCGGCTACGGCCAACGGTAGCTGTTTGTTCAAGACAAATAAAAAGGGAGACATTTCCATGTAACGTTTTCTGGCGGCATTCTTGCAAGACGTCACAATATGAAGAAATAGTGGTATGGTTTTGTTTGATTGATGGCCAGTCTTATCTGCAACAGCCATCGCAGCCTTACTTAAAATAATGCTAGGTATGCTTACGCTGACATACGCATACGTCAATGTTGGCGTGCAATGCAAGAGTCATGTACATTTTGTACAAGTGAAGCTGCAAATTTCTGAGGACGCTGGCGCACAAGACAAGTGAGGAGGGACATACTACAAACTACTTTTGTGTCAGCAACTAAAGAGCCACTTGGAAAATAAGAAACCATGGGACTGACATTTAGTTTGGGCATCTCAAATGAGGTAGGATTTTGCTTTCCTTTTTCCTTTTTAATTCTGCTGCAGACACCGTTCAAACAGGTGGCCCGTTCGAAGTGATATGTCAGCGTATCTGCCATTTGGGATGTGGCAATTGTATTACATCGGAAAATGATTAGTAAGATTGACTTTGAATGGGATAATATAATCAATATAGTTCCTTATTAATCCAATGAGTTGTGGCTTGATGATACATCTCCAAAGTGAAACGGAACAAGGCATCTTTACAAATAGTTTCACTTTGCCTCATCCAGTATGGCTGCGGCGTCAACGTACTTACGACACCGATGCAGTCTACTGTATGTGTATGTACTGTAAATGCTGTCTATGATAATACTGTCAGCGGGCGCCATTCAATGGATAGATGCACGACAGTGCTACATAAATTTATCCAAATATATTGGGCAAGTTAGTACTGTCTGTGGGGTTAGGGTATTCAAAATAATTGGGCCCGCCCATGCATTTCATGTGCCCCTTAAGCCTGGGCTCTGGTGACGGGTCTGCTGTATGCATACAGCAACCTCTGAAAATATATTTTTAATAAATGATCCCACCAATAATTTGTACTTTATGAATTAATGATGTCGTTGTCATCTGTGCTCTGTCCAACTTAATGGCGCTATAAACGCTTACTCTCGGTCCAACCTCGCTTTCTGATAATGTCATCTTTCTCGCAACTGTTACTATAACAACCATGTTCTTGGCGCAAATCCATTTCCATGTGTGGTAAATCAGGTGCAAATTTGCTCCAAACTGTCAGTTTTGTGGCTGTGTTTGCGCCGGTATATGATTAGAGCAATATCCTTAGTGAATAGGTGGGTAAGTGGGCGCAGACTGCGGGTGCAGTTGTGGTGCAATATTTCGCGCTATTACCTGACGCGGCGCATTCTTAGTGAAGCTACTCCACAATGTAAATAAAGCCCACTCGAAGGTCTTGTGGGATGCCGTACTCTGATTGGTTCAGAGCTACACGAGTGGGATTTCATTACAGTGAGGATTAATCGGACAACGCTTGTATCTGGCTAGCTTATTTCAACCCACTAGAGGATTTATTTGCCACTTTCACTGTAGCTCAAGTCATCTAAGATAACCCTGTGTGAATGAGTCAGTGTGTTACATTAGGTCTCTTAATGATTAGATAGAGAAGCTAAGCATTTATCCAAGTTTGCGCAAATATGTATTCGTAGTAATTCTGCTAAAATTGCAGTGATTTACTTTATGAGCTGCTATGTAATATAAGAAGTCCCATTTGATACATCGTGCTTGGACCCATGCAGGTGCGCATGTGGCCTCTCGAAGCTGTTCTCTTATTGGACTTTTTATGGCCGCCATGAGGCTTTGTGTGTGTGCAGCCGTTAACATTGGGAACCAGACACGCGGGACCCATAACACCAGGTAATTACAGCCATATTTAACCCCCAAATTGACACAAAAGAAGGTTAGAGCAAAGTAAATGTGCAGTGGCCCGTGGAAATTGGCGATTTTGAAGAAAAGCCAGATACTGGGGGAAGTTGAACAGATAAAAGAACATTTGTGCTTCTTCCCCCTGTAGTTCCTGTCAGTGGCAGATCAGGGTCAAATGTGCCTGATTGGAAATAGTAAGCGAAGCCGCCTGAAGTAAAAACCGAAAGAGGCCCTTCAGGAAGGCAACACTATTCCTAACCTATCCCCATGGATCATTAAACAGAAGGATGTGCAGGAAAAGGATCTGAGGAAAGGAGGAACGTCTTTATAGTGTCATATACAGTACACTATATTCGCACATAGAGGGGAAAGTTGATAGTTTGTGGGGGTGCATGAAAAATTAATATACACAGAGTGTACTCAGAAATTAACAGACATACCTTGAACAGTTTCCACAGTCCAGGACCCCCGAGTAGGATCTTTCATCGTTGTCAAAAAAGTACTGAGTCTGCTCTGTGATGCAGCTTTCTTTAAACATGGCGTCAGGAATGTCCTCATCCGCTGACTCCGCTAAATGAGGTTTGCACAAGGAACTGTTTGTAGTAAACAAATGCTGCTTTTCCACTTAATGCTGCTTTTCCACTTCACAGTACCGTATCAATGACAAAACTGCTTGACTAACTGACCGACAGTGGCTAACGTCACCTGTTTGGTGTCTACTCAACACATTTGAACAAAATGCTGGAAATAGTTCATTCGAACACCTGCCAATATCTGATTTGGCCAATTGATATGTGTCAATGGCAAGTAAAGCCGTGTCGAGCAGGTAGTGGAAAAGGGCATCACGAGAAAAAGTGGGAGCCATTATAAATGTTTGCGTTGCTCACCTGCTTCCAGAAAATTGGGGAACATGAGGCCATAGAAGAGCTGCTGAAGTATGGACCTATTTTGACAGATTAAAAAAAAGTAAGTTTGCTCCTTTTATAGGGGAAATCAAGTCAAAAATTTACAATATGTTCTATGTGTGGTACTAGTCTAAACACAGTTCTGATTCATTTTACGTTACATGAAACGTGAATTAAGCAGCAAAATCCACCAGGGGCGGCCATTTTGCTACCTACTGTTGACTGAAAATGATGACAGTGCCTATGGGCTCACCTTGCAAACATCACATGACCTAACCCAGAAAACAGGTGAGTCGTGATTGGTCTTTATCTAAAACTTGGAGCCATTATGGTCCCAACCCAAACACTGGAAAAGGCTATTTTCAGTGCGGACATTATGGCAGTGCCAACATTTCAAATCTACAACTGCGTGCAATGAACTAGTAATAGAAAAAAGAAAGAAAAGCTTATTCAGTGATGTACTTACTGTTTTTCGTTTGTTTATATTCATGGACTAAGTGTGTACCATACAAATATTTACAATCATATATGGTAGACTACGGGGCATTCTGAATTAACACACACATTCTCGTTACACCCCGCCTCAATATGAGGACCTGCATATATATATATATATATATATATATATATATATATATATATATATATATATATATATATATATAATACGGGTGTTTAAAAAAAATCGATTCGGCAATATATCGCGATACTACAGCACGCAATCCTCAAATCGATTGAATAGGCAGCCGAATCGATTTTTTAACATCCATTTTTGATGGAAAAATATTCAACAAAACATCTAACTTTCACACCTTAAGCATGGAAGAATGTTATATTAATGGAACATTAAGCCTTAATATTTTATTTCAATGCTGTTCTAACATGAAAAATGTTACAACCTGTTTGTTAAATACAGTGGCTCACAGTTATAAAACTGAAGTTTCAGATCAATAAATAATACATTTTCAAACAAATCTTACAGTGTACATGTATAAGTTTACTGAATGGTATTTTCTAAATTTGAGTAAAAAAAAAATCGCAACAATCGACTTGTAAATTCATATCGGGATTAATCGGCATCGAATCGAATCGTGACATGAATCGTGATACGGATTGAATCGTCAGGTACTAGGCAATTCACACCCCTAACATATATATATTTTATTTTATTTTTTTTATTTTTTTTTAACAGAGAATGAACACACTATAGCAATTTTGGCTGACTACCTTTACCTTTAAGTCCTACAATTAGTGCTGCACAGTACATCACAATAAGTGTACCTTAAAGGACAGAAATTGACTCCAACTGCACCCAACATTCTTGGGTTGTACACTGACACAGTAAGCTTGGAAACATGAATGTGTTAGCCCCTACCAATGGAAATTATCACCGTACAATTAACATAGATACAATACATGCAGAATATAAACCCCAAATGAACTCACCAGGCAGCATTGGAGGCCCACCAGCCAATACTGAGCAAGTCTGCTATGGTTGGCTACAAAGGAAAGTCAGATATGGAGGTTAAATCTCTTCAAGAATCCCTCCCTAAATGGCAAAGGTAATCCAATGAGAAACCAACCACATGGGCAGAGCGAGGCCCCGCCGCAGCCTTGCTGTCTTTCTCTGGGTCACAAACAGACTGGTAGTCGTAGGTCTTGTTGAAGGAGTACAGAGATGTATTGACCAGGTTGATCATCAGCACAGGATCCACTTCACCAAAGAACTGACCTATCTGGACACACGAAAGGGAACTTCAGTTCAGGGAATTGAATCGAGGCTTTAATCAGTTCTCAAGAAACTGGCATCTGCTTTCTACGGCAATTTGCATGGGGAGTTCAGTCATATGTAGACAATCCCTTTAAACAGGTAGCTGTCAACACATCTCTGGTGCATGTAATAGAGTGGGCTATTGCCATGTCCTTTCCCCCCTCTGCTCAGTTCTGCAATGTCAGATGTTATGTAACATTATATTCCTGCCATGGCCACAGAGGAAACATTTTTTTCATTCTGAAGGGTGGTGTAAAAAGTTACTACAGTACACTAAAACTCCCATTTTCTACATTGACAAAGACTTAAATTGTCCTGATGAAAAATTGGATGTTCCATTTCTTCTTCTTTTTACAGGCAGCATGCAGATAAAATTCACCACTGATATTTCAGAACCACTGGCATTTGCTTGTTCTATTCATGAACATACCAGATCCAACCAATAAACGCCTGATCTGAGAAATTTAAAGCAGATGGTCTGTAGCGAGGTGCCAGACAGTTCACAACTGTAGAATGTCTGTCTGAATTGGTTGAGCCAGTCCAAAAGAGTCAGCATTGGAGTTACAAAGGAGGATTTATGCGTGGTTAAGAGCTGATTTTATTTTATTTTTTTTCCAGCCACTAACTAAGAGAATGAAAAACCACAAAATCAATCTTATGGTCCAAATGATGAATTAATAACAGATCACACTGATTATATGAAAAAAATACCTCAGTGTTTGGGCTATTTTGACAAAAGCCCTTTATTAAGACACCTGGGAAAGAATATAACATGCAGTTTGTCTTATCATGACTGACAAGAAGCATTCCTCAGGCCAGCACATGTACTAACATTGGACCATAGGGACCTACAGCAGGCTGTAGTCAGTATCTCAGTGCGAGAGGCCACAAGAGACTCACTTCAATAAAGCATCTCCGACTGACAGAACCTGAACTTTGATCATCCTCCTGCGTCTGATGTTGTATATTAGTAGGGGCAAGGATGAACCTACATTCTAGTGAAGCTTTGAAAGGAGCTCAGAGCAAGTAGGCCATCTTTGTAACTTAGCCATGGGTCCTTTGCCTGACCTTGGAAGGAGATTGATGCAGTCCCGTGAGATGCAATAGATGACTTGTAAAGTTTCTGATTTCACCTTTCCTGACAACATGGCAAAATGTTTCATCCTGTAATATTCATCTATTCAAAACACTACCCTTAAGACAACCATCAAACACACTTTTCCTGTTGGATTTTACAATGAAAGTGTATTTATGAATTTGATGTGCAAGACTAAGATGATCGTCCATATAAAACTAGTATTTTGAATATTAAGTCCATGGTATTAACAGCTTCCAGAAACTACAGTGACATACAGTATCAATGATAGAAACTCACCAAGCTAATGTAATCTTCCTGATTAGACATGAGCAGAAAGCCACCATCATCCAGGATCACGCAGTCGATATGCTGCAAAGGGGCAAAATTGAAAATTTGCATTGAAGTCACAGGTCTGATGTATATATATATATATATATATATATATATATATATATATATATATATATATATATATATATATATATATATATATATATATATATATATATAATGCATTGTTTTACCTTGTCATTCCTCATACAGCCACAGATCTCATCTTTGCACTAAAAAAAAACAAGGCAAAAAAAATGAATTCAGTGTTAATGCTGAAATGTGTGAAAAGGAATAACAATATGTAGGATCACGTAAACATCACTTACATTCTCTTTAAGTGTGGCGTTCATAAAACTGTTCATCCAGAAAGTGACATTGAGTTTCACTCCCACCACTACAAAGCAGTCCAGCATAAAAATACAGCTTTATATTACCACCAAAGCTGAAACAGTTTTTTTCATTTATTATTCGTGAGGATAACCAGTATACATCATGGATGGATGGATGGATGGATTTTTCTAACATTTTCGAATGGCACAATTTGGTGGTTGCATGTTGATTGGTTCTCTAAATTGGAGAGTGGGCAGATTGGTACCTTGTTAGGCCTTCTGGTTTTTTTTTTTTGTTTGTTTGTTTTTTAAATCCATAAGACTCTGCCTCCTCGCTTCCTTACATTTTTTGGTCCTCCATCTTTTAGCTCAATGCAACTCAAATCCATTGAGTCACATTTGTTATATACCTTTAAAAAATAAATCATGTCTGTTTTTAAAGAAATACAATTACTTAATGAGTGAGTTGTTTGGGTAGATGAAAATTGTTGAAATTTGTAAGGTTTCTATATGAAACTCATTTGACATTTGTCATTATTAAAACTTTGTTTTATTAATCCGCTTTAATAGCAAGGTTTTGTGTGATTAATATTCCTCTTGGGGACTGAGCTCCCCTAAAATTTGCAATCGTGAGTTTTACTTCAAGTCTTTGTTACAAGCAGCAATCGATGTGGGATTAAGCAGAACTGACCTGCTGGCTTAAGCGTGACTTCATTGATGGTGAGATCCACGGCTTTGCTGACGAGGATTCCAGATTCAGACATGCTCTCTCGGCCTTCTGCTGCAGCTGAATGGAGGACACACGAGGGAACATTGAATGTAATCACTGAACATTTGGCTGAAAAGCCGGCAGAAGCGAGCGTTTCAGAACCACATTTAAAAAGGGAATAATTGTTATCCATGGGCGGGAAGGCTTCCAATGCTTGCAATGCACATTGAGCCCAGTGGAGCTCGTGAACCCCCATGTGTTAATCCAGTTGAGTGTTACCCCGACTGCATTACACTCATTGTTTGCCTCCCCTGACGTCTGCCGGAGAGATTAGTGGAGATAAGCAAGAGAGGAAGCTCGCAGTCCAAGAGTGAGGCCGAGGATGAGTGCTGACAGACATACTGTAAGCCGGGAAGAGGCCGAGGATAAAAGGCATGATGTCATCGGCGTACGAGTGTGATCTTCGCCAGGATGGTTCGGGCTGACTTACAAAGGCGCTGGGGCTTGATGCCAGACCAGACTGAAAAAAAGCTTCGGCACCAAAGTGCATACACATGAAGTTCTTACTGTTAAAATATGGAGCGGTGAAAATGTACATGTCGTTGTCCAGGGATCTCTTGTAGAAGCTGGACTCGTACGTCTCGGGATTCTCTATCCAATCTTCTCCGGCGCTAAAAAATAAAGTAAAATATTCACATTAATTAACAACGTGTAGTTAACCCTCCTGTTATGCTGTGAGTATAATTGAACCGCTTTAAAGGTTATGTCGTCTTAAATGGCATTATCATATTCCATTTAATTATTTTGGAACTTACATTTTAGATTAATTAAGACCCAAGCGTGACAAGGGGAGAACTGGTGAAATATCCGATTTGTGCATGCATTTAAATCTCTCTCTCTATCTATCTATCTATCTATCTATCTATCTATCTATCTATCTTTTTTTTTTTTTTTTTTTTTTTTTTTTTTTTTTTTTTTTTTTTTTTTTTTTAAGAGCTCAGAATTGTTCATTCGGTAGTCTTACCGATTCAACGTCTTGTCATCATTGCTCTTTTTTTTTTTTTTTTTTTTTTTTTTTTTTTTTTTTTTTTTTTTTGTGTGTGTGTATGTGTGCGTGCGTTTGCGTGCGTGCGTTTGCGTGCGTGCGTGCGTTTGCGTGTGTGCGTTTGCGTGCGTTTGCGTGCGTGCGTGTGCGTGCGTGCAAATACTTATAAATTTATACTCATTCATTCACCTAAAACCTTATAAATATCCCATTACCCTTCGCCTTAACCAGGTACTTCAGAATCTTGCCAGAGTCGTGAGATTTAAATGGTCAGGAGACCAGAGAAAAGGTCAGAAAAAAAAAGAAATAAAGAGAAAAGAAAGGTAAATCAAAGTGACATCCAGCACCGACCAAACACTTCCTGCCTTCCCCATGATTACAAAATCAAAGTCTTACGCCAACCCCGGAAGCCTCTAAATTCCAGCAAATTTAGCGAGATCTCAAGAGCCCAGAGGAAAAACTAAAGAGAGGAAGGAGGGAAGGATCGATAAGGCAGAGTGAGATCAATAGAAGCCAGTACATCCAATCCATCAAAGTGAAGTCCAGCACCAACAAGACCCCTCCTGCGTGGTTACAAAACCGGAGTCTTATGCCAACCCCAGAAACCTCAAACTTCCAATAAATTGAGATCTCAAGTGACCAGAGGAAAAACTAAAGAGAGGAAGGAGGGAAGGATAGATAAAGCAAAGTGAGATCCACAGACACCAGCACCCACTGATTCAAGGGGCTGTGGGAGGGAGAGGCAACTTCTGTTTGAGTTTCAGTAGATGCTGGTGCGATGGATCTGGCATGCATAAGGACCACCACCAAAGAAAGAAGCCGTCAACCGCGGTCCAGCAAAGCGAGCACCCCCCCCCCGGAATCCCCAGGCCGCGGCAGCACCAAGGCCACCCCCAAGCCACCCGAGCGGACACCGGTCGGCGAGCCGACCCAGACACCCGGAACACCCCCGCCCCAGCCCCGGCCCACACCCCCGAGCCCAAGGCCGCAGAACGAGGCCCAGCGGGCCCCCACAGCGCCCCACCGGTCCCCAGCCCCCATCCCCCCACGACCCCCCCCGCACCCCACCCAAACCCGCCATCCACCACGACCCAGGCCCCACCACCCCCGACCCCCAAACCCCCGAACACACCCCGACCCCCAGCACCCAACCCCCCACCCACCCATACCTCCACCCCCCCCCCCAAACAAGCCGCCCCCCCCCCGACGGCCGCCACCCCCCCCCCGCGAACCCGGCCCCCCGCGAGAACCCCCCACCCCCCCCGGAAACCGGCACCGGGCAGCAGCGCAGAGAGGGAAGATGTGCCCACCCCACCTCCAGCCGCGCGAGATTTGCACAGCGGCGGGAGGGGGGAAGCAGAGGAGGAAGCACCAGGGGAGAAGGCGGAACACCAGAACACCGAGCCCGGTGGGGAGAGGCCCCGGTCGTCACGCCAGAGTACAAGTGACACCTAACCCTGTTACTGAGTCCGCCAGCTCGCCGACTGGCGAGCTCTACCCTACACCGTGAATGTGGCCCCACCCAGTGTATATACAAGTGTGTGCGTGTGGTGCATTAAAATTGGGAGCAGGTGAGTCGGAGCAGAGGGAAAAATTTTCCCCTATTCCGACACACCCGTATCCCCCCCCAAAAAATGAATATGTATATGTGTGGTGCATTAAAAAAGGGAATGGAGGGACAAAGTGGTGGGGCAGGGACACAAATGGGGGGGACCACAGCGCTGCCAGGCACTGCAGTCCATCCCCTCTGATGGCTCCCCGCCCCAACTCACCCCTCCCCTTGGACGTGAGGTGCATTAAAATTGGAGGGGAGTTGAAGGGTGAAGACGGTGTTTCCACCCTTCCCCACCCCACCAAGAAATGTGTTGTGTGCCCTATGTGTATATTTACAAAGTGTATAGTGCAAGCTAGTGAAGTGAGTAAGAGGAGCGACCAGCGGGGCCTCACCCAACCCGGCGGGTGTAGGTGGCACGCCCGCCCCCCAGCACCCCCACCCCCTGCCGCCCCCCACCTCATCCACCCGGCACCACAATGGGCGGACAGCCAGCGCAGCAGGGCTACCGGACAGCCCACCGGCCACCGGAGCCCGCCCGGGGCGCCAGGAGTTATACCGGAGTGGGGCAGGCCCCAAACCCTCGCCCGGCCCCCGGAGCCCGACGCCCGGGCCGGGGAGGGAGCCCCAGGCCCAGGGAGAGGGAGGGGGAGGGGCTGCAGGGCAGACAGGGAAGGGGGGGGGGGGGCGGGGGAAGCGGGGAGAAGACGACAAGAAGGCGAAAGGGCGGCTGCAGGGCAGGAGGCGGGGGGGGAGAGGAGGAGGGAGGGCGACAAGGGAAAAGGGACCGGGAGGCAGAGGAGGATGGGCGGGAGGAGGCGAGGAGGGAGAGGCGACGGGGGGGAGGAAGGGGGAGGGGAGAGGGAACCACGGGGCACACCGGAGGCCCACCCACCCCGAACCGCGCCGCCGGGCACGGAGCAGCGGACCGCGCCGGGACGGCACCGCCCCGGGCACCAGGGGAAGCACCCCAACACCGCACCCCACAGGGGGCCCAGGGAGCGGCCAAGACGCAACCGCCACCGAGCAGACAACGGGGGGGGGGGGGGGGGGGGGGGGGCAGAACCACCCCCGCCCGACCACAGGGGACGGCGTCAAGAAAATTGACTAATTAGCATGCAGTAACACCAAGTGTTGATGCTTAGTGCCCACTAGAAATAGATCTTAAGGAGTTATTGAGTATAGTGTCGTATAGTGTGGTATGCTCGAGCCCACTAGCAGCAACTAGGTTCCTGACTATATAAAAATAAAAACAATCAGATACAAAATACCAAATACAGGAGCAGCGAAAACAGAAGTTGTAACGATGTGGTGGCTCTCGTTAACAGGCAGAATCTTGGCAGGATTAAGTTGCCAAATTGAGATTAAAATATTCTATGTACATAGACCATATTTGTTTAAATCTTGATACTTGATTTTTATTTAAGGCAGAGATTTTTTCCATTGAGATATAATTTATTAGTAAGTTTAACCAGTGGTCGATATTTAGAGATTGTTTATTTTTCCAATTGACAAGGATTATTTTTTTAGCAATAGTAAGGGATCTATCTATCTATCTATCTATCTATCTATCTATCTATCTATCTGTCGGATATAAAAAGTCTACGCACTCCTGTTCAGACATCAGGTTTTTGTGATATAAAAAAAATTAGACCAAAGTAATTTTTTTCAAAACCTCTTCCATCATGATTGGAACATATAACCCGTACATTTCAATTGCAAAAAAATAAAAATAAAAAATAAACAACCGAGATTAACCAATAATATTCAAGCCCATGTTAAATGGGCGCCAGCACACACCAGTTCACTTGACTTTGATTAACCCCAAATCCATTTCAGATGTTCTAGCAATTATGAACAGAGGGCTCGCTAATAGAATATAGGTGATCTAACAAAGTGCTACAATTTGGAGTTCAAACCATCATTGTGAAAATGGCTTAGTACAATGTCAGCAATGGTAAAATATCCAATACATCTACAAATATATTTCTCGGTATTTTACAACCCACGCTGTACAACAATTATTTTGGAGTACATAGTCCAAGGTGTTGTTGTTGCTGACAAACAGACACAGCCTTCAAAGAACAAGCAGTTTTACTTTACTTTAGAAAACCCAAACCCCGAATTTAATCCCAACCCTAACAGTAACTAACCTTAAACCTGACCTGAACCCAACCCTTTTTGTTTCCTAATAGCATCAGTCTCACTTGAATGCAGAGGTGGCAAATCAAGGCCCAGAAAAGTAAAAACCATTGCACATTTTAGCCACAGGTGCTTTCATACTCAACCGGCTCCTGGGGAGATCATTTACCTGCCATGGAGTGGGGTATATGCCATGGAAGAGGCGGGACTGTTTTTGCACATCAGTTTGTTTCCGGTTCGGTTTGTGACATGTGGGCTGCGTCAAAAATATTTGTGCTTCCGACTTCGTGCCCCTTGGTTGCGCGTTCGCAACCCGGACCGGAAACAAACTGATGTGCAAAATCACGTCCCGCCTCTTCCGTGGCTTATACCTCGTAGAAGCACCTTTGGCTAAAGCCGAACTATGGCAGGTTTGTTACTTTCTGGACATGGATTTGCACCCTCTATTTGAATGTAACAATTAACAACATTTAAGTAACCTCAAAAGAGTCTAACATGTACTTGTTGTGTGGATTAGCATATGACAATTTTTATAAGATTATACAAATATTTTAATGCAACACATTGCATATCTTAATGATATATTAAAAACACTGTTATAGATTACTATGGATACCCTGTTAATAGTATGTAATATTCCAATATATCCATCCATCCATCCATCCATCCATCCTTTTTCTTAAACGCTTACTCCTCACAAGTGTCGCGGGGTTGCTGGAGCCTATCCCAGCTGGCTTCGGGCAGTAGGCGGGGTACACCCTGAACTGGTTGCCAGCCAATCGCAGGCCTGTTCAAGTATAGTAATTGAAATTTTCAAAGAGATTCATTTTTGATCATATTTAATGAAAATATCAATACCTGATGTGAGTATGCATCATGGTATGTATTTTTTTTTCACAACTTAATTGACAAATAGCCTACATATGGCAATTGGCAGGAAGTGATTATGACTAACGTTAAGTTCACTTTAGACCACCCAAGCATAGCAAAGATGAGGAAATGGAGGAAAATAAAATCCACGTGGCTGCTGGTGCATGCATGCATGGATTGATCCTTGTCCTGCATGGGCCTAATCCTTCTTGTTGAAGAGCCACTGGAGCAGCCAAAAAGAGCTCCGACTAAAAATATCACAGCCCCTTTCAATTTTCACAGCACATATTTGCGTGCCCAGATAATTGGCTGAAGCTCGCAGGCTAGTTTGGCCACGCCAGAGAAGAACAACGTCGACGACGAGCAGGGGTACCTTCTCGGGAAGACTCTTGTGATTCCTCCATCTGTGGCTACAAATCTGGCCACTGTCCCATTCCTGAGAGGATGGAAAAACACAGTCAAGCTTAGAAGTGGATCATGCCGACAAATAGTGCATCTGTGAGTCCCAGCTGGGGGAAAAGACACTCTTGAATTTCACTACTAGAGTCACTTGTCAGTGTACAAGGGACCCTTGGAACTTGCAACCAAAAATGTGGTCAATCGTCAAAACAGAGTCCAGAACCCAACGGAAAGTGCAATCAACCCATCTCCCTTGCCTCCCAATGTATTTTACTGTGTTTTCCCTGATTTATTTTCTCTGTAGAGCCTTTCCAATGATTACATTAAAGGGATAGTTTGGCTTTTTTGACATGAATCTCTTATTTCATCCTCACCTCCAGTGTGTGCGATCAGCACTGACGTACTCCTGACAGCGTTCTGTGACACGAGTTCTGGTCCGGTGTTGGACGAGAGGAAAATAGTCCAGCAAGTTGGCTGGGGTCACCTAAATAAAGCGTTTTTCTTCTAAAAACAATTTGTGGTCAAAAGAGTGATACATTTGCACACTAAACTCCTTTCTGAAAAAAATCAGACACCATTACTGCCAGCCACTACTATTCTGTTCGTTCGTATCACTGCGCGGCTCCCCGCATGCAGTTGATTGACGCGCACTAATCTACAAGTTGTTTGTCTTTTCGAAGGCGGAAGGATCAGCTGTCTGCAGTGCGTCGATTAGCAGTCTACAGGGCGACGCACAGTGATACGAACGAACAGAAAAGTAGTGCCCGGCGGTAATGGCGTCTGACTTTTTTCAGAAAGGAGTTTAGTGTGCAAATGTATCACTCTTTTGAACACAAATTGTTTTTAGAAGAAAAACGCTTTATTTCCGTGACCCCAGCCAACTTGCTGGACTATTTTCCTCTCGAGCAAAACCGGACCAGAACTCGTGTCACAGAACGCTGTCAGGGGTAAGTCAGTGCTGATCGCACACACTGAAGGTGAGGATGAAATAGAGAGTCATGTCAAAAAATCCAAACTATTCCTTTAAGCAGAAAAAAAATGTAAATCTTGTCGACATTTATTTTCTTCGCATCCTGCAATCTACTGCCACCGACATATTCCGTATACAGCACTAAAATATTCATTCAAACTGAAAATGAAAATGATCACCTATTTTGCTGTCCACTGTGTTATTTAAGTGAAATAATCAAGAAAACAGATTAATGACAAAAAACAAGGTACCACTGTACAAACTTGTTTACGGCATAGATCAGTTAATTGCGGCTTTTCACAACTGGGAGCAGGACTTGTTCCACATCGCCTGTGAATAGTGGGGTTCACTGTATTGTTTTCATAGACAGCATGCCTGCACCGCTCGTGAATTATGATTCTCCGCATGCACAAGGATAAGAAACTTCGTGGAAAGAAAATCAAACCCGATATAGTATTTAAATTTGTGCACACGGTCCTAATTAACTGTCAGTGAGTGGGTATATGGTATGGAATAGGGAACATTTGGAGTCTTTTGACACATCTTTTGAAATGATTCATGGCAGCGCTACTTGTGTCTGGTAGCAATAAAGTATTGTTTGCCTTGCAATTAAGCCAGGCACATGCATACTGACTATCGGGCCAACTTGAAGCATTTTGTCACAAAAACAGTGTGCATATAACCCGACAACACAATTGACATGTTTGCAATGCTGACTTTCGTAGTATACAGAATAATCTGGACAAGTCCTACTCACACTTTCTGTTCTTTCCACAGTTCAACCAGCTCAGCTGTCAGGCCGGCATCCAGGATGAGTCGACTCACAAGGGACACATTGCCTGTGATTGGAGACACATGCCATCTACATATCATGCAAGTCACGGCTTCAAACAAACAAACTTTGGATGGCAAAATGAATGGAAGAAAAACAAGCAACAATGTTACTGAAATCTAATTGAAGATTACTTGTCTTACTCTTTAATAGTTTTTGACCAGGGATGTCCAAACTTGTTCCACTGAGGGCCACTTACAGAAAAATGGAAGGAAGAAAAGTGGAAGCACAATTCACGTTGTGCTTATTAAACATTCTAATAATTCAATAGAATGTAGATAAGACGTGGGTAAAGTACGGCCCGGGAGCCACGTCTGTCCCGCCCACAGTCTCTGACCGACCTTCACAATGACCATGAAGTCCAACTAAAACGTAAAATATATGGTACTTTTATTTTGAATGTTATGTCCTATTATGTACGTGTGGACGCTAGTACAAGTAAATCTGCAGTATCATATATTCTTTGTATTGGGTGTATTATAAGTCATCACTGTATCATTATACATCAAGCAATGTCAGTAACTTTATACTTCCCACTTAGCTACTGTATATATTTAGGCGGCCTGAGGAGGAACGGATAATATCAGTTGCCGCACAAAATTAATGTTATGTCAAAAAATTTATTTACAATATATGTTCTCGAGCCCACACTAAAGTCTAAACATGGCATTCTGATTAATACTGTATTTGGGGAATATGACTTAAGGAGCAAAATTGACCAATTTTTATGGCTCTCAGGAGGCGGCCATTTTGCCTCTTGCTGTCGACTGAGCCCTGTGATGTTATTTCTTATTTGCAGCAGACGAGTGGCAAAATGGCCACCCACTGAGTTGGATAAAAACAGATGTGTTTTGCAGCTTAATACACATTTCCTGAATACGATACTAATCAGATTATGTGTTTACAATAATGTGGCTGCATATAACATTATTGTAAAGGAAATAGAACTTGACTTCTCCTTTAAGTGTAAATTAAGATGTAATTTTAAGGACTGCTTATTATAATTTGGTTTAAATTATATGCACCATATTTACACATGTAGGAATTTATTGAAACAAGACAATGTGATTTTTCTAGATACATTAAAAAAAAAAAAAAAAAAACGGTCAATGAGTGGTTAGCACGTCCACATCCCAGTACTGAGGATGCAGGTTCGAGTCCAGGCAGTTTGCATGTTCTCCCAAGCATAGCAAAGATGAGGAAATGATGCCTAAACACCAATGATGCCCGTGTGGGTCTTCTCCGGGTACTCCGGTCTCCTCACACATTCCAAAGACATGCTTAGCTGGTTAATTGAACACTCTGAATTGTCCCTAGGTGTGCTTGTGAGCGTGGATGGTTGTTTGTCTCAGTGTGCCCTGTGATTGGCTGGCGACCAGTTCTGGGTGTACCTCGCCTACTGCCCAAAGCCAGATGGGATAGGCTCCAGCACCCCGTGACCCTTGTGAGGAGTAAGCGGTCAAGAAAATGGATGGATGGATGGATGGATGGATGGATGGATGGATGGATGGATGGATGGATGGATGGATGGATGGATGGATAAAGAATATGCAATGAGCTACTAAAACACTTCAACTGTGACTGGCCCCCAGACAGACTTTGGATTTGGACATCCCTGTTTAGGACTCCAAACTTTTCAAAGGCAGCAGCTTAATGTGACCTTGGCTCCAAATGGATCGTGGATAGCTGACCCCATTAGCGGCAGCATAATGGCGGTAAGCTATACCGGCCTGTGTGATCCATTAGATGACGACTAATCAAACCCGATGAGTCACCGCGTAGAATGACACGGGGCTTCTAGGAAGCTCAGTCGATGGGGCCTGATGTCACCCTGCTCAGACTTGACTCATCAAATGAGCTGCTCTGCCCTTCAGACGCTGAGCACAGGGGTGAAGATTGCACAACTTCAAACATGAAAACAGACTGTGACGCATGCACACACACACACACACCCCCACCACCCACACACACACACACACACACACACACACACACACACACACACACACACACTGACAGGTCTCATGTTTATCACACTCAGTGTACATTGATGAAGGCCGAAACACCATCAGTGCGAGTATTTAGAAAGAAAAGCAAAACACTGAGAGAGATGCATGACTCACATGCATCTGGAGTGTTCCTATCAATGTACTGGTTGAAATCGAGGAGAAACTGGGTGTTGTTGAGCGACAACGTCAGCTCTTTGCAGTACTCCCTGAAGAAACAGCAACCGTCAGTTTCACTCTCGCCACCACATTTGCTCCGGCATGCGCAACGCTACGTTCAAAGTCGGGGAAAGTGGGCGAGGGCCGGGGCTTGGCCCACTCACCGTGGAGCGATGAAGGTGTGACCGAAGTTGTCAAAGTTCTCCAACTGGAGGGTTTCCATCACTTTGGGACAAAACAACACACACAGATATTCATTTACATCACATGACTTGCATTTTGGTACCTGCACAAATGATGTGATTTCAGATTCAGGTTCACAGATAATAAAACGTGCACGCGCACACACACATTTGTGGTCAAAAACCAGCAATGAAGATTTTCAACAACAGGATTTCTCGCTATTTCTTTGGCTCTGGGAGGAAGAATGTGGTGACCACCGTAGAGCCGCACCTAAAAACTATGCTTGGAAAGTAGTACACACTTCTTTGACCTGGCTGCGCTATAGCTTAAATAATAGGACCATAACTTACAGTGGAAAGGTGAAGCAAAGTTAAAGCTTAGGACCCACTTTTTACACTTCAATGATTAAGAATACAAAAATGTCACCTATAAATATTGCTTGCAGAGTTAATTATGATTTGACAGTTTAATGTGGAATGGTTGTTGCTGCTATGTGAAAACACGTATGTCCATTTTTGTCTTTTTTATTTTATTTTATTTTTTTTACATACTGAATGCAGACATAAAAAAAACAACGTAAAAATCGGGGCTGGGAGGGCAGAAATGCCCACATGACCTAGTAAACCAATCAAGACGCAAGACGTCATGTCTGTGACGGCACGTGTACTGCTATGGTCAAACAAACCAATCCAGCTCCTGGTGGTGCATTGCGTGGTTATCCAAAGGCAAGGGAAAAAAAATCAATAAATATGGTTACACGCTGTACTCACGGTTTGAGAAAGAGTGATTCGCGTGTCCGGTTTATTCCCTGCCCTAAACCCTCAAACAACTACCAAAAATGTCTGCGCTGGATCAAACTTTGTGGAAGACCACATGACCAGTTGAGTCCCTCCAAAATTACGTCTGCACTCTGCACAAAGTTAATGTTCTTCTGCTTGTCGCATTTTGTAGGCAGGGAGGGCCGTGCCACGGTAAGGTCAATTGGAAAATGCATTGGTTTCATTTTGAGACATGACTATATTTTAGAACTGTTTTTATATCACAGTGATCCTAATGCAAATAGATGGCAACTACACACAAACACACACGGCCACTGACACACATGCACACGGACACATGACATATTGGACAGATTTGAGGTGTTGCATAAAGAGAATGAGGTGAAGAGTGGCGGCTCATAAGGAATGAAATACTTACCTATTTGCCCTGTGACCCCGAAGAAGGAGGAGGAAAGTCAGAAAGTAAAGAAAGCAGTTGGAAAATATTTTCTTATAAACTAGAATATCAGAGCATGCATTGAAACAACACAGTCATAAACATCCAAAAGAAAATCTCTCCAAGCTGCGGAGGAGCGTTCAAGATCTCATAAATGACAAGACAGGCGTCGTTCGCTGTCATTCACGACCGTTCGTAGACTTTTTTAGCATGCATTCAGCTGGCGTGGTGGCGCTGTCTGCAAAAGCCATCACCGAACGGCCCACTTTGAACATTGTCATGGAAATGTGCTGCGGGATGAAACGACATCCTTCGCGTAAAAAGATGACAGGCAGATTTATTGGCTGGCTCCGTATATAGCACCCTCTTGTATAGGAACGCATGTTTATGCGCTACTACTTGGGGGGCAATTTTTCCTTATGTATCAGTTGGGAGATGTTCGTAGTGGTCCGGCTCTGGTGTGAAACTTAAAGAGGACTTAACATGGAAAATCGACTTTTAACAGCGTGTATACAAATAGTAGTGCCTGCCGATCAATGAAAGGTACTAAGGTGCTTCCCCAACAATGAGGGTGACCTTACCTTGAAGACCCAAATCAAATATTGATAATAAAATGAAAATATTTCAAATACATATCTCAAGTTTGATATGACAATGATAAACAAGATGAGTAAAGTTGTGATTATTCAGCTCTATGTTCTGATTTATGATGCTTTACCTACTGATACTCATTAAAAGACAATTGATAGGACCAAGGTGGGGCACAACATTTCAGTGCCCTGAGCTAGCCGACATCACATCCAAGCTTAGGCTCTATGTATGTATGTCATACGTCACTCACTGTCTACTAGAGTTATTAACTTACGGGTATGCATACTCAATAACAATACAGAAGAGTGAGGATTTCACCATTGATCTTGTTTTTGTTTTTGCTGTTTAAGTGGAAGTCAACCCATATATATATATATATATATATATATATACACATATATATATATATATACATATATATATATATATATACATATACATATATATATATATATATGTATATATGTATATATATATATATATATATATATATATGTATATATATATATATATATATATATATATATATATATATATATATATATATATATATATATATATAGGTATTCTGGATATAATATTGTATTGAGTTAAGCAGTCTTTATCCATCTCAGGGGTCGGCCATTTTGCCACTTGCTGTTGACTGAAGATGACATCAATGTTGCTAAGGTCTCAGGTAACAACCAATCACAGTAGAGCTTTCAGAAAACAGGTGAGCTGTGAGCTATCGTTGCCTGAGACTTGAGCAACATTGATATCATCTTCAGTCAGGGCCGGCCGAGGCTACAGGCGAGCTTGGCGGTCGCCTAGGGCGCCATCTTGTGGAGGGGGTGCCAAATTGCAGAAAGGAAAAAAATAAAATTTAAAAAACCCAAACACAACCCACCGCCACCCCACCTCCACCCTCGTGTTTTCTAACATAAAATATGTTATATAGCAAACATATTTTATTAAGTTCCTTTTTTTTATTACTTCTATTTCAAATAAATGACTGTGAGTTCACGACCTGTTGTCCCGGCGCCCTGAATCAGACCCGCTGCTGCCGCTTACAATGAAAGGTAGAGGGAGGGGTCGTATATCATCTCAGAGTGTAGTGGCAGCACTTTAGAAAGATAGATAGATGGTTGGCACACTTGTGTTGTTTATACATTGACATCGACAACAATGAAAAGGTCCAAGCCTTCAAGTGCTGCATTAAGAAAGCGGCGAAAGGAGGAGGAGGAAAAACGGGCCCAGGGTAGAGGTATGTATGTCAGTCAATCATCATTGTTTATAAAATAAACACGAAAATAGCGTTAGCTTCTTAGCTTGCTTGTAACTTGTTTACTGCACCATTACATCCATGCTAGTAGCTACTTTGCACACAAGAGTGGGGCAACGCTTGCTGAGTTTAAACTAAAACAGCCAGTAAGTCCAGATACCTGCAAATGGATTTGCATAAGTCATTGTTTCACATAACCACATTAATTTATTAATTTATTGAAAATTATGTGCTGGTTTAATGTAAAAATCTATATAGTAAATAAATGCATTTTTTGTTTTTTTTAACTAGATGCACTGAGAAAATATTTGCAGCCACAACAAGCACCTGCAGAAGCTGTGCTAAACAATCCTTCAGTGTCATCTTCACCAAAGGCTACTGAATGTAAGTGCATGGATGGTGCATTTAATACAAACAGCCATAATTTCTGACATTGTATTCTATCATAATGCAAATGGATTTGTTTTCCCTGCTTTAACACCAAAATAATTTGAAGTGATGTATTTTGTTTAATGTACAGCTGAAGCAACAGCCAGTCAAGCACCAATCAGCAGTACTTTGAGTGACACAAAGCTCGATCTTCTAGATCCAGGTGACTATTTCAGATATATCAGCTATTGCTGCATCATGTACAGTGCTCAGCATATATGAGTATACCACCTTTGAAAAATGTAAAGATTTTGTTCAATATCTCCCCGCGACCCTTGTGAGGAATAAGCGGTCAAGAAAATGGATGGATGGATGGATGTTCAATATCTCAATAAACATAAGAACAATCTCCAAAATATTGACAAAATGTTTTCTGTAGAATACGCACTTGACTCACAACATGAAAGTAAGGTTGTAATAGGATGCATAGATTACAAAATCTTCAATTTAATCAAATTAACTAATGCAAAAATAAAAAATGCAACCCACAACAAAAACGACTACATCTAGTATTTTCTATGAGCTCCATGACTGTTATGGGTAGCAACATGTCTGCTAGGCCTGGAATTAACAAGCCTTTTTCTCGGGGTCTAATATGTACTCTAATAAATAAATAAAAATAAAAAATAAAAAACTCTTAGCAGAGATGCAGTCATTTCTTAACTGGCCAAAATCCAATATGTCAAGCATGGAACTTTTAGTTTTTCTAGAGGAGAAAAAACTTCTAAAAATCTATCCCAACATGTGGGTAGCACTCAGAGTGGCCGCTACCATACCAGTGACTGTAGCATCAGCTGAGAGATGCTTTTCCAAGCTTAAACTAATAAAAAACTATTTAAGGTCTACCATGTCACAAGAACGGCGAACTGGACTGGCACTTATCAGCATCAATCAAGAAGTATCCAGGCAGCTATCCTTTGATGCACCAATTGATGCCTTTGCTGCAAGGAGGTCCCGGCGTGCACTATTTTAAGTATTTGCCGTTATGTTCCTAAGTTATTTAGTGAAGTTTTTTTGCACACTATTCACATTATCTGTGAATCACCTTATTGCCAAAGTTTTACGATATATCGACGTTTGTATATTGATACATTTACTATTTTTTGTATCTTACACAATTATTAATGTACATGGTGAAAACATTTTTAGGTTTTAAATACTGTCATTTTGCAAATATTGCAATAAAAAGTTGCATTGCATGTACTTCTGTTATTTTTCTTATTTTTATTTGTTTGTGGAATTTGGTATTTATTGCGTGGTGTGCTATTAAATATAATATATCTATAATTTTTGTGTGTGTGTTTTTTTTATGGGATTTGGGGGGGGGGCTACCATGTACATTTTCGCCTAGGGTACCAAATCATGTAGGGCCGGCCCTGGACGGATGCACAATATGTCTCCTTCAAGATGGTACACCGAATTTTAGATTCCATGCCTAAGCAGCACGGTGGGTTTTGAGCTATTTTAATGGCCCCGTAAATGTCGACGGAACCTTTATGGTGGCGAGGGAATGACACAAGGGCCAAAGTACTCAGTCAAAATCTCATCTATTGGGATAACTGCTCCATTAGCCAAACGGCTTTGTAGAGAGACATCAAAGTGATGAAAATGCACTAGAGACAGATGTTTTTTTACGCTGAACTCGCTGTTTTTTTGCCGCTAATAACACCCTGCGAGGCATCCTTAAGCTGTAAGTAATCGTCAACAGAGCGCTAAATGTAATAATCAGACAAATGCGCACAGGATAAAAGCATGCACGAACCGGAAGGAGCATCACATAACAAAAAAAGGACAGAGGAATCAGTACTTGCCCCAAGATGATGCTGTAAATGTCCAGCAGAGAAGACACACAGAGAAGTAGTTAGAGAATTTAGTAGAAAATCATACAGAAAGGATGTGGACTTGTTTGTGTATAACTTTATAACCAAAAGTGGAAGTCAAAAGTAAGATTGCAACACTCATTAAGTTCTTTTTGTTTTGTTTTTGTTTTAGTAATCATACAAGAAGAATCCACAGACTAAATTCTAGGCTTCATAAAAGGTGTTAAAGTCATTATTATCATTAAGCTAAATCATTTGTATTCTCAATTATTTTTCTCCCTTTGGTGGGATTAAATAAATTTTCTTCTTCCCACTCCCTTTCAGCCAGAATTGGATTTTATCTTTTTGGTTTTTTTTTCTCTCTCTCTCTCTCTCTTTTTTTTTTTCTTCTTTTGGAACCTGACACCAACTGTGTGCTTTATTATTGCCTGAAACAAAATAAAAATTTCATTATTTATAAGAGATTTTTATTTACTACAGTCAAACCTCGGTTTTCGAACATAATCCGTTCCAGAAGGCTGTTCTAAAAGCAAATTGTTCGAAATCCAAAGCAATTTTTCCCATTATAATTAACGTAAATAATTTTAATCAGTTCCAAGTCTAAAAAACTTTTTCCAAGTTTTTCTTTTTACTGTTTTACACCATAAACTGCACTGTATACTGTTTACCATAAATAGAAAAGGGTAGAAATAGACACTGTTTTATTTTAATAGAAGATATCCTATCTAAAATGATGAAAAAAAACAAAATGCACTTGCTTTTTTGGGACCCATGATTGGGGGCTAATACACGATGCAAAACTTAAAAAAAAATAAAAATAATAATAATAATGATAATAACAGTCAGATTTGCGTAAATAACAATGAACAGATCTGCTCCGAACGAACTTTGAACACGAATGTGCTACGGAGGAAGCATCCTGGGCATTCGAGTTAGCTCGGCTCCCAAGTGAGTCGCGTTCAGGTACGCTCGGCTTTTTCTCCCGAATGAGTCGCGTTCAGGTACGCTCGGCTTTTTTTCAATTTGGTCGAGAGCCGATTTTTTTGGACGAGTTCTGAGACATAAAATTCTCGAATTTTCTGGTCAAAAACCGATTTGGTCGAGAACAGAAGCGTTCGAAAAACGAGGTTTGACTGTACTTTAACAGTCACTTTTATTATAGCTTAAATTTCAATAACTAGAGACAAATGTTGAATGATATGACAGATTTTTTAATAATAAGGTTAATTGAACACGCTAAATTGTCCCTAGGTGTGATTGTGAATGTTTGTCTAAAGTGTTCCCTGCTGGCGACCAGTTCAGGGTGTACCCAGCCTGCTCCCCGAAGAAAGCTGGGATTGCTCCAGTACGCCCAAAAGATAAAGGATAAAGTTCTATTTTATAAAATGGCAAGATTACATAAAATTCAAAATTCAACCAGGTAACAAAAAAAAAAAAAATCATTTTATCAAGTGAATTTCAAAAATACAATTTATTCTTGCAAATTACCTTTCACTCTGGAAAACACACTTATTCTCTGAAAAACAGGACTAGAATCTTTCAAAAATTCAAAAATTCAAAATTCAACCAGGTAACAAAAAAAAAAAATCATTTTATCAAGTGAATTTCAAAAATACAATTTATTCTTGCAAATTACCTTTCATTCTGGAAAACACACTTATTCTCTGAAAAACAGGACTAGAATCTTGAAAAAAAAAATACATGCCTCGAAAGGGAGGGAAGTCAGATGATGATGATTATGATGATGATGATGATGATGATGATGATGACTTACCATTGGCCCAAAGCTAAGGTAGGGAGGAGTAATTGGTTTAGTATGTTATGGGCCTGACAATCACCATATTGCCAGAGCCATTTATGTGTTTTCCTGTGATTCTTTGTCAACTAAGTCATGGTAATCCGCCAACGTTGAATCGAGACAACTGCACTCTTCTTGTTTGTTCAAACTTTTTTGATGTTGCTGATTATTTATTTCTTTTCATTGAATTAAATTGAATTGCTTAGCAATTTGCCCTGTGACAAAGCACTACTTTTGTCTAGGGATGCACAATAATATCAGTGGCCGATAATTATCGGCAATTATCGACCAATTTGACGTCAAACAGATAAACCAGATAATAGAGAAATCTGCCGATAATTATCCAGCAATAATTATGGACATGCCATGTTGGTCCATCTGTTGTGGTCGTGGCTCATATCAGTAAAATTCAGCTTCATGGTGCTTAGACTTAGACTTGACTTTATTAATCCCTTTGGAATGGCTCCCTTTGGGTAATTTATATTTCCAGCAGCAATAAGAACAGATGATAAAATAAAAAATAATTCAATCAATCAATAAATACATTGAAACGTTGTGCAAAGTTTATACAATGTTTCAATGTATTTGTTAGACTTATAGTAGGACTCGAAAGTATATTTGTATTCAAGTTAATTTTGCAAACAATTATCGGCTTACTTGTCGGTTATCGACATCGGCACTTCTAAATTATTGGTTTATCAGTATCGGTTGAAAATAGCATTATCGTGCATCCCGACTTTTGTCCAAATGAAGCTCTTCAACTCACTTTAGCACCAAGAGGCCACCAGTTGTATTAAAAATTATTTTGCGGACCCCCAACCTATGGCTTGTGGACCCTGAATTTGGGAACCACTGATGCAAATAATGCATTTTAGAATTCAATACCATTGTTGCTGCATATTTTTTGTCCAAATTGATTGCGCCAGATGGAAAAGATGAGCGCAGGAAGGCAAAAGAGATACAATAGAAGCCGAAAGCCTAAAAGCAAGTGAGAACAAAAGAAAGGAGGGAATCAAAAAGTTTAGGGAGGATCAAAGGAACCTCAGCACTCAGGCTGGGTCACTGACAAGGGTTTCATGTGTTTGACTATGCATGGGAGTCCATGGCCGCTGACCACTACAAACGAAAAAGCACGGTGGGGATGCGGCGCACAAGGAGCGGCCTGCGGTTTCAGATGGGAGGCAACAGTACTGGTGACCCAATGAGATATTTGTCAGGGAGTTGCTCATGAAGGGCCGATAAAAGGAAATAAAAGCGCAGTTTACTTGATGATGGATGGTGTTGCACTCACACATTGCTTGCTTGATGTCATCGCCCAGTTTGGCTTGAATGAAGTGCTCGCTGTATTTCGGCAGAACCAGAGCCAGGCTACACAGGAAAGGCACACGACAATTTGTTTTAGTTGGTTAAGAAGAAGTATGTTGTGTATGTTTTTGATGATGTAGTCTCAATTCATGTGTTTATCTGTCTATTGTAGATTGTTATCTTATGTTTCTCTATCTACATACAGTCAGGGGCAAAAAATATTAGGCCGCCTTTGCTTCTTTTCTGAAAGGAAATTGAGGAAAATGAATAAAGTGAGTTCTTCAGTTAAACAGAATGGTTTCTGTCCTTTTGTGGCATCTTTAGACACTTTTCGGCGGCAATTACTTTTGATGTTTGATATTTGCAGCAGGACATTCTCCCAGGAATAGTGGGTGTTCACTGTGCTTCCTCCTTTTTCCTCAACACGTTTTTATATATATATGTGAACCAAAATATAGTGCATAAACGGAGATAATATGTTTTTGAAAATTTTGTTCGTTCAGCAAATTGTTCACGAACCGGGCATTCATTAACCACTAGGTTTTCCACTCTACTGTAGGCCTCTGGAGCCTGACATTTGAATCTATGGTCAACTCTTGTGACTTAATTGTATCCTTCATGATTGAGTGACCACTCAGTGATGAGTTATCAGTGGATAGGCTTAAGTAGCACAATTGACAGTGCATACGATCTTCTAGAGAGCTCAGATGACTCACCTGTAATCGGTTCCATTGACTGGAGCCCAAGTGTATGTTCTTACACCTCTATCAATATATCTCTGCAAGATGATACACATATGAAATTTAGATGCATCAAATTGAAAACATTTTTTTTTTTTTTTTTGTAATTTAAAACCAAAGTCTCTGACCTCATCCTGAGTTTTCACCAGGGTCCGAATAGTGCGCTCACCCGTCTCGCCATCAATCATCATTCTCCTGATCTGGAGGGTGACAGGTGCACCATTTCAATTACTTACCGGTACCTTAAGAACCATATCACAGATATATCCTTTTAAAAAAAAAAATTAAAAAAAATTACAATGTAATGGAAAAGATCATTTATTTTTGTAATTCCATTCAAAAACGTAAACGTAAGCACTTCCTACAACGACACCCAAAACCAGTAAGGTAATAAACATGTTGTCAAGTTTAAGAGACTACAAAACGAATAACGCTATCAGAACTTTAGTTAGTAAAGTAACTTGCGCTGTGGGAATGATGGCTTGATCGCGAGATGCTGTGACTATCGCGAGACCGGTAGCGAGACTGGGAAAATCTAACATGGCGGCGCCCTGCTGCTAAAATAGAATTAGCTTTATATTTTTAATTAAACCCGAATTTAACGACTAGATAAATTGGATTTTTTTCTTTTCTAAGAAAGATCTGAAATATTATCCAGTGTGGACGAACTCGAACGCTTTATTGATGATTATTTTTATAGCTGCGCGATGGATGATCTGGTGGCTAGTCGTGACAATCCTTCGAAAAAAAGGAAAAATGACTCATCAACAGATACGGATGATTTAGTAACCGCTGACGTATCGGTGAGTATGCTGGATTCCATAAATAAAAAACTTGACGTCCTCTGTCTTAACCGCGAGGACGTCAAAGAATTAAAGGCAAGTTTGGAATTCGTTAGCCAACAGGTAAGCGATCTCCAACGAGATAATTCCGAGCTACGCTCCTCTCTCGTCGCTGTCACAGCCGAGTTGGAGACGATTAAAAAGGAAAATAAAATGCTAAAGGAAACGGTCTTAGATGTTCAATCCCGTAGTATGCGGGAAAATCTAATATTTTCAGGTATATCCGAAAATACCCCAGATAATCCAGAGAGCGAGATAAAAAAAATGTATGACATTATCGCTAAAGATCCCTCAGGAGATGGTAAATAATATCTCTTTTCACCGTGTACACCGGCTCGGAGCTCGTAAGGGCAATAAGCCCCGTCCTATTATTGCTAAGTTCGAACATTTTAAGCATAAAGAATTGGTAAAAAGTAAAGGACGGGAGCTCAAAGGGACATCTTTCGGGATGAATGATCAATTCCCAAGAGAGATAAACGAGCGGCGAAAAGTACTGTTTCCTATAATGAAACAAAATAGACAGGAGGGTAAACGGACTTCGATGGTCGTTGATAAATTATATATCGACGGCCAGCTATTCCGAAACCCAACCTCGACCCCTTGGCTGTTCTAACTGATAATTGGTAGAGCAGAGTATTGTGTGATTATTTGACGTATGTATATGTATGTGTATGTATATGTGTATATATGTATATGTATGTATATGTATATATATGTGTATGCATATGTATGTATATGTATGGATAATGGGTTACGAAACTGAGAATATGAATTTATATCATGTATAGGCTATATAATAATAATAATAATAATAATAATAATAATAATAATAATAATAATAATAATAATAATAATAATAATAATAAAAATAATATAAAAATATATTCTTAAAAAAAAAATAATTATAATAAAAATAATACTCTCGCTTAGGTCACTATTTACTGGTGTATTGTTATGTTGAATCCCCCACAGATTTCCTTCACACTCACTTCCCCCCTCGTTTCTTCACTATTATACTTATCTACTTGTTATCTCTCTCTTTATATAAATTGCCTAATTACTCTTTTGCTATCCTACAATATGTTAATATTAATAAGCAGCTCATATAGATGTATACATAAGACTGAGTCTATATTGCTTGTATGCAGAAATTAGTTCTGGTCTCCTGGAATGTGTGTGGCGCTCGCTCCCAGGCAAAAAGAATAAACATTTTAGACCATCTCTCAAAATTTAAGGCAGATATTTGTCTCCTACAAGAAACCCACTTACAAAAATCAGAAGAATAATTATTTATAGATAAAAATTTTAGTCAAGTTTACTCTGCCTCCTATAATAGTAGACAAAGAGGTGTCTCTATACTTATACATAAGAATTTATTCTTTACTCTAAATAATATAGTAATAGATTTAGAGGGCCGATATATTATTATCCAGGTAACTATATTTAATAAAGTATATACAATTGGTAATTTATATGCCCCAAATAATGATGACCCGGATTTTTTCCATGAATTTTTCTCTCGGTTACTCGATTTAGCAACAAATTCTACTATTATTATTGGAGGTGATTTTAACACGGTCTTAAACCCGTTAATAGATCGTTCTAATAATACGATATATACAAGGCGATTACGATCCGCTAAAGTAATAGATGAATATATGGAGGATTTTGGCCTCAGCGATGGCTGGAGACTTCAAAACCCAACTAAGAAGGAATTTACTTTCTTCTCTGCTGTGCACCGATCATTCTCAAGAATTAATTTTTTCCTGACAAATAATTCTATTGTTGATAAAACTGCTATAAAAATACATTCTATAATTATAAGTGATCATGCACCAGTCTCCCTCACTCTACAAATTGACTCTACCTTTAAACTTCCCCCGATATGGCGTTTTAACATCTCATTACTGAAAGACGTAGAGTTTGATAAAATTATTAGAAGGGAGTGGGCAGATTTTTGGGAAATAAATGACTCTCCAAATATATCTCCATCTCTTCTCTGGGAAGCAGGGAAAGCGGTAATTAGAGGGAAAATTATATCATATTCAACTTATAAAAAGAAACAGGATCAAAAATTAGAAAAATACCTGGAAGATAAAATTAAACAACTAACGGATGAATATGCATTAAACCCAAATAATCAAATATGGACGGAACTACAGAATATAAAAATACAGTTAGATAACATGTTATCTAAAAAGATAGAGTTTATAATACAACAGTTGAGATATAATAATTTTGAACATAATAATAAATCAGGTAAATTTCTGGCAAATCAACTTCAACGGAATTGGGAAAAATCTCTTATAACGGCTATTAAAGATATAAATGGTGAATGCACACAATCACCAGAAGAAATTAACCATATTTTTTATAACTATTATCGAAATCTATACTCAGAAATTAATAGACCTAATCCTGAACATATTGAGGTATTCCTAAATAGCTTAAATATACCTGTTATCTACTGAACATAAAGATATTCGAGATGCCCCGCTTACTATAGATGAGTTGTATCGTGCTTTAGACAGTATGCCTAATGGCAGAGCACCTGGTCCAGACGGCTATCCGGCTATATTTTTTAAACATTTCTGGTTAATGTTTGCTCCATTATTTCTAAGAGTAGTAACTGAAATTAAAAGTAAGGGTGATATACGTCAAAATATGAATATAGCAGCAATTAAACTTTTATTAAAGCCAGAAAAAGACCCCACCCTCCCGTCAAGTTACCGACCGATATCACTAATTAATACCGATATTAAAATTATCGCTAAGGCCTTGGCATCTCGACTAGAGATAGTAATCTCGACAATTATTCATAGCGATCAAACAGGTTTTATTAAAGGTCGTCATTCTACTAATAATATTAGGAGGCTCTTTAACTTGATTAGTATGTCACAGCGGTATGATAAAAAGGCAGTTGTTATTTCGCTGGATGCAGAAAAAGCATTCGATAAAGTTAACTGGTCCTTCCTCTTTGCTGTCTTAAATAAATTCGGCTTCGGGGAGTCATTCATTCAATGGGTCTCAATATTATATGATTCTCCTAAAGCTACAGTTACTACTAATGGGATTACATCACAGAGTTTTACTCTACAAAGGGGAACAAGACAAGGGTGCCCGATGTCTCCTTTATTATTTGCTATATTTATTGAGCCGCTTGCATTAGCTATACGTCAGGATAGACGGATCCAAGGAATCCACTCCGGGACAATAGAACATAAAATTAATCTATATGCCGATGATATATTACTCTATTTAGAAGAACCTGCTATCTCGTTAGGGGAAGCATTTAACTTAATAACTAAATTCTCTCACTTATCAGATTACTCTATTAACTGGACAAAATCAACATTATTACCTATTACAGAAAATTCATAGAACCCTACAAGTCAGGATCCACACTACTCCTTTCCTACAGGTAATTTAAAATACTTAGATGTTAAAATTTCACCTAAGTTAACTGAATTAACTTCTTTAAATTTTTTACCATTATTGGATAGCATCCGTAGTGACCTGGATCGTTGGAATAATCTTCCGATCTCTTTAATAGGACGGATAGCTACTATAAAAATGAAAGTTTTACCAAAGATTAATTATTTATTTTCAATGATTCCATTTAAACCTACGTCTAACTGGTTCCAATCGCTGGACTCTGCTATCATAAAATTCTATTGGAATAAAAAAAAAAGCCAAAATTAGTCTATCTACTCTTCAGGAAAGTAAATCTAAAGGAGGTTTAGAGGCACCAAACTTTATGTACTATTATTTAGCTAATCAACTACAATATCTTGTGCTATGGACACAACCCAACAGAGATACTAACTGTTGGTTGGAATTGGAGCAGAAGGGTTGTAATAATCTTAGACTGTTAGATTTACTCTTTATTACAAAATCAATAAAACGACATAATTGTTTTAAAAACCCAATGATAGCCGCCACCCTGACTGCCTGGTGGAAGGCATTAGAAATTACAAACTCCCAATTGGCGCCCTGAGGGCTCTCTCCCATTTGGCATAACCCCGACTTTCAACTTAATAATCAGTCGTTCCATTTAAGCTTATGGGAGCAGAAAGGAATTACACACCTTCATCATCTTTTCGCAGATAATAAGTTTATATCGTATACAAACTTGGTCCAGAAATATGAAATAAAAAAGGGAAATTTCTTACATTATCTGCAAGTTAAAAATATGGTTAAGAAACAAATCCCAACACTTCAGGATACGCTCCAACTGCCTGTCTTAGCTAAAGATATTATAAAGCTTTCTCCAACAACAATAAAGAAAATATCAAAAATATATAAGTTATTTTTATACACAAATAAAACATATTTACCGACTTTAAAATGGGAAAAATACTTGTCTATAGTTCCGGAACCAGACTTTTGGACCCAAATCTGTGAAAATGTATTTAAAATGACCAAACAGACAAATTTGCAACTTATCCAATATAAGATACTTCATAGAACATATATTACACAATATATGATGAAAAAAATGGGACTCTCTGACTCCGACATTTGTCTCCAGTGCTCACAAAACACTGCCGATACTTATCTTCATGCTTTATGGTCATGTACTCCAGACCGTGGTTGACGGCTTCTTTCTTTGGTGGCGGTCCTTATGCATGCCAGATCCATCGCACCAGCATCTACTGAAACTCAAACAGAATTTGCCTCTCCCTCCCACAGCCCCTTGAATCAGTGGGTGCTGGTGTCTGTGGATCTCACTGCTTTATCTATCCTTCCCTCCTTCCTCTCTTTAGTTTTTCCTCTGGTCACTTGAGATCTCAATTTATTAGAAGTATGAGGTTTCTGGGGTTGGCATAAGACTCTGGTTTTGTAACCACGCAGGAGGGGTTTGGTTGCTGCTGGATTTCACTTTGATGGATTGGATGTACTGGCTTCTATGGATCTCACTCTGCCTCATCGATCCTTCCCTCCTTCCTCTCTTTAGTTTTTCCTCTGGTCTCTTGAGATCTCGCTAATTTGTTGGAATTTAGAGGCTTCCGGGGTTGGCGTAAGACTTTGATTTTGTAACCATGGGGAAGGCAGGAAGTGTTTGGTCGGTGCTGGATTTCACTTTGATTTATCTTTCTTTTCTCTTTATTTTTTCTGACCTTTTCTCTGGTCTCCTGACCATTTGAACCTCACGACTCTGGCAAGATTCTGAAGTACCTGGTTAAGGCGAAGGGTAATGGGATATTTACAAGGTTTTAGGTGAATTAATGAGTATAAATTTATACGTATTTGCATGCACGCGCACGCACGCACGCAAACGCACACACGCAAACGCAAGCAAACGCACGCAAACGCACGCACACATACACACACACACACACAAAAATAAAAAATAAAATAAAAGAGCAATGATGATAAGACGTTGAATCGGTAAGACTACCGAATGAACAATTCTGAGCTCTTTAAAAAAAAAAAAAAAAAGAACCATATCACAGAGCAGCTCTACTTTTAAAGTTGCAGTACTGTCCGACGGATTTCCGTTGCTCTTTGTAAACACAACTTTCAAAACTGACGCTTGACGAAGTCGAGGACAGCAGCCAACCACGAACGAGCATGAAACCAGTCCACCAATCAGGAGTGAGGGTTGCACAACGGAATTTGCATATGCCACTGATAGTAGCTTGCCTTCGAGGCTTAGCTGGAGGGAAAACGTTGAGTCTCCGCCCAGAAACGTCCGGTCAGGCCAAAACAAATCCATCGGACAGTACCTTTAACACTGTCAACAGTACCTCCACTTTAATGTCATTCTCCAGCTCGGCGTCCAGGAAGTCGAGAGTAACCGGTTCCTGGAATTTTGGATTCTACAAGAAATAATTTTAAAAAATTAAAACAAAGACTTTGAATGAGGTTGGGAAATATTTCAGTGGTAGCCTTTTTATTGTGCAACTGAATAATACAACTCATGGGCCTATTTTTAAGTTGTTTTGTCATATTCATTTATTTCCCTCTCCTTTTTTGTTGATAATTAGTTAGTGCCTGATGCAATGAAGATTGTCCATGTGTCTGCAGTTTTGAGACAATGTTTCAAATGTCTATTATACTGTATCTCTATTACACTATATCTGTCATGGCAGCCCATATTGAAGGGAAAAAAGAAAAACTTCTATCTTCAGATCAAAATCACACCTCTTCCACATGTGAACCAAAATCTGATCCATATTGGATATCTGTCAATATGAGTGCAACATAAGGGTGCAAATCAGATAGCTTTTGTGTTTAGGTCTGGGTCAGTACTTAATGAGTCCACTAAATGTAGCATCTAAAAAATGTACACAAAATCACGAGTCTGATTTGAGTAAAAGTAACACTGGGCCCTTACTACATGATGTCCTAAAAGTCACTACACTATTTCGTTTCAGGTTTCATTTGGACTGATGTGAGGACATCAGCATCTCATTGACATTGAATTCCGCAGAGCTTGCTGATGAGCCGATCCTTTGAATCAGGTGTGTAGGAGCGGGGAAACCTCTCAAACATGCAGGACTGTGGACCTCGAGGACCAGAGTTTGAGGCTTATGTGATAATCTTCTGCTTGAAGCCTTTGAACAAAATGAAGTCGGTACAAGTAAAGGTTTATCACTCTCTGAAGCATCTGATGAATTGAGCTTGGTGATGTTGAGTTCCAGTGCAGCCCCCTGGACTGACATTCCCTATATTTGCAAACTTGCCTGCTTTATATGTTTGATGTTTTCATTAGCGGTGATATAGCAAGCATTCCGCTGCGTGTTTTGTCTACAACAGATCCTGTTTTCGATTTTGCAATACTGCCTCAATTTCAATTGGCTAGCAATTTAGCAAGAGAATAGTACACTTACAAAAACTATGCTGTCAAATGTTGACAGCCTACCATTAGATGAATGTTACCTAAAACAAAATAAAACAAAATAAGTGCATAGTGACTTTTGGGACAACCTGTAATGTGCCATGTTTAAAGTAAAACATCTGTGTGGTTTTATGGTGGTATAAAATGAAATGTGAGCAGAATGACGGTGCTATTTTAGTGCCCGTATATGTGCCAGATGAGACAGTGCCAATGAGTTGAAGGGACATTACGGTGCTGAAAAAATATTAAGCAGTACACTTACATCACATTAAATGCACAGTTAAGATGTGTGTAAAATATTCAATGACACATTGAAATTGCATGAGTTCCTTACGTTTGGCGGTAAGTAAAAGAAAAAAAGTGCAATGAAAGATGAGGCATCTCAGCATGAAAATGGGAGAAGGGGAACAAAGAATAAATGATCAAGGGCAAGCAATGACGCATGAGACAGAAGAAGACATCAAACACATTGAAGGAAGACAAGAAAGGATATGAATAGAACTGAAATGGTTAATGAAAGGAATTCAAATAAAGAGAGGAGGGATTTTTTTTTAAAAGCAATAACTTGATATGTTGGAAACAGGAGATATATTTTACACATTGGAGGGACTTACTTTACCCCAATTGTCTAAAATAACACCATCCTAGAAAGTCAGATTGGGAATTATATTTTGAATCACAATGCTAATGCTAAATAGGGTATGCTAAAAAGAAAACTGCGGTAAAATATGCACATACTCATCTATGGCTACTAAACTGAATGACTAGTTTTATGTGCAAAGCCCTGAAAGATCTCACCTCATGAAAAGTGACAGCATACTTATTATAGAGCCTTGAATTTCTGTTCTGGATACTTTTCTGGGAAAATCATGATAAAGGGTTTTATAAAATAGTTTTCATAGTGGTTGGTGGGGTTGTCAAAATACAGGTGTGGCATAAAAAAGTAGTGTGCAGGTTATTCCTCTGCCAAAAGCCAATAAAACATTTACCTACATGAATTAGATAACCAGTTTTCTTGTCTAAGTATCTGTAGAAAAAGTTGAGAGCGAGATCTTGGTTGGATAAACCTTACCTTAAGTGTAAAACATTGCTATTTTTAACCTACAACATGGCAGGTTAATGTAGTCTTTAGCCAGTTAGCCAATTTACATCTAAAGATAACCTTAATTAGCTACTTAATGTTGATATAAGTTCAGGTGAGCTTCAGCTAACTGTAACTGAACAATATGCTTATTTTCATCTGATGTGAAAATGTGAATGCAGATCGAGTTCAGGTTAGCTGCTAACCTTTCTCTGAAGCTCACCTTAACCCAACTAAAGGTTAAAAGGTTGTGTATTCCATTGTACCTTAAGGTTGCTATGTGGAGTATACAATACAATCATAAGGTTAAGTTTAGTTCTAGTTCAATGTTTTCTATACAACTGAAGTCAACTGTACTATTTGTCTATTTTTGGTCTAAAAAACAAACGGCAAGCTAATTTCAAGAGCATCATGTTGCCAAACATTAATGTGGGATAAGGGTTAGCTGTAGACCAAAGTCAAATAGGCCTATCCAGCTGAAGCTTACCTTAACTGCACAATGTAATGTTGTGGCACCTACCTTTGGCTGGAGATTGGGATGCAACAAGACATAGCCGTTTGGATCAATGGCGAAGTAGTATCCGTTCGGACCAATCTGATGAAGACAACATAGCAAACAGCAAATTTACAAGTAGGCAAGTTACAATCAATCAATCAATATTTTGTATTGCACTTCTCATACAATAAATGCAACTCAAAGTGCTTTACATGGTTTAATATTTGTACATACACCGGCTTTAATGTGATCTAAAAAACAAACAAATAATGCCGTTTGACTGACTGTGAAACGTGGCGTGAGCTTCTTGATGTCTTTCAGTGACACGTCGATGCCCATCACTCCGAGAATGAGCTGATTTTGATGCTGAGAGACAGACATGCAGTGAAATACATCAGCTGGCCTCTATACCGTTGATTCTTGTACATCTGTGATCATGTGTCAACTTCACCACACCTCTCCGTTCCTGTCGTCTTTGGTTTTGGTCTTATTGAAGACGGGAAGGGTCCCGGTAATAACCAGACCGAGTTCCTGAGTAAGGCACAAACACAAAAGGTCTATAATACCTTAAATTTATTTTTTAATGTCTTGTATACAAATAGTTGGGTCGTGCCTGCCCACCCATCAACAGGTTTGGGGAGTCCTGGTCCAGAAATTAAAAACTCTGCTACAGATTGGTTTTAGCCATAGATGCTTCAACTCAACTGGCAGGTACATGAGTCCCCACCTGTTGATTAGAAGTACCTGTGGTGAAATTGAAACTGTTTCAAGGTTTTTAATTTCTGGACCTGGATTCACCATCTCTGTTGATAAGTGATACATTGAGTCAGTCTCATAGGCGAACTAGGCAGTCGCCCAGGACGACATCTCGTGGAGGGCGCGCCAAATTGCAGGGCGAAAAAAATAAATAAATAAATAATATTTTCCCCAATCATTTCTTTCTTTCTTTCATTTCCAAATAAGTGACTGTGAGATCATGACTTGGCGCCCTGAACCTGAGTGTTGCGCACTAATAAGGGTTTTCAATACTATTAACAAGGACAGGGATTCTAAAATCGAATACCAAATGATAGTTTCAGTCACATCTTTTCTACAGTTCCAGCCCAGCTCTGCTATTTTATCTCTTCCTCCTCATGGCCAGTCTTACCCTGGCTGGGGAATGCATGTCTTTTTCTTTTTTTATCTTTTCTTTTTTTTTTGTAATTTTTTTTATTACTATTATTAGTTACATTACATCTCAAGGTAACTTGCCGACAAATACACTCGTGGAAAGAACATCAGAAAAACATTGGACAATAGTTGGCACATTATAAAAGTGTCTGTTTTGTGTTATGCTAATGTGCTTACTCTTGACTTTGCACGAGCTTACCCATGTCATCTGTCAGGTGCACACGCTTCAGGACTATGTGACAATTAAAAAAAAATAAAAAAATAAAAATCACGTTTGGCCACATCAGCTTCTAAAGCTCATCTTTTCTTTGTTTTAGCCTTTTTAGCACCTGTCTTTCTGCGTTCCATCTTTATGTGTTTATTTCTGCGTGTGTCTCTCCTGCGGTTGAGTCAAGCTGAGCTATTAATTCGTTCAAGTTACGCTATTAAGTAGTATTTATTACGGAAGCAATAATTAGCAAACGCACTATTCTGAAACTCCATGCTAAGCATACTGATTGGCTGTCGTCACCCAATGTGCAAGCAGTGGTGGGGAGGGGGCATTGGAGTTGGAGCACAGAGAAACCGAGAGAGAAAACGAGAGAGAGAGAGAGAGAGAGAGAGAGAGAGAGAGAGAGAGAGAGAGAGAGAGAGAGAGAGAGAGAGAGAGAGAGAGAGTCAGACAGACGCTTGCTAAACTAATAGCGAATGCTTGTTTCAATCATTCTGCACAAAATAGCGGCCCAAAGCCTGATTTATGGACCACCAGGCCAACCAAGTGGGAAAATTCACGCCACTCCAACTTTGTCACTCTGGGCCTGGCAATGTTTACCAAAAGCACGTTATTGTATAATTTTGAAATTAGCGAATTAGCGACCTCTGGTGGCCCACCGGGAAACTGCCCATTAGTCCCGCCTTCTCAAGACGGGCCTGCTCACCAGTGCATCAAGATACACGTTGGTCCACTGGACTTGTTTGGCCTGCTTGTCTGCCAGAACCATGGGTCTGCCCAGGACATCTAGGTACTCCTAAATTAGCGAGAGAGAAAAAAAAACACTGAGTCATGTCTGGAAATAGATGACGACAATGTATCAAACATTTTATAAAATGACCTGTGTGTTGATTCGTATGGCTCCGATGGAGGGGATCTCATAGAAGTAACCTAGAGTCAATAAACAAAACCAGAAGATGGATCATATGACGGCATATGTTGCAGACAATGTGAATGTGTGTGCTGCTGCACCTTTGTTGGAGCAGGCCATCCACTGAATGGGTCCTTTGTCATAGTTGTGCTGTCCCACGGAGAAAGTGAAGATCCTCACCTACAGCATTATGACATTTTAACTCAGGTTTCCTTAGCATGGTTCCTTTCTCTCAATATAAGGTGTAACAATAAGATGTAAAATTGCACACTGTACTGAGCACAACATGCCTCAGTCTCGACTTACTTTAGTAGTAATTATGCTCTGTTGTCTCAACATGCACACAAGTTTTTAGTTTTTTGCTAAAAGAAAAAAAAATGTGAAAAAGACAGCTGCATAACTCAGCAGAAGTAACATCGACAAGAGAATTGCTCTTCAGGCCTTTTGTTGTAAAAATAATAATAACAATAATAATAATAATAATAATAATAATAATAATAATAATAATAGTAATATTATATTAATAATAATAATAATATAATATAATATAATATTACATATATATATATATATATATATATATATATATATATATATATATATATATATATATGTATGTATTTTGCTATGTCTGAATGAAAATGATTCTGGAATGACCCCCAAGGCTAAACACTTTATGACTGCAAGCAATTACACGTTGTCATGTGTGTTACCAACTTTTTTGTCAGCATTGTATTTCTCCAGGATGGTCCGTGCTCGCTCTTCTCCTCCATCGGTAAACAGCATGATGATCTTATTACAGTTTGCTCTGCTGATATTTGTCTGTTCACACACAAAAACATGAAGATTATTAGACTTTGGTCTACGCTGTATTCAGTCACACTATTTTTTCAATTTGATATATTATTATTATTATTATTATTATTATTATTATTATTATTATTATTATTATTATTATTATTATTATTACAATTTTGAATGATGTGTTAAATGTAATGCTGAATCCAGCCCACGCATGTCATGGTACAGCTAAAAAAAAAAAAAATATATATATATATATATATATATATATATATATATATATATATATATATTCTAACAGAAGTAGCAGATGTAGCCAGCAGATGGCAGCAAACATCAGGACATTATTAAAGCTGTAAAAAGCCGCATCTTTCATGCTCTCGTAACTTATACTATATGTATAAAATTAATTGCATACACAATGAAGGCAAGATGTACCCCCAAAAACACATACTAATGGTGTTCATCAGTTTTTTTTAAATTATATAATTTAATTGATAATAATAATGAGCTAAGATAATAATAATCAGGCAGCTATGCCTGATCCGGGGTCCTCTGACAGGTCCGGTAAGCTTGCAAACTTGTGTTTTTTTTCTTGGTGTGCAGGAGAAATGTGATGAAGTATGGCGTTATCAAAAGTCAGAAATGGAGACACTGAGAAGTGAATGGACTGAAGCGTATGCTTTAATTTTACCGGCATCGAGCACTACGAGCCCCGTGTATCAGTCTACGAGTGCTCACTATGCGTGAAGTTGATTTTGGGAACAGCACAAAATACTTTTACCGACTGCTTGAGGAATGTTTGTAAGCAATGGCAGACACACTATTTGAAGAGAACGAAGGAGAGCAACTTAAGTCTGTCAAATTTGCTTGTCATCCACAACAACAACAAGAGCAGATCAGCACTCGGAGGATGCACACTCAGATGGACAGCACCATCCCAAGTGCCCGGTGTATCTCACTAGCTGAGGGTGAATCAATCAACTGATATACGTGACAATCCTCAACTTTTGGTCCGATCCCATCACGAGGAGACTAAAACATTTATAGAGTTTTGGGTATCACAGCTTTGAAAACACACACACGAGAGGAGAGGACATATATTGAGACAAAAAGGAAATGCTGAACGAGAAAGGATATCCATCAATTTTCTTGACCACTTATTCCTCACAAGGGTCGCGGGGGGTGCTGGACCCTATCCCAGCTGGCCTTGGGCAGTAGCCGGAGGACACCCTGGACTGGTTGCCAGCCAGTTGCAGGGCACACAGAGACGAACAACCATCCACACCCACAAGCACACCTAGGGACAATTGGGAGCGCCCAATTAACCTGCCATGTACGTCTTCGGAATGTGGGAGGAGACCGGAGTACCCGGAGAAGACCCACGGGGGTATGGGTAGAACATGCAAACTCCACCCAGGAAGGCCAGAGCCTGGACTCGAACCCGAGTCCTCAGAACTGGGAGGCAGACGTGCTAACCAGTCTTCCACCGTGCTACACGAGAAAGGATATAATGTGAAAATTGTAGTATTCATAACGAATGGAAGCTTTTTTTTTTTTTTTTTGTCAATTAATTGACATGTTTACAATTGAAAAAAGAACAGAAAATGAAATTATTGCTGGTGTTTTTCATGTCTGGACCCCGGTCAATTGGGCTGATCGGGTTAGTGGACCTTCGGCCAATTTAGTTGAGGACCCCTGCTCTACAGTTTACTGCTCTAATATGAAAAAGCTGACTAAAAAGAAAAACTCAATTGAAATGAAACAAATATTCTCAAACAGAAAAACTAATTGAACTGGAAAAAAAATAAAAATAAAAATAAAATGACCAAAAATAAAATATTGAAAGGAGGTGATTACCACAGCGAGCTGCTCAAATGCAAATTCAAATCCCTTGGTGTAGTTGGTGATGCCCTTGGCTGTGATGTTTTGCACGGCATCCTTCAGCAGCTTCTTGTTCCTCACGTTGGCTTGAACCAGATGGTCGAAGCACGCCGTTTTCTTCACCATGGTGTTGAACTAAGAAACAAAAGCCAGCGCTTAATAAATGACACGCTGTCGTAACTTGAATGAAACGCTTGGTGGTACGTGCCAGTTTGGCTCGGCGCAATTTGAAATACATTATCACATGAGCAACACATACGTAAATGAAATACAAACACACACACGCTCACATACTCATGATGAACACACGTCTCACTCCCACCTGGCCTTGGTTGTTAGGAGCCAGTGGAAAAACAGACACATTCATCAAGCCCCGCTAATTGCTTCACATCCTTGAAGCGCCACGACTCGGTACCCATGGCAACAAGATCGGAGCCAGCTACAGTATATAAGAACAAGATTATGCAGCACTGTCTTGTTTATGTTTTGCCTCTTGTGGAGCAAAAAGGTGAGGAATCAATTTCCATACACACACAGCTCAAGGTCCTCGGCATCACTCATTCACATTCACAGGAAACAGTGAGCCGTACCTTGCCAGTCAGTAAAATGATTTTTGAATATTGTGTCATTTCTTTTAACTGCATAAAACAATCCACTGTAGCATCATGCACATTTGAAACATTTAATTCAGTAATACTTCTGTATACCAATAGAGGGAGCCCGAATCCCAATACTTTAAGTAGTTCATGTGTTAACGTATCACCTTATTATTCTATCGTGGAAAAGTAGGTTGTTACTCTTTATACTGACAAAAAAAGTTATGAAATAATGTTTCATCAAAAAAAAAAAGAAAAGAAAAAAAAAGAAGTTGAGGCCGCTATAACATTATGCAGTGTGGACATTTGATTCACATAGAATTCAGTATCTTGCTTGTTGGAATAGGACTTTGTTCCCTCATTAAACTTTAACATCATAATATTACGACCTTATCTTGGTGAAAGACAAAGTCATAATATTTTTATTCTCTATTATGACAAAATGTGTCTTTTGGTAAACATTATGGCTTGATTTAAAAAAAAAAAAAAGAAGAAGACTATTTTCAGAGCATACCAAGTTTTGTTAAAGGTAACTTTTTCATTTCTATGGCATTAGAGGTAGACATGGTTCTTTTGTTCAATTAATTTTAGAACCCAGAGGTGTGTGTGTGGGTGTGTGTGTGTGGGGGGGGATTCCCTGGAAAATGTTCTGCCATCTATAAATCTTGTGAACCCCTGATTAACGAATTGTACCCTAACGGCTTTAATGACAAAAAAAAACAAAAACGTATCGGATAGCATTTATTGCGTTCAAATGTCAAATCTCAACTAATCAGCGTTTCTTTATTTCTATGTTGCTGAAAATCACTCAACAACAAGCTTGTCTAACCCGTGCATGTGTGCGTGCGTGTCTTTCTTTCCAATGGCCAGCTTTGAAGCAGAGTCTCCTTTGACAATAACAGACAAACGCATCTCGATTTGACTGAAAGGCCACGATCACAATGAGTTTAAAAAAAAAAAAAAAAAAAACTCAAATCAAGAAGACAGCAAATAGACGTGCTCAAACACAACAGAGGTGTGTGCATAATGGCCCGTGTTGTCATATAATCCATTAAATGGAGGACGAGGAGAAGTGTGTGTGAATAGGGAACATGAGGAAACTGGGTGGGTGTGTCATAGTTTGCAGAATGAAATGAGTTCATGTCATGAGAAAAGTCATGTTTACACAGATGGTGATTCTGCTGTCAGGGGTGGGTGGTGAGTTTTATATTTAATGCAAAGGCAATCATCAGACACTATACATCACTGGCCTCTCAGACTTGAAACTGAAAAACAGATCGAAAAGATTAAATGCCAATGTATTGGACTTACAAGTTAAAATATTGCTGAACTGTACTAAAACAATGCATCGCTCTGGATGTAATGCAAAGTTTAAGCCAATATAATACTATGCCCAGTTTCAACATTTAATTCAGTGATTCTTTGTCTATCACTTGAGCGCTTGTGTACCACACTTATATAGAGAAATGCTGCACTGCAGGCATTACTATCCATCCATCCATTTTCCAAACCGCTTATCCTCACCAGGGTTGCAGGCAATGTTCCCTCTAATTTTCCATTTGTCTCTGCATTCATACAAACTTCTAGCGCAGGGTTCACCAATTCCGGTCCTCGGGGTTTGGAGTCCTGCAGGTTTTAGATGTTTCCACCCACTAGCACACCTGATTAAAAATAATCAGCTCATCAGAATGCCTGATAACGATCCTGATCTTTAGTATCAAGCGTGTTGGTAGACGGAAAAATCTAAAACCTGCAGGACTCTGGACCTCGAGGACCGTAATTCGTGCACCCTGTTCTAGAGCGTTCCGAAGACTACGGTGAGAAACATCCATGGACTTATATGTCAATGAGTCACAATGCCACCTATTCACCATAGCGAGAAGTAACGCCACCGGCGGCCATCCTACGTTGCCACACACTCAGCCCGCCAAACTTGAAAATCTTGATTTACTGTCTCTACGGTGAAAATGCCGCTGTGTGTGGCATATGGTTGTACCCATAAGTTAGAAAGAAGTGCTACATGCACATTTCACCAGTAAAGAATACATTTTCTTATAAGCTATATCTGTGAATGCTACTCAAAGATTTGTCCGCATCATGTTGTCAGAAGCATGAACAATGAAATGAAAGCAAAGCCCATCAGGACAAAATTGGTTATGAAAACTAAAACAGACTGTAACATTGTGTATGTTCATTAAACTCCAGAAACTCTAGGGCAGGGCAGGTGGTTGAGTGGTTAACACGTCCACCTCCCAGTACTGAGGACTCGGGTTTGAGTCCAAGCTCCGGCCTTCCTGGGTGGAGTTTGCATGTTCTCCCCATGCCTGTGTGGGTCTTCTCCGGGTACTCCGGTCTCCGCCCACATTCCAAAGACATGCATGGCAGGTTAATTAGGCGCTCTGAATTGTGCACTTGTGCGTGCGTGTGGATGGTTGTTCGTCTTTTTCACTTTTTTGTCACATTTTTCTTTCCCACTGCGTTAACCACATGTGCTATATAAAGTTTTCAATTTCTTTATAGGAATTATACAAATAGTTAATACAGCTCAGGTTAGATTTATTCATTTAATTATTTTTTGCACTGCAGCCATTTGCTGTGCGCTGAGAGGGCGAGAGCACTGCGCGATTGCGCACGCGCACAGCTTAGACTAGGGTACAATGGTTGCAGCAGGCATACTGGAGCCTATCCCAGCTGTCAATGGGCGGGAGGTACACCCTGAACTGGTCACCAGCCAATCGCTGGGCATTGCTAAATTTGTCTCATTATGTGTTTTGTGTTGTTTTTGGAGTGACTTATTATTTATTTATTGGTGTTGTTTTCTTGGCAAATAGCACTTATTTATTTATACTTTTTTAGTGCGTCTGACATATTAAGCACATTTGTTACTGTTACCAGACAAATTTAAATTGTACTTTTTGGTACATTTCTCAGATCAGTCCCATCATTGTGCACATCAAAAAATCAGTTTCTCATTTCTTTGAACAAGTTGCAAATGCTTTGGCACATCCATGCAAATGATTACGTAACGCCTCTGCTGTTTCATTGCCCAGTCTCTGGCAATCAATCTACCACAGGCACTACTAAGGTGTATCCAACAATTTAGAATAACTACCGAAACTTACGTAGCAATTTACATCAGAACATCCATCCAGAGTACACTGTTACTGTTACTTGTATATTTACATCATTACTAAGCAATTTGACTGTCCTATCCGTAAAAAAATGACACAAAGACTCATGATTCTCATGGTGCTTACACCTTGAATGAATGGCACAAATATATGCTTTTTGAGAAATAAGGATTTTGAGAAAGAAACTGTCTCTTTAACATTGTTTTACAAATTTCAATTCTGATCTGAGAAATGTACCAAAGGATAGAAGAACTAATTTTCATTGTGTGTCATGTAAACCTATTGTGGACTGTTTTCAGCATTTTTGGCCCTGACAATCATAGGAGGAAAGTGATTTTCTGCCATCACTGGGAGTATTTTTTACAGTGTATTACACTGTTGTGACTGTGAAGCGCTTCGAAGACCAATGTGGCTCCAAATGGGTCCCAGAGCAGACATGGAGATGGATGAGTGTCTGTGCAAGAGAGTAAAGTGAAGCGAAAGAGACGACCAGATGGGATATGAGAATTGAACCACTTTTTTCTTGCCAATGGACGAACAATCAGCTATTAGAAAACAATATTTGTGTATTTATTTTCAAACTCAGCATGTATCAAAACCTGAGTGACGTCCTACACGCTGGGATCTATCATCATCCCATCCCAATAGGCACTGGTCAATGGAGACTTCAGTCTTGCTCCTCTGCACCCTCTGCATGTGAAGTGTTAAGAGCTATGTACTGTATTTTGAAGGGAGAACAATATTTTGTGAGGTTATTTCTAAATGTTTTGTGTAGAGTGCTTAGTTTGTTCCAGCTGCGGCTGTTGTGAAATCTCTTTATTGAGTTGAGTTGAATTGAGAGTGAAAGGGTTTCCCCAAATGGGACTGAATCCAGTACCTTTTTATTGAGCAGCTGTGTTTTTTTCTCATCATGTTTGTCAGTAATGTCTGATGGTACGTAATATTCTGGTGATGTACTGTATGTTACTACAACTACTACTACTACTACCACTAGGTCTGAAAAAAAATGAGAAGTGATTGTGTCAAGGGCGGCACGGTGGACGAGTGGTTAGCACGTCCGCCTCCCAGGACTGTGGACTCCGGTTCGAGTCCAGGCTCGGACCTTCCTGGGTGGAGTTTGCATGTTCTCCCCGTGCCCGCGTGGGTCTTCTCCGGGTACTCCGGTCTCCTCCCACATTCCAAAGACATGCTTGGCAGGTTAATTGGGCGCTCTGAATTGTCCCTAGGTGTGCTTGTGAGTGTGGATGGTTGTTCGTCTCTGTGTGCCCTGTGATTGGCTGGCAACCAGTCCAGGGTGTCCCCCGCCTACTGCCCAGAGCCAGCTGAGATAGGCTCCAGCACCCCCCGCGACCCTTGTGAGGAATAAGCGGTCAAGAAAATGGATGGATGATTGTATCAACATAGCCATATAGATTCTGCCTTGAATTGTAAATGAAACAATAGAAACAAACTTTTTTGTCTATGTGTTTACCATAGCAGCATAGTATTGCACAACATTATTTTCGCTTGCTCTGTTACGAGTAACCCATTGTATGTTCGTGATCAATGACATTTGTGAGAGAGAAATTGTTGGTCAGGAGAGCTTCTACATTGTGTTCACTGTATCTTCACTTTATTGGTGTTTCCCAGTAATTTTGTTTACAGCCTACTGAACAGTTTTTTGGGAAAGAGTCTGTCTGTCTGTCTAGTCACTAGACAGACAGACAGACTCTTTCCCAAAAAACTGTTCAGTTTTCTGTATATTTGTGTGAAACACCCGATGTTGTGCTGGATTAGCCATGACACAAGGCTCAAGGCTAATCTTACTGGTCTTAATGAGACCTGAACACTCCCTTGCTCCAGTTGGCACTCACCGGCCTGGCTGCCTTCTGGCTGCCTGCTGGCCAGACAGCAATCAAACCTGAAGGACCTGGTTTACTGAAGATCCCAAAATAGGGACATTAAATTATATTCAGTAACTCTAACCGATTTTGCGCACTGTGGGCAACAGGTGTAAAAGTGGTGGTATTTAAAAGTAAGTTTTGTGCTTTGGGTAGCTCTAACAGTTTATAGTACTATAGAACATTTTGGTGAAAGTGTGAAATGGAGTTTGTCATCGGTGATATGGCATGTCTCCTTGCGACTGGCTCAAAGTCACCCCTGTGATTATTCACATCTCAATCAAAGATATGTTGCACTCATTTTTGCTTCTGGCATTTCAACATTTTTTATGGAGTAGAAAAGATGTGTTCTCCCTAAAATCGCACTCAGGTTTGATCAAATCAGATTGAACAAATGTATTTGCATTTACTCCTCCCAGCACAGGCAAAATGTGTTTGGCGTTCACCTGAGGTGAAAGGCGGTTCAACAAACTGTGAGATTAACCCTGAACAACGAATTGACATAGTTGATAGGATTGATAGTTGATGGGAAACTTTGCATTTTCAGTTCCAATCCAGCTGATTCCAGTGAGTTATATCAACGCTGAGTAGCCTCACCTGGGGCCTCATTTATAAAGCTTGCGTAAGATCAAAAGAGGCCAAAACTCTACGTACGAACATTTCTGCGCCAAAGGTGGTATTTATAGAAAACAAACTGAACGTGAAACTTTACGCACCGCCACGTCAAGTCTGGACCTACCGTACGCAATCCGCACATTCTGGAGACATGGGAAAACAGTGACACAATCAGTTTTGTGGTGCATTTCTATTCCTCAAACGACATGTATGCTGGATGTTGGGTCACGTTAATGTTTGTTTTGCTCCAGAGTTTCTCGGATGTCACAAGCACGCAGTGGGGCGGAAAGCTGCATGCGAATGAACATTTTAAACGCTCGTTTTCTCTCATTGATCACCTATCTTGAAAAAGCCTCATGCAACAAATCATATTAATGACAACTATGTAGACACATAATGCACGCATTACATCATCGCGCCGCCCAACAATATGCCCCAATAGTAACTTCACCCGCCCGCGCCGCGCAATTGCCATTAAAAGGCTAAATAAAACGCACAAGACACAAGACAATAAGGATTGAAAAAAAAAATAGCTACAAAAATAGTCTGGTGCAAGCATCTTTGCTATATAGATATGGTTTTGTCATGCAAATAAATAAATGCGCGCGTCAATAAAGTCTGCCATAAACGTTCACAATGCGATACACGCAGTCGTGATTCTGGATGAAGATCCATAAGCAACACATTAGGAAATATTAACAACGATAATAGGGCGGCCTATTGATCGCCTAATTTAGTGACAATTTAGTAAGTCTGAGTAAAAACAATACAAGTGTAAGCGGTTAAGAAAATGGATTATTATTATTATTATAATTATTATTCCTTTCCTTATTTAAAAGATAAAAATATGACTCTGTGCGCCATGCAGCGGCATTATTGTGACTCGCGTCCTGCTTGCTTTTATTGGCCTTTTGTGACTCGACCTCTTCAATGAGGGTTTCAATGTGTACTGTACATCTTGTTTTAAAATCTTTTTTTTTTTTTTTAAGGACCTACTGGTCACACGAAAATTCTAGTACAATATGGTGACTTTAGATTTCTTTCTTGCCTCTCATTGACCGTCCAAATTGTTTTGGTTTGATGTTCGCCGACACGTGCTGCTTATTAATACGCAGATGAGTTGCTTTCCATTGCAAAATATGGGGTGAAATAGGCAGACTTGGGGCGGGGAACGGCGTGGAGTTTGCTGCGCACACCGGTTGGGATCATGTGGCATTTATAAAGGGAACTTTCGTGCAGATTTGCGTATGTGTGTATACGCATGGTTTTATAAATCTCATTTTTTTTTCTGCGTACGTGCGTTTTGAGTTTCGTTCGTACGTACTTTTCTGCGCAGGTTTTCACGCACAGTTTGGAACTAGTGCCGCTCATTCGTGCTTTCGTGCGCACCGGAGCGGAGGGGGCGTGTCCCTTGGTAAGGTAAGGTAATAATAAGAAATAAGTAAAATAATGATAAGGTAACTGTGCAGAAATGCCACATATACGCGGTCTGCGCAATTAAGCGGCACCTTCATCAATAAGGTTATTGTCAAAATGACATGCCATGTTGGTGACAAAAGTGAACTTTACGCTGTAGACTACAGGCGTATTTACGCAAAAAGTTGCCGCAGCCGGCTGAATGAATGAGGAAATGAATTGTCATGTGTGGCTGAAAGGAGGCGGGTACAGGGAAAAACTCGAGGTTCACTGTGAAAAACCTGCTACCGACCAGGTTAGGTTGATTGACCATGTTACTACGGTAACTGACCGAGAGCTTAAAGGAACACAAGACTTATGAAAAATTAACCAGCTATTCTGTGAAATTGATCATTTCAACTCTTCCCTGAAAAAAATGCCAATTTATGTTGCGCAATTATGATTTTATAGCACTTTTTATGACTATTTTTACGTTAAGTAATGTATCAGCATTTTGGACAGTCACGTGATCATCGTGACGTATCGCGTGCGTAAAATACACATTGAATGCCGCCAGTGGAAGCATTGAATTCACGAGGAATTATCGCATCCCACGGTAGAGATCAAAGGTGAAATTACGCCTTACAACAAAGAAGCACTTCTTCAAAAGCAGTACAGCCACGGAGGACAGCGAAAGCCGGGATAAAACTGGCAGATTCGGCCGCCGGCAAGTCGAGTGAATGGTAAATTTCGGGGTGACTTTTCACTCTGCTACATGTCGTGTGCTAAGCCTGCTTCAGTCCAAATCAGGAGCGGCCACCCACCACTGCCCCACCCACACATGGACATAACATTATGTTATTATGTTATTATTTTTACATTTTGTTGTTAATTCATGCACACATTGAGTTCCTCCATATATTGACTTGCTTCACAGGCATATTACGTTCCTCTTCATCTGACAATTAGTGGAGATCTTAAACATAGAAGGGCCAAAACATGCCTTGTGAAAATTAAATTGCACTAAAAAACTAGCCACCAGAGGTTCCTAGAACTGCACAAATGGAAATCAACCCGACTTTTTTAACAGATGTGTTGCATTTAAATATCGTGAACATGACGACAACGATATTGTGACAGTTTTAATATCACAATATCGCGCTTATCGTTACATCCATATCAGGTACATGGCGTCGCACACTGTATGATCGAATTCGGACACTTAAACGGTTTAAACTAAAATTCAGGGAATAAGATGACAAAGATAAGTGTACTTTTATTATTTGTACACAATGCCTAATCCAATACTGGAAAGTGATTAATAAGCCTTGTGTTGTTTTAAATGATCTGTTTTCAAGAAACAGACTAGAGTTCCCACTTATCCTCTGTTTTCAGTTACCTCCCTTTCTGAAACGAGTTTCCAACTTTTCAGGGTTTCTTTACCCAGGTTTCTCACTAAACCTGCTTTTTGAAATACACCCTTGCTCACTAAATCATCTGTTTGCATGAGCAATCAAGTTTGTGGCCATTTTAGAATGAGCAAACCTTTAGTAAATCAGGCTCCAAGTGAGCATATGGGAGAAAAAAAAAGTGGGAGAAATGAGAAAACCCATAAAAGAGGATTTGCACAAGTGAAGAATGGGAAGGAGTAGCCAACAGGCGTTCCTTTGACCTACAACAGCTGTCGAGGGAGGGTAGGCTTGTGCGTGTGAGCCTGAGAGTGTCTTCCTTGACCAAATGCCAACTTGGTCCCTTGGCTGCTGTTAATGATGTTCACATTTGAGATTAATGATGGCATGTCAAGTCCCGACACCTCCAGGTGGCTTGCACTAGTGTTGGAGATTTTCGAGCGAGCCCGCGGTTGAAAAGACAGACATGTTGAGAGGGTGACACCGAGACAAAATGATGACTTTTGATGAGTGTGACCTCAGTTAATCTGCTCCTTTCTAATTGATTATTTTATTTTATTTTTTTTTTAAGAGGAGCGGCACAAAGGAATTTATGAGGATGATGATTGCATAACCCTTGGACTACCTAACAGACCAATCAGTAAAGCACAATACTAAAGCAAATACAGTCATACAGAAATAAACAGTTTGTGCATCATGATTAATTAATTGCAGCTCCCACTATAATAAAGTCATACAGCTAAATGGAGGAGAATTTCACTCAACAACTCTAAGCGACTCCATAATCTGCTCTAATATTAGTTATTTTATTGGAGAGGATAAAGAATATATGCCTTAAAGTATTGTTATGTTGACTGTTTACATGCATTGCTGCAATGTTTGTGTTCAAATAGCCGTTTCTTCAAAGGAACCCCGACTATCATGATAGGTTTGCTCTATGTTATTTATTTGGTTGTTATACTACCTAATGGGATTCATTGTTCAAAAATCTTTTCCAGTTTAATACATCGTGTAGAAAGTTTATTTGGACGTACACCGCCATTGTTATTTACGTCTCAACTCATTCAGTGCGGCGTGTCGTAGAATGGTGGCTCGCTCTCTGCCGAGCAATGTGAAACGTCTATAAAGAAAGAAAGTTAAGCCTTCGGAGCATTCCTAAAGGCACAATCAAAACTCTTGAATGCATCTGGTGAATGACGAGAGCACGGCATGTGGGGGAGGGTGGCTCTCTCGATCACGTTGTTTCTTTAGGAATGCTACGAGGCTTACCTTGCTTTCTTTAAAATTTGTTTCACATTGCTCAGTAGAATTCCCCTTTGATGTTTTACAGCACTGCAATTTTCCATTACGTGCTAGCATTAAGTTAGCAGTGTCATTCTTAGGCCAAGCTGTTAATTAAGGATGTTTTAAATACACAAGTTTTAAATACACGTTTGAATTCTCAGTACAGCTTCAAGACTTTTTGTGAGATTTGTTTACTATGCCAACTTAATACTGCAACTTGCGGCTCACATCACGAAAATGTAATCACTTTGTATTGCAAGGCTTCACTGTGCTTGTGGAGCTCAATATTTTTTAAAGCAGAATTTGGTGTAAAAACGTTAAGAACGTGAATAGCTTTCTTACAAGGTGAAATTTATGTGGTGAAAAATAAATACAAACAATATCTTAAAAGCATGAAACAACCACCACTTTTTAAGCATCTATGTCACTTCTCAGTTAGTTTGTATCTGTTCCATTCTTAGAAACACAAAGGACATTATAATGGACGGTAAAGATCTTCCCAGAATCAACGTCGACTGAGAAGCCCGACATTGTTTTCAGAAAAACAAAGCCTCCCTGAGGGACTACAAAGCTCCAATCTGTAAGCTCGGTCACAACAAACACCTCATCTACAGGAGCACACCACTATTGACACACCACTCAGCCTCCTGATTGGTTCTTTGGACGCTTAATCGCAAGCCTGGAAGGTTTCGAGGAATGAAAGTGCAGCGAGTCGTGGGAGTGATTGGTCGATGAGAAAAGAACAAGTGAAGGGAGAGAACACAAAAGATAAAAAAAGGCAAAGTTGCAATATTGTACATGGAAATGGTGCACGCATTGGTCATTGATGCAAAGAGATGAATGGACAAACATAATAGAGATGACAAATTAATTGCTCCAGATTGAGGTTTAATTATTTTAGTTGACCGCAAGGGTGGCAAAGAAAGTTGGCTAGATGTCACAATACTTTTGTGCATGCAGTATATAAAAAGAAAGGGCGGCGAAGAGAGTTTAAAGTTTCATCCAGTGCACCGAATAGAGCAGCAGACATTTCATTAAAGGCCTGCTTGAAGGTGGCCAACGTGGCAGAAATCCATACTTCATTACATGTCATCCAACTCTGGGAACTGCTTGAGTGCGTGTGCATGTACGTGCATGTGAGACAAAGTAATTGTGGGGTGGACTGTCTTTGCTTGTGTGTGTCCTAAACCTTAAAGAACGCTTAAAACCCTTAAGAAAAATACCAGTATCCCAATAACTGTTGTAAAAATAATAGTATACAGTATAATAGATGTGTTACTGTTACTATTATTGTACTCTTTAAATGAGTCAATTTTCCACAGTTAACTACTGAAGCTGAATCAGTCACAATTTTAGTAGCAATGCATATTTGCTGTTAAACAAAGTGATATTTTGCAGTATGCTTTGAATGGCAAACTGAATACAATTTGGTGGATAAATTGAAACAAAAATATCCATAAAGAATGAGATTAACAGTTTTCCCATTTGAGCCTAAAATATAAATATCAGACACTAATTTGTGGAATTTGTACCCCTTAAAATATGTTCTCTAAAAATTTCTTTAGCGAGGCACAAATCGGTTGAAGATGTGACTTTGCTGCATGCTTTGAATGGGAAAATGCACTGCCATCTTGTGGACTAATATAAATACTACACTGAAAGTGAGTCATCTTTACTTATATAGCGCTTTCAAACAGCCTTAGCTAATATATTTATATTACTTCCCACTTTAGAGTTAAGCTCTTAAAAATTGAAATGTGCTTATCAAATAAGACTTACATTTTGGTATTTATATTGCCATTTAAGATAAGTTATTGTTTCACTTGCTAAAGGCACAATTGTAGAAAACAGTACAGTGTGTGATTTTTACCACATGCTTTGTATAGGCAAAAAGTAGCTGTGGAAAATTACAAATCAATATCATAACAAGATCGAAAACAATATTTTTAAGGGGACATTTCTTGTCACTGTGAACAAATTTATATGTTTTATGAGTAATATTCCATTTTAGGTTACAGTATTTTAAGGAACAGAGAGGACATTTCTAAGCTTCTTTCAAAGTGGAATATCCTTCGGTAAATTCCACCTTTTGCCATTCGACACAGCCAAAATTGGCACACACACAAATAAAAAAAAAGTCAATGGTGCAAAATGTCTGCATGAAGATTGAATTGGTAGGATTTAAAGCATGTGTGTCAGCACTCACATAAACCACGTTGACGTAGTCGTCATCCGACAATGTCTCCAGCATCTCGCTGACCGACGTCCGGATCAGTTTGAGCGTCAGACCGGACACGCTGCCGCTACTGCAAAAACGAGATGACGATATCAGTCGGCTGCACTCGTGTTTGTCAGGTAAGACCAATGGGAGGAACAAAATGGAGCCGGGTGGGCATGAATAAGACGAGAAATGAAATGTGTTGTGATCAGGGTAAATCATTAGGGGATGGATCAATGTCATTCGAGTTACTCACGCATCCACCAGGATGAGCATATCTTTGGGCGAAGCGGCTCCTTGGATATACCTGCACACACACTTAACCGGTAAGCACAGTGGTACCTTGATTTACGAGATTAATTCATTCCCTACCATGCCTGTAGCTCAAATCATTTTTTTTCCCAGTGAAATGAACAGAATTGCCATCAATCACGTCAGCTACCAACATTTTTTATTGCATGCTTTTTTTTAATTGTAGAAATAGCACTGTGCAGTAGTTCACTGTCGGAAAACATACACAAATAAGAGCCTCTTTCAATGCATCACATTTTTACACTTCACTTTCACCGAACTTCATCTTCACTGTTTTTTTTTTTCCTTCCCTTGCAGCAGCTTCTCCATCTTTTCATGAGTAGAGGTCCACAGCTTAGAAATTATTTAAATGCCCCTGGCTGGTATTATTGACTACTTCTATGTATCATAGAAATACTACGCTCATATTACTTTGCCAAGTCAACTCCATGCACATCTTGCTCTTGTTGTTTTTATGAGTTTAAACTTTAAAATGTTTTTATCGAAAGTAAACAAACCTGGGTTTTTTACCGTATTTTTCACACTATAAGGCACACCGCATTATAAGGCGCACCTTCAATGAATGACATATTTTAAAACTTTTTCCATATATAAGGCGCACCGCATTATAAGGCGCACCTTCAATGAATGACATATTTTCATACTTTTCCCATATATAAGGCGCACCGCATTATAAGGCGCACCTTCAATGAATGACATATTTTCATACTTTTTCCATATATAAGGCGCACCGCATTATAAGGCGCACCTTCAATGAATGACATATTTTAAAACTTTTTTCATATATAAGGCGCTACAGTAGAGGCTGGGGTTACGTTATGCAGCTGTTTTGTTATTTTCTCTGAGTTAAAGTATTAGTATTAGCTAGCGATCCAAGATGGCGGGATCTTCTGCGTATGCGCGTCACCAATCGTGCAGGGTCACTGATAGCGTCTTGACAGCGAGATTGTTGCGGCTCAGTATTGATCCATATATAAGGCACATTGGATTTATAAGGCGCATGGTCAGCTTTTGAAAAAATTGAAGGCTTTTAGGTGCACCTTATAGTCGTGAAAATACGGTAATTGGAGCAGCAAATTGGTGCTGCTGTTGTTCAACCCAGATCATTTTTTTTTTAAATCTTAGGAAGCTGTGTTAAAGTAAAGCTTCTCCTTTCACAAAAGCACTTACAAACCGTAATCAATGACTTTGTTACATCCGTTACTGTAATGAACTTTATTTTGGAGTCAACCAGTCCTCCCTCAAGCGGTCCTAAATGCTGCCCCCCACCTCCTAATTGGATCTCGTAAGAGAGAGCTCATAACTCCAATTCTGTGTATTTTAGAGTTCATTCTAAATTATTTTATTTGTTGAGTTACTTCAATGGCTATCATATGCTTCTTCTGAACATGCACTTTCTTAAGCGCCCATGATTTGAAGAAATAAATTTGACAAATTATGGCACAAAATGTGAGCAAAAGACAAAAGTGACCTGTACTTTCACTGTGAGGTAACTAGTGTTGTTCCGATACCGTTTTTTGGGCTCCGATACCGATTCCGATAACCAGCTTTGCAGTATCGGCCGATACCATACCGATACTTAAGGTTTTTTTTCCCTCAACATGAAAAAGCTGTCCTGCCATTGGTTCAGAGCATTCAAGGGCCAATAGGATCTCTTAGATCGGCATGCAGTGAGCATGTCACATATGAGTGAATGTCGTGCACGAGCAAGACACCAGATGCTGTATCCAAAATCCTATATTAGGGTTGGAATTAATGGTATCGGCATGTTACTTGTGAGTATTCACTGATACTGATACCACTGTTTTAATGCAGTATCGGCGCCTCTGACGATAGCAGTATCGGGATCAGAACAACACTAGAGGTAACCATGTGAACTGATGGTGGCGGATGTAGTGAAGTTTTCTGCATTTGGATGATTTTTTTCCCCCTTCTACAGTTTTACAAATATAGAAAGCAATGGCTCAAGGTTGATTTTCTATATATTTGGGCATGATTATCAATGATTAATGACAGATGATAGTTTGGAAAAAATGGGATTTCTTTACTTTTAAACATAAGGATCGGTACACTGTTACACTGTTTGTACAATATACTTGTGTCATCCATTGCTCTCTCAATTTATATGTTTAATATATAAACATACTTAGGGAGTCTTATAAAAGGTAGTTTTATTTTGGTTATCACTTACTGCGGGGGTGATCTGGAACTGGGGATGACTGTAATTGAGTAAACGCATCTTTATTAAATTTTATTTAAGTAGTCTATGCAGGTGGACTGTACAGGTGGAGCCACTGAGTGTATTAGAGAATGAATACGTAAATCTTGAATACCTTCCTCCCCCAAAAATCTTCTAGAAATAGTATTGTCCTTCGCATTCAAACCAATGAGCCATTTTGTGGCTTCCAAGCAGCAAGCAATGATGTAGTGTGATCTCTTACCACGGTCTCCTGCGTACATCATACAGGTCAATTTTACTGGGCGTCTTGCGAGCATCCATCCAGGGGGACGCTGCAGGACAAGAAGTGTGTTGATTACACCTGCCCACACAGCGAGGAGATAAAACTACTAATTGCTTATTTCATGTACGACCCACTCTTCATGTCAGGCTGGAGGACGTACTGTATGGTGACAAAAAAAAAAAAAAAGAGGCAGATTTCTGGATGCCATCTTACATATTAAATCATAGAGCCCAGAATATAATTCATGACAAGACGTGCAGACTTAATTTAATTGCTTTGACAATCACCAGTTTGATATTAGAGTGGGGGAGCATGAAAAGCAAACACGCATGAGAGAGTGAGCCCGCTCTTCATGCATGCTAAGTAGTATTTAAGAACACAGTGCAATAAAGTAGTCAAAGCCAGTGTTCATTCCGGAATATTGCACATCAACCTCTCCTGTGACACACACAGACGATGTAATGAATAGAAATCACTATGAAACTTAAGCATGAATGATTGCTTCGTAAAGGACTGTGTTGTATGGGATATGTTGAGCCTTTGTCTGTGGTGATATGAGCATATTGAAGACATGGTGACTATAGGGCCAAGGTCATTTTAATTAAAAACAACACTCAAAATCCATGAAGCGTATTTTGTGTACCAGACTCAGAAGCAGAAAGCAGTTGATTTGAGCAGGATAATAAATGTGCATAGAGAAAAATTTTGGCCATTCCACTGAGACATAATGAAAATGTAATATTGAAAATGGAGCAGGAGCTTGACAGGCGGATCACTGAAGCGTCTGCAGTGATGCAAACTCTGCATCAGCCTGTCGCGGTGCAGGAGGAGCTGAGCCGAAAGGCGAAGATCTCGATTTAGTGGTTGACCGACGATCCCACCTTCAACTTTGATCATGAACTGTGGGTCATGACCACAAGAGCAAGATAGCAGGTACAATCAGCCAAAATGAGGGAAGGGAGAAGCTCAGAGCATGGAATGGAGCCATATGAGGTGACTCGGGGATCTGGTTAGGATCCTGAAAGATTCTCTGTTGAGGTGTTTAGGGCACGTTCCACTAGGGAGGAGGACTGGGGAGAGACCAAAAAATGCTGAAGAGACCCATCTACCCATCCATCCATCAATCCATTTATCCATCCATCCATCCATCCATCCATTTTCTGAACCGCTTGTTCCTCCCAAGGGTCGCGGGGGTAACTGGAGCCTATCTCAGCTGGCTATGGGCAGCAGGCGGGGTACACCCTGAACTGGTTGCCAGCCAATAGCAGGCCACATGGACGAACAACCATCCATGCTCACATGCACAAGCACACCTAGGGACAATTTGGAGGTCCAATTAACCTGCCACGCATATCTGGAATGTGGGAGGAGACCGGAGTACCTGGAGAAGAGCCACGCAGGCACGGGAAGAACATGCAAATTCCACCCAGGAAGGCCGGAGCCTGGACTCGAACCCGAGTCCTCAATACTGTGAGGCGGACGTGCTAACCGTGCCACCCTGAAGAGACCATTGGCTATATTTTCATAGACAGTGCATCTGCCCTGTGGTGCAAATGATTTCTGATTTTCGTATCAGCCCCAAGACACATTGCACATATTATTTGGCAGATCGTTGTCCGCCAAGCTGGGCGGGCCGGTGCAGCAGAAGGAGTGTGTTGGAGAAGCACCTGGCAGAGTGACAATTTGGTGGCAGCAAATCAATCAAAATCTCTGACCACATCTAACACCGGTTGTCTAGCATGATATATGTTATTCATGAATATGTCAACAGCAGGCATCAGACCCCAGATATATTTACCATTTACCATATTTTAATTCATCCCAATGGATGGCAGTTATTGGGGGTAGTCACTTACTTCATAGTGTAGATACACTTTTGTCATGTGTCTACTCCAGTGTTCCACTAGCACTGCATTTATTTATTTATTCATTCATTCATTCATTTATTCATTCTTTGCCTAACTAGGTAAGACAATTGAGAAGTTTCACATTTACAATGCTGACCTGGAGGCAATTTAAGGTTCAGTGTCTTGCCCAAGCGGTAGTCGAGTGGTTAGCACGTCCGCTTCCCAGTTCTGAGGTCTCCGGTTCGAGTCCAGGCTCGGACCTTCCTGGGTGGAGTTTGCATGTTCTCCCCGTGCCCGCGTGGGTCTTCTCCGGGTACTCCGGTCTCCTCCCACATTCCAAAGACATGCATGGCAGGTTAATTGGGCGCTCCGAATTGTCCCTAGGTGTGTGTGTGAGTGTGGATGGTTGTTCGTCTCTGTGTGCCCTGCGATTGGTTGGCAACCAGTCCAGGGTGTCCCCCGCCTACTGCCCAGAGCCAGCTGAGATAGGGGCCAGCAGCCCCCGTGACCCTTGTGAGGAATAAGCGGTCAAGAAAATGGATGGATGGATGGATGTCTTGCCCAAGGACAATTCAACAACACATAGGCTGCATTCACACTGCAGCTCAATTCCGATTTTTCCATGAAGTGTGAACAGTACAATTCCGTTTTTGTTTTGTTTTTTTCACAACCGACTTGGGCCTCTTTCGTATGTGGGATATATCGGATATCTATGTGATGCGTCTGCACTGAAAAAAAAAAAAAAAAACCTGAATTGGGCGTCTCTCCCTGCGGTGTGAATATAGCCAGAGTAGGAGCCGGGATTCGAACTGCTGATGCTTCGGTCAATGGGCGACCCGCTCTACGAATTGATCCACAGCTGCCTAAAAGGCAATGAAAGCAGCCACTTTGATCGGCCAAGACGGATGTTGGCCGACCTGTGCTCATCTGCAAACTATCATCATCGAGTCTAACATGCCTCCGTGCAGTTACATCACGTGCAGTAATGAAAATACATCTATATGTCTTATAGCTGGTAATGGCTCACAACTAGCTAGTTGAAGTGGCTGGGGAGAGGTAAGTCTGGGCTTCTCTGTTTAGGTTTCTTCCCCTGTGACTTGACCCAAGACAAGCCGAAGAAAGTGGATGAATGGAATATGAAGCAACATTCCCAATTCTCACTCTGTACTAAACTCTCACATTCTACCCAAAACTCTTAATACCTACCATCTTACTCGGAATGCACTTTCTTTTGCTTACCTGGGTAATAGCGTGCTAGACCAGTAGCACTTCCAAACACCTGCCAAAGAAGTGTGGGATCGTCCTCTCTGTTTTTCTTAAACACATCCTCCAGTGCCTCTGTCCAGTTCAACTCGTTCAGCACAATGGTTGCTAAAAACAAAAGACAGATTGCGATGGACCTTTTCACATTGTTTGTAAACAATAGGCACCAGGCTACTTCCTATGTGACTATTGCAGACTTGGACAGAAATGAATGACTCCAATGAATCCAGAGGAGCATGTAGGTAATAAATGGTGTGGATGTCATAAATATTTGTACAGAGAATATCGCAAGACTCACTAGAGGGACAGAGTGGGAAGCAAACCATCAGGTTTGTGGAAAACACTTTATTTCAAGGTGCGTTTCCATTACCCTTTTTCACAAAAACAAAAGCGAAGTTCTACTATTTCACTAAAGTACAAGTTCGAATTGTCGGTGTTTCCATTGAAGAGCGTTTCGTTTCTGAGCCGCAATTCTCGGAATGTCCCGTCTCGCGAGACCTCGCTGTTCTGTAAGAGGTGCTCATGATGTTTACGGTAGACGGACGCCCGGTGTAGTTATATTACGTTAAAAACACTCGCCCCTCATCGGGCAGTTTCGGGCATTTAGTGTTGGTGTTGTTGTGTGTGTCCCTTGGCAGTCGGCAAGCAGTTCCGACACGTGAGTGGCCCCGTACTTCCTACTTCCTGTAATCCTAAAATGTTGTTGTTCCCAGAGGCTGGGTAAAAGGCGGGTTACAAATCGTTAAAAGTTTCTGATGTATTCTGGCGTCCTCCCTGCTAAATTAACCAGACATGGGAGGACAGGATTTCACGCTCTCCTCTCCTTCAACTTCTGAAGGAGGCTCGCTCGCTTACACTTCTCTCTCTTATGATGTGCAGTAGCGTTACAAAACACTTCAGCATGTAAAACTAAAATACAAAACCGAAATTAATAATTCTCAAAACAAATATTATTCAATTGCAAGTAAATAAAAAAAAATAATGCACATTGGCAAACAACGTGTTACGTCCGTGAGCGCGGGGGGGTCACATGACTCATAATGCGAAAAAAGTGTTTCCATTACACTTTTGCAAAATACTTCTTTTTCCATACGTCTCAAAAACCACCTCATGAGAGCGCAAAAACTTTTTTTGCGATATTTGAGGTTTTTTTTGTTTTTTTTTGCGCAAATCCAGTATTTCCATTACCACCTTATTTTTGCGAATCATGCCTTTTGCACCTACAGATGTGTGTTTTTTTTTTTGTTGTTGTTGTTTTTTAGGTAATTTAGCAAAACAGTTGCTAGCCTGGTAGCTAGCAGCAGTAGTGTGCTATCCATTTTACTGTCAAAAGAGTATGTCTCTGTGACTTAACATATTCGACTGGCATCATTCAAGATGTTGACCCTGTTTTCTCAATTGTTTGTTTTGGCGCAATCGGAGAACAATTGAGCTTTTGCAACACGTGTAAAAATGTCTATAAAGAGACTAAAACCTTAACACACATCATTGAAATTTCTTAGCTTTTGCAAACACAAACTCGTGTGGATATTTTTGATAAAATAAATTTGTATTCACACACAAAAATGGACCCGGTCATTTCTAACTTGAAATAAAATATAACTAGGCCCGGGCCTGGGCATAGGCGAACTCGGTGGTCGCCATCTAATGGAGGGGGTGCCAAATTGCAAACAAAAATAAGAAAAATAATAATTATAATTGAATGAGCGAGTACACTACTATCTGTATCTGTTCAACCATCTAAATTATCTGTATCTACATTTGGAGGGGGTGTGGCCTAAACCAGAAGTGGCATGGTTTGATCGGAAATACGTTGTGCTTAAATCGGTAGGGTTAGGGCTGTGTGGGGGGAGGGGGGGTCTACAATCTGCACTTTCGCCTCGTGCACCAGTCACCTGCGTATAACATAATTGTGTGCGTGCGCGTGTGTGTGATAGCAGCTGATTGATAGTGTGTGTTGTGGGAGGCAACAGGCATTATGGATGCAGTGACACAGCACTTGGACAGCCCAGAGCCATGTAACACTCACAATGATGGATGGGGGCAGGGAGGCAACACTGGGCGCCCCCAAACTGGATCAGCCTCTCACTACACTTTTTTTTTTTTTCTCCAATTCTTCCTCATTTTTATTCTCCTTACCTCTGCCGAGGATAATATATTTGCACACGTACCTCGTTTGCCTGACAGTAGGGATTATGTTAAACATTGCATTGTTCAAGTTATATTAGGCCTCTAGAGACCGCATACAAAACCTTTTCCCTTACAAAGATAATTGGATTCAGTTTTGCCTAGTTTTGAGTTTGCACTATATGTAAATGTGAGTAATGTGGCAATCACATCAATCAAGGCAACCAACAGCTTTGGATTTTTCCAAAATAATCAATGTTTTGTATGGGGAGAGATTTGTCTCAAAAATATTCACACAAATAAATTTGTCATTTTCGTGTGTTTTTCAGATCCACAAACATATTCGTGATTTTCACGTGTTTTTCTGATCCACCACAAACATTTTTGTAATTTTCACGTGTTTTTCAGAACACTCATGGCCTCATATAATTAGCATGTTTACCTTACACGCCATGCGGAATAACAGCTTTATAATGCGGTGTCTTATGTGTCTGCCGAAACAAACGGACATTTTGGCATATAAAAATTCCACATCGAACCTGAATTAACATGTCCCTAAATTCCCTTTTTGCTGTATTTAGGCAGGTATTTGTCTTGTCAAGTGTTGAAAATGACCTTTTCACATAGACTCTTTTGCAAACACTTTTTTTACTGTTGCCATAAATGAAACAGATCACGATACATGTTATATGGAGGCATGAATTGGCGGTAGCCACTAAGTGTCATAAATTATTAACTGTAAAGAAGTTTTTGTAACAGATAAACACTTGACTCCATGTAATGCCAGAACCTGGTAAGAAAACATATCAACGTCTTATTCAATGTAGCAATGATAGCATATGTCAACAAAAAAAGATTTAGGCTAAAAAAGTACAAGTTTCTAATTGTTCTGCTGGATGGGTATTAACAGAAATGTAGTGACCGCATTATTTCAGGTAAATTTTTTAATGACTACTTTTTACTTTTACTTGAGTAATATTATTTTGAAGTAACGCTACTCTTACTTGAGTACAATTTTTGGCTACTCTACCCATCTCTGCTTAAAAGACACTCTTCTTCTGCTGTTAAATGTTCTTCTTCTTCACGTAGCTATCACTTTAACACATATTCTATAAATACGATAGTAATCAGACTGCTTTAGACTATCCATCCATCTTCTTAACCGCTTGCTCCTCACAAGGATCGCGGGGGTGCTGGAGCCTATCCCAGCTGGCTTCGGTAGTAGGCGGGGTAAACCCTGAACTGGTTCCCAGCCAATCACAGGCCACACAGAGACGAACAACCATCCACACTCACAAGCACACCTCGGGAGAATTCGGAGTGCCCAATTAACCTGCCATGCATGTCTTTGGAATGTGGGAGGAGACCGGAGTACCCGGAGAAGACCCACGCAGGCACGGGGAGAACATGCAAAGTCTACCCAGGAAGGCCGCAGCCTAGACTCGACCTTGCTTCCTCAGTACTGGGAGGCGGATGTGTTAACTCTCTCCACTCTCCACTCTCCACCGTGCTACCCGCAGTACAATATATTTTAGTAAATAAATTTGCATTTTTAATTTTGACACAGAGAACAATCTCCATAGAGAAAAGTGTTATTGTTGTTTTTTTACTCGGCTTTAAACTTCTTTAAGTGTACGCGAGTGAAATAGATTGGAATTTACTGTATTGATTGTGACGTGGCTCATTGATGTGCAAACACTTCCATTTGCATGTGCGCCTCTCGAAGTGGAAGTTAATGAAGTCTCGCTTTACCAAGAGTGGCTATTTTATTGTTGTTAAATTGAAACATGCGTGTGTGGGTGTGTGTGCGCGCATGTGTCCGGTGTGTGAGTGCGTATGGGTGTGTGTGGGTGTGTGTGTGTGTGCAGATTATGCTTTTACCTCATTAAATGCAGAATTCTAAATGGGGGGAGATAAAATAACACTAGCCAGCGGTGCATAATGAGAAAACTTCAAATTGCTTGATGTTAAAAGTTTCAATGGAGCTCCAGACTAAAATAGCTTCACATATACATTTGTTAGGATAATAATACATTACACTGCATGGATTCTGCATTGAACCCAGTCTGCCAGATTCATAGCGCAAGTCAATATAATAGCATGAATTGGATGACTAGATGATTGCACACTAACCAGAATAATAAACATGGTTAATAATTTTACCAAATTTATCTCTCTGTGGATGTATTTGAAAGAAATCAGCTTCCAAATAGCGCCTCTATTCATATTTCCGTTTTGGGCACCGGATTTTTGGTACTAACGTAACAAGTAGTGATTGTCTAAAAAGATGCGTCATGACCTTTAATTTGGACTTTTGTTTTGAATTTAGTAGGATTTTCTATCCACCTTTCTCATCAGCCTATTCCCTCATGTCTGATGATCAGCCCTCTCGGACACTCAAGTCGTGTCCAGGTGTTCTTCACTGTTGTTTGTACTTAGCTTGCTTTCAGTCTTTGTTGAATGGTTTGTAATCCTTGTCAGTTGTCACGTCTTTTTGTTCTGGTGAACTTAGTGTGAGTGTTTTTTTTGTTTTTTTGTTTTTTCCAGACATTCGTTAATTAATGTAGTTTTTGTTAAGTACCATTTCTGCCTTGTTTCCCTGCAATTGGGCCCTCAACCCCATCAGTCCAACCATTGCGAGGAAAAATGACCTTCATACTAGATCCACAAATCATAGTTCCCTGATTTATGGTTCCCGAACTGAGGTCCCCGGAATGTAAATGTGAAAGAAATCCCCACAGGACCATGAATAAAAGTAAGCACTTTACAGTTGTGGAAAACATGTATCAATGGTATGTGCCATAACATTCAACTTCAAAATAACTCCCTAATGAATATAATGGGTCTCATGATTTGTGGTCCTCACACCATAAGAGGTCCCTAAAATACTGTATGAAGAAGTACACAACATTCTGTTACCATGGAATCATAAATAGCAATAAACACACACTCGCAGAAAACATGTATGGACAGTATCCGCCATTGGTTTAAAAAAAAAAAAAAAAAAAAACAGCTTAAAAACAACTCCAACATTCATATAATTGGTTTGCTAATTATCCAATATGTTAAGAAAGCAAAGCCCATCTTCTTTTGGCTCATGTGCTGAGAAACATTTAAAATGTTATTTGAGATTCATAACATCTACTGCTGGAAACATAACAATTACACTCCACACTCCCTCTTCTCCCCCTATTTAGACAAAAAGATGGAGCCAATGTGGTGCGTTTGTTATCTGCTGTATTTCCAGTCTCACGGCAAACCAGTATGGGGGGTGGGGGTGGTGGTGTTGGGGGGGGGGGGGGCGGTGGGGGGGGGGGGGGGATTTCATAACCCCGCCTCCCACTTTACCCAGAAAATCCAATTTTGCCCCCCTGGCTGAGAAAAGGCTATTCCGGGAGACATTTATGGGGTGGAGATCAAATTGAGGCGAGTTGAAGCCTCAACAGCGTACAAATGTCTTCTTTTCCCTTCAGAGCGCTCAGAAAAATACATTCTGTGGAGAAGGCAGGCGCTGGGTGCAAAAAATATGCGAAGACGTCGGTTGGCTCGCATGCAGACTGATGCATGTCTACAATCTGTTTTCATCAAAAGTGCACAACACCACATCTCTAGCATTGCTTGGTGTCAGCTTAAGGCACAATCTCCAAGCAAATTGAGTTTTGCACACATACATACACACAACCGCACACACAGGGAAATACATGTTGTAGTGTATATACATTCAGAATATCTTCTACATTCATCTCAATGGGTTTCTCTGATACGGTTTTACACAGATTTTGGGTAGTTTAAGCTATGTCAATCGTTTCGGCAAATTGGTGCAGTATCGGTTCAGACCGAACACGATATATGGCTTCACCTCATGTGTGTCATGTGGGTTTGCTGAGGGTTATTTCACGTGGAGAAGAGGAAGGGATCCTCTTTCTCCTCTGACACACAAAAAAAAACAACTAACATCGCTACTCAATCAGGTGGCCGGTGGTTTTACAAACATTTTGGCTAATGCTAAATGCTATCTTGTTTCAAAATTTGACAGTTCTAAATTCAACTCGTCCGCCAACACAAAATGACCATATTGGTCATTTTATCATGTACGAAAATACGACCAAATAGACGAACAAGACGTTGCTACATTCTGCACATGCTCCTTCTTGACAATCTTGTCGATTCATCGTCACTTTTGCAAATTCGTCGTCACTTCTGGGATGGGATAGTAATAGTTGGGGTTAGGAAGAGGCTCAGGTTGTACTATGGTTGACGTTACCAAACATGTAGTCAACACAAAATCAATTAGTGGCCTGTTAGCTCAGTCAGTCCCTGCTCATTATGTATTACACAGCTGCACTGTGAAACAAACAGTAAACCATGCATGTCTTCATCAGACCTTGATTGTGTTACTGTGATAAAATTTACTTTGGAGTCAGCCAGCCAGCCCTCCTTCAAACATCTCGGTTCTTACCTGGAACACATGAGAGAACATATCACGCCTACTCAGGCCTCCCTTCACTTCTCTGCACTTTCGAGTTCATTTTAAGATACTGCGATTTGTTTTATAATCTCTAAATGGTCTCTCCCTGCCTACCTCGTTAAATTTCTCCATCACCACGCCAGGTCTGCTGAGCAGTTGGTTCTGGAAGTGCCAAAGTCTAAGTTGAAGCTCAGAGGGGATAGGACTTTTACTGTTACTGGTCCCAAACTATGGAATGACCCCTTATTACACAGGAGAAAAGCACCTTCACTATCTATTGTTTTGTTTTGTTTTTTAGCTTGGTTTTGGTTTGGTGTTTTTAAATTATGTTATTCAATTGTCTCTATGTTTTGTGTTCAATTTGGACTTTCTGCTGTGGTTGTGTTTGAAGTGCTGCAGAGGTAAAATTTAGTTGAGTTGAGCTGAAATTAAGCTTGCCTAACAGAGTACAAGCCACCTGGGGCAATGCTAAAAATGTAATATACTGTATAGAAAATCTCATGCATTCATACTACTCTAGGGGTTTTCCCAAGTTTTTTGTTCCCACGCTTCACGAGGCCACCATGATGCGACTGCACATTTTTGTCCCCATAAAGGATGAATACCTGAACAAACACACGCACGCACACAGACGGAAATCTATGTCATATGGGCTAATACTAGCTAATACTACATTTTTAAGCTTCAGATAAGTCCTACATTCATGTTTTGGTGTCTCTTTTGTCAGGAGTAGTTTATGGTCCTAGTCCCAAAAAGTATGGAATCAGCAGTCTTGGACGAGCACTAAGATGTTTTATTCTGTAGATCAAACTCAGATAAAAAGCATGAAACAGTTGTAAGGTCATTCCAAAGTGCAACATCTTGGCTTTCACTAAAAGACATGGAGAAAAAACATTGTGCTGGTCAGTAAATGTTACTTTATAGAGCAAGTGCAGGGATCACTCCATTCTGAGGAAAAAAATATGGAATACTCCATTTTGAGCAGAAAATAAGGACACATCCAGTCAATTTCCTTTCCTTAATTGGGCACCTGCCTCAAATTAGTCAGCAGTTAAAACAGTGTACATTGGAGGGCTACTGGACCAAGTGGATTGGCAAGAATCATGGCTCAAACAAGGGAGATGTCTCTTGAGACCAAAGACAGGATTATCAAACTTCTTGAAGAAGGTAACTCTACACGTATGTTGCCAAAGATGTGGGCTGGTCACAGTCAGCTGTATCGAAGATCTGGACCAAGTACAAACAGCATGGGAAGGTTGTTCGTCAAGTGTACTGGTAGACCATGAAGACATCTAAGCGTCAAGACAAACAACTAAAGGCCATATTTCTTGAAAACAGAAAATGCACAACAAGACAAATGAAGAAGAAATGGGAGGAAGCTGGAGTCAATGTCTGTGACAGAACTGTTCATAATCGCTTGAAGGAAATGGGATTTACATACAGGAAAGCTAAAAGGAAACCATCATTGACGCTTAAACAAAAAAGAGCAAGACTGCACTGGGCTAAGTAGAGGCAATCATGGACTGTGGATGACTGGATGAAGGTTATCTTCAGTGATGAGTCACGAATCTGCACTGGTCAAGGTGATGATGCTGGAACTTTTGTTTGGTGCCATTCCAGTGAGATTTACAAAGAGGACTGCCTAAAGAAAACATCAAAATTCCCACACTCCTTGATGAGATGGGGCTGCATGTCAGGGAAAGGCACTGGGGAGATGGCTGTGGTTAAATCTTCAATAAATGCACAAGTTTACATTGACATTTTGGACAGCTTTCTTATCCCTTCAATTGAAAAAAATATTTGGGGATGATGAAATCATTTTCCAAGATGACAATGCATCATGCCACAAGCAAAAACTGTGAAAGACTTCCTTGGAGAAAGACACATCAAGTCAATGCCATGGCCTGCAATGAGCCCAGACCTCAACCCAATTGAAAACTTGTGGTGGAAATTAAAAAAAATGGTCCATAGCAAGGCGCCGACCTGCAAAGATGATCTGGCATCTGCAATCAAAGAGAGTTGGCACCAGATTGATGAAAAATACTGTTTGTCACTCAAGTCCATGCCTCAGAGACTGCAAGCTGTCATAAAAGCCAGAGGTGGTGCAACTAAATAGTAGTTATGCGTTTTGATTGTTTGTTCTTTATCTGTTTTTCACAATTCCATATTTTTTCCCTCAGAATGGAGTAATTCCATATTTATTTCCCTGCAATTGCTCTATAAAATGTTTTTTTCTTCATTTCTTTTAGTGTTTCTGAAAGCCAAGATGTTGCACTTTGGAATGACCTTACGCCTGTTTCATTTTTTATTTATTTTTTAATCTGAGTTTGGTCTTCAGAATAAAACGCCTGAGTGAGTGCTCGTCCAAGACTGGTGATTCCATACTTTTTGCTTGGGGTTGTACAAGCAAGGTGACCCATGAAATTACAAAACATGTGGGTCGATGCATAAAAATTCACGTCTGCTGAATTAATATTATATAGATTCTTTGATTTGTGTTACCCACACTGCAAAAACTGCCCATGATCTGACTGTGTACACAGACTTTTGTCCCCATTGAGCCATCAGAACATCCCTCTGTCCTGGATAGAATCCAGCAGCTCTGATATTCATTACTTGCAAGCAATACATGGCATCTATGAGTGTGAAGTATGATGGCACCCGGCCCAGAATATAACCAGGGATTTCACAGGAATGGCAAAAAAGGACAAAGTCACGACAGGTTCAAGCCCAAGTTAACAAACAAGCCCTGAACTTTTAGAGTCAGAAAATAGAGGACACCTGCCTCCGTATTTCCTGCTATGCATGAAGCCCAATAAAAGGTCAAGGGTTTGACCTTGGGGCCAGACGGGTCCACAGCACGACTTTAACCCATTCCACAGTCCCCTTCCTTCGTGTGAATGCTGAATCATCACATTTCACAGAATTCTAATTAATGAAAGCTGAAAATCACGGTGCCACACAGTTGCTCTCACGTACATTAGGTCTCACACACACCGTGAAAAATGTGTTTACTGACCAATGCTGCAAAGCTCTGTGGAAGTTTGGTGATTCTCCCAACTGAGTGTTAGACTGTGAAGACATGACTCAAATATTCTCACCAGGGCTCTAAATGAACTTTTTTTTGATGACCAGCCAACATGGCTGGTGACTCTCAAGTTATTAGCCAAACACAATTTCCACCAGCCAATTTTTTTTCCGAATTAAGTTTTTTTTTTTTTTTGAAGCCCGTAAACATAAAGTCACAACAGTATGTCTATGGCAGCATGTTTAAAGACTGCCCATCTCTCGGCTTGCATCATTCATACAAATGTTATATACCTGTGCAGTGAACGAATTAAGTTGAGAAATGGTGCACAGTGTGCATCATTTCTCAACTTAATTTGTTCGGTGCTCCCGACAGACCCCAACTTGATTTCCCGAAACTGCATATTTCTTTCAACACTTTTCATGTGTTTAGCACTTGTGAAATAAGAGTAATAGAGTTGTTGGCGCTATTAATTGTACTAGGCGAGTGTGACACTATGACTTATCGGTATCTTTTCTTTATCACTGTCAAATGGTGCTTGTGAAGTCGCGATGTTAATGATTCTTGGTGGAACAGAATTGTCAACAAATCGCTCGTCATGACGGCCGTTTTTCTGCAAATCTCTACTGTTATTTTGATTAATGTCACGTTTGTCAAAGTTGTCAAACCCGAATGAGTTCGGGGTGGGGGACGTGGATGCTTGCTAAAATTCTAATTTGCATCTCCAAAATAAAGTCACCACACATTTCATCTATCGAGACACCTTTATTGTGACGAGGTCCGACAACAACAGTGCCTCTAGCTGTGCGCAAATGACATTTTCAGAGACAGTTTTACGGAAATGTTCACACGACTGCACAACATCTTCGAAGCTTACTTCGAGCCTTGAAACTTGCATTACCAGCCAAATTGGCTAGTAAATTTTTATAACCACCCACCAAAATGAATTTTAACCCGCGTTTGGCGGGTGTTAATTCATGGCCCTGATTCTCTCCTATAGACCTTTTCACCATGACGTCATATGTAATTCTGAGTGACAAAATCTCACATGGCACCATTAGTAAGCAAACCACTGACATGCCCTTTAACCAAGGCAGAGTGAGACCGACAACTAGTACTCAACTGTCGAAATATAGTGTTTAACTGGTTTTAATTTAGATTTTTCTGAATTTCTGGGGCTAAAACATGATGTATTTGGCTCTGGCAGTCAGTGGTAATTTAAATTGAGGAGCAGATTGGCCGTTGAAAACAAACATCAAATCCGAATTTTCAGATTTGAATAAGAATAAATGATAGCATGTTAGAATGGCAACAGTTGTGGCATAATGCATTTAGTGAGAGGATGCACAGTGTCGTGTGAAGTGTGCTTTCCAATAGGGATTCATATGAGAATGTTGGCTAACTACGTTAAACATATTAAGCAATCACTAAAAAATGCCTATTTAAGCATTATTTAAGAATGGCTTTGTTGCAACAGTATTTCGTTGTTGGCCTCAGATGTATGGAAGCCCATTTATGCCAGTAAAAAATAAATAAATAAATAAATAAATAAATAAATAAATAAATACATAAATACATAAATAAATAAATAAAAGTTTGGCATAACTGCTTTAGAGCACCAGAAACAGCTGACAGTTGAGTGGCGCATGGTTTCAGTACAGTCAGCGGACACACCCACTTCATATACGTTCCGGGTTTTTTTTTTGTTTTTTTTTTAATAATTTTAATTAATTTGGCAGGATTGATCACAGCACTATTCTCTGTGGTGTACTGTCAAATAAAATTAATAAATCAATCAAGATTTATTACCACTTTACAGGAATTTTGAGAGGACCTCCTTTGGAAGTCAACTGCATCCTTTGGAAGATGATTGCTCGATATCCTCTTTTAAAACACGTCTTAAAACATATCTGTATTCTTTGGCTTTTGGCGCAACATGAGACTTGTTCTTGGTGTTTTGTGGTGTGTATGAGTTTGATGTTTAGTCTACTTATTTATGTATTTATTTATCTCTTTATTCACTACATCTTATTTATTTACTGATGTAAAATGTATTTACTTGTAAAAAAAAAAAAAAAAAAACACTGTATTCGCACTTCAAAATGTTTGCTTTGTTCTTGTTTACTGCAAAACTGATGTTTGTTTATGTACAGCACTTTGTATACAGCAATGCCTGTTCTTAAAGTGCTTTATAAAGTTGAGTTGAGTTGAGTTGAGTTGAGTTGAGTTGAGTTGAGTTGAGTTGAGTTGAGTAAATAAATGTAATGCAGTTTTCCAGAGAGTTTTTTCAATTTTCTACTTTAACAAAGAGATTTAGATTTACTTCTGGCGCTTCATTGTTAAAAAATAAAAATAAAAATAAAAAATCCAGAACATATTGTGTAATAATGTACTGAGGCATACAAGCAATACAGCAGAATTAGACATGTATTGTTTTTCTTTTGTTTTATCTTATCTAATTACAGCCACATCGGATTAGAACTGCACTCCATTAGATATTTGTCTATAAAATCTTCAGCAAAACCACTCAAAATTACTTGTATGAGCAAAAGATTCATTTAATTGCCTTTAAAGTAATTACAACCTAAGCCAGGGCTGGGACTCAACCTTTAAAGCCAACAATGCAAAGCCATTCATTTTGAATTCCTTGGAGGGTGAAGGAGACACATAGAAAGCCAAATAGAAAATAAACTTGAGCTTGCCGTTCACCGTTTCACTTGAATATGCCATCATACACACAAAAAAAGTTATTAGGTTCTGGGGCCAAAACACTGATACACTCATGCTTCTCACTTGAAAGCTGCCGTGTGTGAAGCTAAGTTTCATTGTGTTGTTTTACTTTGGTGAAAATATTAACGGGTGTTTCGTGTAACTCTGCTACACCAACAAACTTATAACAGATGGGATGAAGAAATAAAATAAGAAAAAAAGAAAAGAACTACTCTCCGGTGGACAGAAATAAGAGAATAAAAGAAAGCACCAGAGCCTTCACATAGCCAGTGAGCTATTAAACATTTAAATAGTCTTCATAACAGGAGCTATGACCACCATAGCTCAGCTGAAAGAATACTCAATGGCCTAAATATACTGAAACCACTGAAGTGTCACTGTAAAAGATGGGCAAACTTATTGTGTTGAATTATTGAACTCAATTTGCTTTCCCCCCCTTGGAAAAAGTGAAATGTGAGTTTTGGGTCATTTTTATGAAATCATGAAATCATATATTTTACATTTGAAACAGGACTTGAGGGATTTATCTTGTTTTAATGTATTCATCATATCTTATTTTATAAATCCTGAAATATGTTATGAGCTGTTTTTGTTGACTTTGTTTTGATTTAGATGTAGTTTTGTTTCATGCTTTCCCTGTCCCTTTTTTTGCATCATGTCTACTCGTTAGGTTTTCATTTACACCTGTTCTCGTCAGTCTTGTTCCTTGTGTCGAAAAACCAGCTACCATTAGCCACTCTTGTCTTGTCCATGTGCTTCGTTGTCTTGTTAGTGTCAGGTTGTGTCAGTTCATAAGTCATGTTCTGTTTCCTGCAGTTTTGATTTTATACCTTGCGTTTCTTTAATACTTTGAACCTTGCTTTTTATGGACTTTGTGAATTTAATATTTTTATAATTTCACCTGCCTTTTTTTTTTTTTTTTTTTTTTTTTTAAATAAAAACCTTATTTTTACATTTCACTTGCTTCTCTGCATTTCGGTCCACCATTTGCCACCACATCACAGATCTTTGACAAAATGATCCCATACAGATAGACAACCATTTACACTCACATCATCAGCAAGAAAGAACTGAACCCAAGTAAGGTGACTAAAAATAATAAACATCTTAATAACAACTCTCTAAAACTGGGCATCATTATCTTCTGTTTTGGATCATTATCCTCTATTAAACCAAAGGCAAATTTGGCTGAGGCACAAACTGCAGCAACATCTTTTAATGCAGTTTTTGTGTGTCAGCTGTATCCATGGTTACTGTGCTTGTGCATGCATGTGTGCACTCACAACCATCATAGATGTCGGTGGGGATGTGCACGGCCGTGTGGCTGTGGTCCGTGAGGCGTCTAAAGGACGGATCCTCCTTAAAGTCCGGCCGGAGTCGAGATTTGCGTCCCTCAGTTTCGTTTGAATCCAGCTATTGAAGAAAAACATGAAAGATCATGGCGTAATGTCAATTGCATTCACCTTTGTTGCCATGTTATGGTTAATATTTTATCATCTTGCCTAAGAAGAGGACGGTTTTGCATCAATGGTGTGACAAAATGGAAAGAAACGTGTTGAGATTTGGACGTCGAATGAGGAAGGAGTGAAAAGGGAGGGCGGCAGTGTGTGTGAACACTTGCTTCCTAATAAAGCAACAATACAGCCGCCTCATCTATCTCATCTGTCAATTAGAGGAGAACCATGGCAGAAACCTCTTCACCTGCAAAATAAAAAAAGGTGCGCAGGCGGGAGAGGGATGAATTAGAGGCGACAAAAGAAGAAGACGACGAAAAGAAGAAAGCCTTGAAGGAGACGACGTAGCATGAAAATAAAAGCTACAAGATGAAAGTGAGGAGTGTGAGGATGAAGGAGGGAGATGGAGGATGCGAGTGTGAAAGGGAGGTCAACATCTAAACTGGCACACGTCAGAGTTGCTTGGATGACAAAAGTCTTGGGACACACCTTTACTGTTTCATTCATCAATGAGATCTTTGTTTTTCTAATTGAATGGGTCTGTGCATTTCTAATGTTCTATTTAAACACCATATTTATTGATTGATTTGCATTATTTTGTCAATGACACAAATGATACCACAATACAAGTGTTTTTGTAAAGTAGGAATGAGCATTCACAATGTCATCTGTTAATCAAATGTCATTATGTTAAATAAAAGATATCGAACTCCCCTAGTATGTTTTTTTTTTTCATAAACCTTGTCTTAATTTTTTATTTTTATTTTTAGGTACTGCTGACCTGTCCCCTCATAGTCTATTACTCAAAGCGTTGAAAAGAACTTGAGTCTATCTATTAACTTTATTGAACGCTCAATTGTCCATGTAGTGTTGTAAAACTCCGCCTCTTCCATCACTGCGGGATCCGTGCAGTATTATGTTGCCTCAATATTTAAGTATGTATGTTTGTTTTAGGCAATAATGAATGAAAATGGTTAGTGTAGACATATTTGATAAGGCATCTTTGGTTAAAAATCGTTCTCAAGAACAAGTCATTCACTAATTTGCAGTGCATGCAAACTCATTTCCGTCGAGTAAATGGCTCAGTCAGTTTAACGTTTTTTTGTTTGTTTGTTTGTTTGTTTTCTTGCATCACTCATGGCTTTAAAGACCTTTGTGAAAGAGTTTGGGAAGATGATGCAACCGTCATTTTCTTTTGTAAAGCATTAAAGACTTTCCATCTGGTAAGGGGGTCGGCATGAGTGCAGTGCAATAAATGTGTCAATGTATTTAAAGTACCAACTGAACATTATTTTGGAGCAATGTGCTGATGTTGGGAAATATTATAGCAAGGAGTTTGGTAACTCATACAAGATGGCTTTTTTTCCCCTCTCTCCTGAAAAGTTGCGATTTTGGAGGTGTTAGGTATATGCGACTGAATAGGAGAATGCAGCTTGATATATTAAAATAATATATTTAATGTTTTATCTGCATTTTCCACCATTGACTTACACAATAAGCAATGAATCACAGTTTTTTTAATCATTTGAGTGGAGTTCAAATTCCCACAGAGACAACCCGACATTTTGTAGGTCTTCCCAGACCTGTGTGCTCCAATACTTTAGTCTGCGTACAGCGTGGGTTGAAAGAAAAGAAACACTTACATTGTCCTTGGAATTGTAGTACGCAATTTCATCATCCTGCAAACAAGCACATGAAGCACAAAAAAAAAAAAAAGTTACCATAATGTGGCAAAAACAAAATAATGGCTTCAGTTAGCGTAATGTTCCACAGAGACGCGATGGCTCTCCAAATATGTGTCCTAATGCATCATGATGTGCAATATTTGCTGACATGGCTGCAATCACTGTGAACGGCACACACTTGGGCAGCCACATTGAAGCAACTGAGATGATGGACCAAATACGTAAAGGCATGAGTGTTTTCGTGTTTTCTTTTGAGGTGTGTTTCTTTTGAGATTAAATGTGTTTGGTTGAATGTTTATTTTTAACATGAATACAAATCACGTCAATCAAACATAGATAATGAAATACTAGTGATCAAAAAATTGTGGGAAGAATTCTAGACTTCAAGAGTTGAAATCCGAACGCTTTTCCATATTCCATTAATTTATCTATTATGCTTCAGGTATAATGTTCATAAGGTTTAAAAAAAATTATAATAATAATAATAACAACAACAATAATAGTAATAATAATAATAATAATAATAGTAATACTAATAATAATAATAATAATAATAATAATAATAATAATAATAATAAATAATAAATAATGCCATTATTTTATGGGGTTCCACAGGGTTCAATTTGAGAGCCCCTGCTTTTCCCGTTGTATTGCTGTCCCTGGGTTCCATCTTATAACATGGGCTTGTATATATTGATGACACAATAATACCGTAATTTCCGAACCATAGAGCGCACCTGATTATAAGCCGCACCCATCCATCCATCCGTTCATTTTCTTGACCGCTTATTCCTCACAAGGGTTGCGGGGGGTGCTGGCGCCTATCTCAGCTGGCTCTGGGCAGTAGGCGGGGGACACCCCGGACTGGTTGCCAGCCAATCGCAGGGCATACAGAGACGAACAACCATCCACACTCACAAGCACACCTAGGGACAATCCAGAGCGTCCAATTAACCTGCCATGCATGTTTTTTTTGGGGGAATGTGGGAGGAGACCGGAGTACCCGGAGAAGACCCACGCAGGCACGGGGAGAATCTGATAAGCCGCACCCATTACATTTTAAAGGGAAAAGCATTTTGTACATACTTTAGCGGCACCTGACTATAAGCCACATGTGCCCACAATGAAACATGAGATGTTTACAAAGAAAGAGAGTACACAGAAAAAGTTTTCAAAGGTTTAGTAATATAACTTAGCTTTTCTTTCCAAACAGTGCCTGTGACGCGGCAGTAACACTGCAGCAATACGATAGTAACTAACAGGGCTGGTTAAAAATAACATACCGGTAAAAGTCACTGATACTGAGACTTCTTGTATTTTCCATGATGTGGGTCTGTTCATGCTAATTTGATTCATGCAAAATGCGGCAAGTTACATTAAACTTGTGTCTTCCTCGACACATATATGCCACCTGTCTCACTCTTACCTTTTCTGCTTGAGCTCCCCTGGCGGCCATTAGGAAAAAAAATGTGTTGTTCCAATACTGATGCTGGTATTGGCAGAGACCCCGATACTGCACTAAAACAGTGGTATCGGTATCAGTGACTACCAACAAGTAACATGTCGATACCATTAATTCCAAGGCTAATATAGAATTTTGGATGCAGTATCTCGTGTCTTGCTTGTGCACAACATTCACTGATATGTGATATGTTCACTGCATGCTGATCTAAGATATCCTATTGGCCCTAGAATGCTCTAAACCAATGGCAGGGCAGCTTTTTCATATTGAGAAAAAAAAAAACTTAGGTATTGGTATGCAAAGCTGGGTGTCGGAATCGGTATCAGGAGGCAAAAAACGGTATCGGAACAACACTAGAAAAAGATGCATAAATTAGCCGCATCATCGTATAAGCCGCAGGGTTGAAAACGTGAAAAAGTTGTGGCCTATAGTCCGGAAGTTATGGTATGTTCCACTAACAAAAGATGCCTTCACCTTACAACTACTTTTGTTATGTCTTGAAGATATTAAAGTCTGAATAAATTAAATTAAATTAAACTGAAAAAAGAAAAAAAAAATAGAATTTTTCCCAGTGGCCCTTCTTTTTTTTTCTTTTTTTTTTTTAATTGGAAACTGTTTTAACCATTCCCCAGTCACCCCACAGAATGAACAAGAGAATTGTTTTCCTTTTACATTTTAACTGCCGTCTCTAACATAATTTTATTGCAACATACAGTATTTTATCATCAACTTGGGCTTGGGTTAGAAAGAATAAGGCTATAATTGGACAATATCGTCAAGTTTTAATAATTTTGACTGCAACAAGAGTAAAAGTGTATATAACTGATTTTGTGGCTGATTCTTACTGCCTTTTTTGTAGTTGTTGCTGAAACGACAACTTATGCAGTAATTGCCACAAATCGTTACACATTCGATATGCATGCAGAAATGATTAAAAAATAAAACTCCCACATCGTTTCCTCACCTCATACTCATCTTTCCACTGATGTTTCATCTGGAACTTCTCAGCAGCTGTAGCCAGTTTCTAGAGGAGAAGATGGGGGTGGCGGAGAAGGATGACAAGGATTTTAGTCTGGGGACGACGCGACATCCACTCAGTCATTGGTCTGTGTAATTATTGGGAATGTGCACAAAAAGCTGCAGACATGGATATATTACTGCCATCCCGCCCTCGCACAGCTCAAACTGTCCGGGCTATCAAGGTCTTACAGCACTGTGAGGCAAAAGGCCACGTCGCACAGCATAATAATGTCAGAGTGAAAAGGTTTTACTGCTTGTGTGCGTGTGTCTGTGTGTGTGTGTGTGGGTGTGTGTGTGTGTGTGTGTGTGTGTGTGTGTGTGGGGGTGTGTGTGTGTGTGTGTGTGTGTGGGAGGGGGGGGGGGGGGCGTGCGTGCGTGGGCGGTTGTTGCAGCCTACGAAATGGCACATCACTGAATCACGTCATAGGCAAGTGAATTACTGACTGAACACTTGTCACTCAAGAAGGGCTCTGCTAAATAAAGGCTGGGGATGCCACTCTTGTTATCTGTCCATTTTCTAGACTGCTTTTCCTCACTAGGGTCTCAGGTGAGCTGGAGGCTATCCCAGCTGAGAGTGAGAGGCAGAGAACACAATGGACTGGTTGCCAGCCAATTACAGGGCACATGGAAACAAACAAGAACAAAAACGTTCACACCTCTTGAGAATTTAGAGTCTTCAATTAACATAAGAAGCTATACTATATTCCTTGGTCCGGAAAATATCCAAGTTAATAGGATTTATGGGGGAAAAATATCCATCCATCCATCCATTTTCTGAACTGCTTACTCCTCACAAGGGTCACGGGGGGTGCTGGAGCCTATCTCAGCTGGCGATGGGCAGTAGGCGGGGGGCACCCTGAACTGGTTGGCAGCCAATCGCAGGGCACACAGAGACGGACAATCATCCAAACTCACAAGCACACCTAGCGAAAATTCGGAGCACCCAATTAACCTGCCATGCATGTCTTTGGAATGTGGGAGGACACCGGAATGCCCGGGGAAGACCCAGGCAGGCACAGGGAGAACATGCAAACTCCACCCAGGAAGGCCGGAGCCTGGACTCGAACCCGAGTCCTCAGTCCTGGGAGGCGGACGTGCTAACCAGCCATTCACCGTGTCGCCCGGGGGTAAAATATTCCTTTGGAAATCAGTGGTGCTGTTATAATTATTGGCATCCAAAATCATTTGATGAGACAAAGGACAAATAATGTATAAACATATTTTGGATGTAAATGACCACAAAATGACAACAGTAGCTGCTCAAATTGGTGCAGGCTTCCTAATTTCCGTCCTAATTTTAAAGGAATGAGACTAATTTTAAAGGAAGTCCTAATTTTAAAGGTGAGCTTGAAATGTGAATGAAATACTGTTCCACTCCTCACTGAAGGACGTGCCTTCACACTTCACCAGTCCCAGACACGGCGCTCCGCATACGCTTACCACGCACTGCGCGTAGGGCACCAACTGCCTAAGCGGGCACCAAAAAACAAATCAAGCCCGTAAAAATAATCATATTAGTAATTATAATATCAGTGTCTAATATTTAAAATAAAAGCTTGTAAAGCATGTTAATAAATACAAAAAATAACGTAGCATTATTTACTCGACGCGCGGTATCGCTGGTCTATGTTGGTGCCCCCCCCTCCCTTAGTAGTTTGTTCCTATTAGGGAAAGGGGGAGGGGGGCGGGGTGCACTTTTGCTCCAACGGAGCAAACTACTAGGGAAAGGGGGAGGGGGGCGGGGTGCACTTTTGCTCCAACGGAGCAAACTACTAGGGAAAGGGGGAGGGGGGCGGGGTGCACTTTTGCTCCAACGGAGCAAACTACTAGGGAAAGGGGGAGGGGGCTGGGGTATACTTTATGCTTCAATCGCAAATTTGGCAGAAGTTTATTCTTGGATATCTGGACATGTCATCAAAAAGGCATCAAGAATTGGGGGCGGAAAAGGAAAAACAATGAGATGATGCTCGGGCGTCACTTGCAGGTATGACAATGACAATTTGTTTATTTTGTAGCAGCTACGTTTACATGACCACAGTTAGCAAAAAAAACACACACAAAAAAACACTCCAAACCGCCACAGTGGAATGGTTGTGACCAGCACGTTCATTATACGGTATGTTAAATGGAATGTGACGAGACAATATTGTTTCATATGGAACGGCCAAAAGCGGCATGTACTGGTGAAAGTGTAATTTGAAAATAATAATCATAATCATCTTAAGGCTAAGTAGATTTCCTCAATTCATATTCATAGTTTTAACATTATGTCCAGAATTTTTACATAGTGCCCTATCAGTCCTTCTCTAAAAAGGTAGATTATTAAAATTTTCATGTACCTGTGTTTTAAATATAGGCCTGCACAATACCATAATCCTAATCAATTTAGAAAATGTTTGTACCATGGTTGGTTCAAAACCATATTTCATTGTAGAATCCCTGAATATTGTCTTGTATTTCTGAATACAGAATCAATGCTTCAATATGTTCAAGGAGCATTTCATACCCTAACATAAATGCGGAAATTGCACAAAAGCTGTCATATGATGACCTGATAGCCGATTTTGCAGCCCAGAAATGTAGACACGTGCCTCTGTAGGGCCTCTACTAACTTGCTTGCACTTTGTTTATTTCCAGATGTTTATTTGTTAATAGTAGTGGCATTGAATTTTATTTTAATTCATTTAGCTTTATTTATTTGAGTATTTGGTGTCATTGTTATTTTTAGAAAGACTTATTTATCACTTATTTTTGTGAACATTTTTAAAACTTCAATATTGACACTTAGAAGTAGGGCTGGGTATCGATTCAGATTTTCAGAATCGATTTAATTCAATTCACAAGGGCCCGATTCAATTCATGATTCACAACGATTTTCGATTCAGTTGAGAAATTCATGCAGCACATATTTTAGACAGTCAAAAGTACCAATGCTGCAAAGAGTAGAAACTTCTTGCTCTAATTTAATGCATTATTAAGAATATGAATATTTACATTAGGAATTGAATCCATTGCAGTTACATTAATCTGTTTCATTTAACATATCACATCATTTAACACAACTTATAAAAACAATAAATAATAATTTAAATAAATTACAACCACAGCACAGGCTGTGTAAATAAATTGACAAAAATGGGGGGGTCGATATATTGATACATGGTTTTATGTATCGATATTGGGATATGAAAAGGTGTATCGATATGATAGCGATATATCGATATTTCAAACCCAGCCCTACTTACAAGTTATTTTGTTTAATAAAGCAAAACTGACAAATACTCAGATATTGTTCATTTCTACCAGGGGAGGGGTGATGGGGTGTGCGGACAGAGTGTTGGGGGGGTTTGGGGGCACCACAAAACATTTATGCTTAGGGCACCAAAATGGCTAGCGCCGGCCCTGACCAGTCCAGTCTGCTATATTGAGGCCACCAGAATTATAATCACATTATTACATATCCACAATCCAATTTTAATTTTTAGTAAGATGTTGACACGACGAGGTAAGGTAGGACTCAGACGCAGGCGTAAGGTAAGCCACCAAGGCAGCAGGTTTATTTCCGGCCAACAGGTGTCTCCTCTCAAGCTGAGAGGAGAACAGGGACGCAAAAAAGTGGAGAACAAAAAGCGCTCCACTAGGGAGAAAAAAACAGGCAAAAGGTACTGGGGACAACGAAAAGCGCTCCGCTAGGGAGGAAAAAGGGCACAAGGCAAAAGGGGTAACAAAAGGCGCTCCACTGGGGAGGAAAAAGCACAAAAACAAGGCAAAAACACTTGGCAACATGAACGAGGACATAAGGACTGTGGGCCGCTTCCATGCACTGACTGTGACACTTCGGCACTGAGGGGAGAATGCAGGTGGCTTTTATTGCTGTAGGTGATTGGTGGCAGGTGGTGATAATCAAGGGCGGGGACCGGTAATTATGGAGGGATCTTGGTAGGCGAAGTCGAACGGCGGCAGGACCTATGGACTTGGTTACTGGAAAAGGCCCCACAAATCGTGGGGCCAGCTTTGGACATGGTACCATGAGTCTGAGGTGTTTGGCTGATAGCCAAACTCGCTGGCCCGGGCGGTATTCGGGTGCCGGTCTCCTTTTCCGGTCGGCGGCCCTCTTCACCCGGTCTCCCTGGCGTTGAAGCGCCGTCCGGGCCGCCGACCAGACTTTGTGGCACCGACGAACCATGGCCTGGACCGAGGGGACCGTTGCCTCCTCCTCCAGTTCAGCGAAGAATGGTGGATCGTAGCCGTGGACGCATTTAAACGGGGTGAGACCTGTGGCAGATGTGGGCAATGAGTTGTGAGCAAGCTCGACCCATACCAGGTACTTGCTCCAGGTGGTCGGGTTCTGGGAGACAAGGCATCGGAGACCGGTTTCAAGCTGTTGATTTAGCCTTTCTGCCTGCCCATTGGCCTCAGGGTGGTACCCAGACGTTAGGTTGGCTTTGGCACCTAGGGCTTTGCAAAACTGAGTCCAGAATCGGGAGACGAACTGTGGTCCACGGTCGGAAACGATGTGTAAGGGGAAACCATAAAACCTGAATATGTGGTGTATCATGATGTCTGCTGTGGTCTTGGCGGATGGGAGCTTGGTTAGTGGGATGAAACGAACCATTTTAGAGAATCTGTCGACGACTGTGAGGATTGTGGTTTTACCATGGGACGGGGGTAGTCCGGTTACGAAGTCCAAAGAGATTTCTGCCCATGGTCTGGATGGGATTGGCAGCGGTTGGAGAAGGCCCATCCGGGACTGATTTGAAGTCTTGTTGCGGGCACACGTTGTACAGGCAGCGACGTACTCCTTTATGGTGGTCTCCATTGCCGGCCACCAGAATCTCCTGGCAACAGCATACATGGTCCTGCGGACTCCAGGATGACAAAACAGCTGTGATGTATGAGCCCAGTGTATTACCTGAGACCTTAGTTCCTCAGGCACGAAGAGTCGACGTGGCGGGCAAGACGTGGGGGGGAGTGACGTTGCGAAGTGCCTCCTTGACATCGTCCTCAATTTGCCATCTCATGGCTCCAACTATGCAGTCCCGGGGCAGGATGGTCTCAGGCTCGGCTTCCAAGGGCTCGGATTCGTGGACTCTTGATAACGCATCCGCCTTGACGTTTTTGCTGCCTGGTCTGTAAGTCAGAGAGAACACGAAGCGGTTGAAAAACAAGGACCATCTGGCTTGTCGAGGGTTGAGTCTTTTGGCCTGGCGTAAGTATTCCAGATTTCGGTGATCGGTCCAGATCACAAAAGGGAGTTCGGCGCCTTCCAACCAGTGTCTCCATTCTTCAAGAGCCACCTTTACGGCGAGAAGCTCCCGATCTCCGACCGAATAATTGCGTTCAGCTTTGGATAATTTGCGTGAGAGGAAGGCGCAGGGATGTGTCTTGCCATCCTCTTGACATCGCTGAGACAGAACTGCCCCAATTCCAATGCTGGAGGCGTCTACCTCCACCACGAACTGGCGTTTGGGGTCAGGAACTCTGAGGATTGGGGCATTGGTGAATCGTGCTTTTAAGTCTCTGAATGCCTTTTCGGCTTCTGGGTTCCACATGAACCGGACCTGTGGGGAGGTCAAGGCGTGTAGGGGAGCGGCAATGGTGCTGAAGTTTCTTATGAAACGACGGTAGAAGTTAGCGAATCCGAGGAATTGTTGAACTTTTTTCCGAGAGTCCGGCGTGGGCCACTCTCGTACGGCGCTGACCTTGTCTGCCTCCATTTCTACTTTTCCAGGTGATACGACGAATCCCAGGAAGGAGATGGTGTTGACGTGAAACAGGCTCTTCTCAGCTTTCACGTACAGGTGATGATCCAGGAGGCGTTGCAGGACTCGGCTTACGTGGTCTCGATGGCTCGTTAGGTCCGGAGAGTATATTAGTATGTCGTCCAAGTAAACGTACACGAAGTGATCAATAAAGTCCTTTAGTACCTCATTAATCATGGCCTGGAATACTGCTGGTGCATTGGTGAGTCCGAAAGGCATAACGAGGTACTCGTAATGTCCCCGGGGGGTGTTGAATCCTGTCTTCCATTCATCCCCATCGCGGATTCGGATGAGGTAATAAGCGTTTCGGAGGTCGAGCTTGGTGAATATTTTGGCTTGTTGCAACTGGTCGAAAACCGAGGACATCAGTGGCAGTGGGTATCGATTTTTAACTGTGATGTCATTCAAAGGGCTGTAGTCAATACATGGGCGTAGGGATCCATCCTTCTTGCTCACAAAAAAGAAGCCTGCTCCTGCAGGCGAGGAAGACGGTCGGATGAGGCCCGCTTTCAAGGAGTCGTCTATGTAAGTGTTCATGGCCTGGCGTTCGGGTCCTGAGACCGAGTACAGTCTCCCCTTGGGGATGGTTGATCCGGGAATCAGGTCAATCGGGCAGTCATACGGTCGGTGGGGAGGAAGAGTCATGGCCTTGGTCTTGCTGAATACCTCCCGCAGGTGGTGGTAACAGGAGGGAACAGTGTGCAGGTTCGGGTATTCCTCTTGAGCAGGTGAGGCGAAAGTCACCTGGTGGACCTGGGCTGTGGTGTTCCGGGGTGCGGGTTGTTCCAACCCGTGAGTGTTGCATTCTTTTCCCCACTCCAGAATGGTTCCCGAGTTCCAGTCAATTCTGGGGTTGTGTAGACGCAGCCAAGGGTGACCCAGAACCAAAGTGGGATATGAAGCGTGGAAAACGTGGAAGCGGAGAGTCTCGCAGTGCTGTCCAATTCGGACTCCCAGAGGTTCAGTGATGTGGGTGATCCTGAAGAGTTCTTTGCCGTTCAGCGCTCTAGCCTGGATGGTCGATGAAAGGGGTTCGGTAGAGGCTCGTAGTTGCCTTACGAGCTCCCAGTCCATGAGGCTTTCGTCGGAACCAGAGTCGATGAGGGCTGACAGATTTGTGATGACATAGTGGTGGGTTATCTGCATTTGCGTGAGCCTGTGGTTCCTGGCGGGTCGGGGTGACGGAGAACTCACCGGTGAGCTGCCCTTCGTGGTGCAGGATCCCACCAAGTGTCCAAGACCACCACAATAGTAGCAACGGCCCTCTCGGCGGCGGCGCTGTCTCTCCTCAGGCGAAAGCCGAGCCCTTCCCAGTTGCATGGGTTCGTCTCTAGCGAGGTCCACCTCTCCTGGTTCAGGTCGGGAAGGAAGGATGGGTTGCGGCCTTCCGGCCTCCGGTGGCCGTGACCAGGGGGTGGGTTCCTCCCTCCTTCGAGGTCCGCCGATCTTAGCCAGCTCCTGGCGACGATGATCTGTGCGGATGGCGAGGGAGATCAAAGCGTCCAAGTCCGTGGGGAGTTCTACGGGGATCAGAAGTTCTTGAATGGCAGGTGAGAGTCCTTTCAAGAAATGGTCATGAAGAGCTATGGCGTTCCAGCCGCTGTTCGTTGCCAACGTTCGAAAGCGAATTGCGTAATCGCTGACAGGTTCTTTGCCTTGTTGGAGCCGGCTCAACGCTCGTGCCTTCTCTCGGTCATTGTTCTCGGGGTCGAAGACTTGACGCAAAGCGACTTGAAAGTCCTGTACGCTTTGACAGACCGAGGAACCCCTGGCCCATTCCGCGGTCGCCCAGGTTTTGGCCCGTCCCGTCAGGTGAGACACCATGAAGGCCACTCGGGACCGGGCTGTGGGAAATGCCTGTGGTAATTGTTCGAAATGAATGTCGCATTCCGTGAGGAAAGTCTGACAGCGTCCGGGTTCACCGGAGTATCGTTCTGGGGAGGCCAGTCTTAATCCTACCCCGGTGAATGGCGTGGATGGTACGAAGAACTCAGAAGGAGGAATTTGTCCGGTGGGAGCTGGCGCTCGACGCCGTGAGAGGCTCACCAGCTCGTGGACCTGGCTGGTCAATTCCCCAATCTGGAACAGCATGGTCTGCTGGATCCGGTCCTGGTTGTCGAGCCGGGCCTCCTGGCTCTGCAGTGCGGCCTCGACCTTGCCTGCTGGGTCCATGCTGGCCGAAGTGTACTGACACGACGAGGTAAGGTAGGACTCAGACGCAGGCGTAAGGTAAGCCACCAAGGCAGCAGGTTTATTTCCGGCCAACAGGTGTCTCCTCTCAAGCTGAGAGGAGAACAGGGACGCAAAAAAGTGGAGAACAAAAAGCGCTCCACTAGGGAGGAAAAAACAGGCAAAAGGTACTGGGGACAACGAAAAGCGCTCCGCTAGGGAGGAAAAAGGGCACAAGGCAAAAGGGGTAACAAAAGGCGCTCCACTGGGGAGGAAAAAGCACAAAAACAAGGCAAAAACACTTGAACAACATGAACGAGGACATAAGGACTGTGGGACGCTTCCATGCACTGACTGTGACACTTCGGCACTGAGGGGAGAATGCAGGTGGCTTTTATTGCTGTAGGTGATTGGTGGCAGGTGGTGATAATCAAGGGCGGGGACCGGTAATTATGGAGCGGCAGGAAGGGCAAGTGACCTGGGGTGAGATAAGAGTTAGATTTTCAAGGTAAGACAGGAAACAGGGATACAACAATAAAAGCATGAACCGCCACGCCGGTGGCGGCTTGACAGATGTCATGCGAAGTAGTGATAACCAAAAATAAAAAAAATATATAAACTGTCCATTTAGTCTAACTTGGTGAAAATATCTGTAAAATTGCAAAAATATATAATAATAAAAATAAAAAAATTAAATAAATGAAATTTTCATCAAAATTTTAAATAAAAAAAAAAAAAAAGGCAATTTTCATAGAGATTTTTGGCCAGAATAAAAAATTTAAAAAAGTAAATCACGTGGGAGGTGGGATCTGAACCCTGTGTCTTGAGTTTGGCACTTGTCCACAAGATCGATTGAGCAGCGGCGGGCAGGACTCTTTCAAAATCATTAGTGCCCCCCACAGGACTGGAGTGGAACAGTATCACCTGGCACTAGGAATCAGGTGAGCATGTTTGGTCTTGCTGGAAGTCTGCTTGGTCATTATTGTGAAAATAATAAGTGCGAGCATGAGGGTTGACAAATCCATTCATCTTATTTCCAAGGGTATCATTTCCATCATCAGTCCTTTGTGATACAAACAGCACATTGCTTGTGTTTGTCAAATCCTTTCAAACAACTTCACGCTTCAGTGACGGATCCAAAGACAGACGGGTGGTCGTGGGGGGGATAGAAGATTACAAGGCACACTGCTAGCCCAGCCAACCCCAAATAATATCAACATTGTACATCAAACCACGACAGGCCTTTACTTCACATTAGTCACAATACGCTCTTCAAATAATTACATGATTGCACTCTTTATAATCGTACTTATTGACCTACGTACATGTTGAATGAACTGGTGAGTTTTCGGATCTGTTGCGGGGAAAAAACGCAATTAATTAGTCAAAATAAGATCTGAACACTGTAAAACATGTAAAGGTTTGGGCAAAAAGCTTGTCTGTTGGTTATTTTGCACCAGGAAGATGTACAGAAAGTACCACAGGGGACAAATTAGAACATTCACCAATCTTTCTGTATGTGTGCAGACGGTTTATGAAATAGGCCATGTACGGGGGGTGGAACTGAATAATCGTATAAAAGTCTCACTCATTCCTTCTCATCAATAATTCACTACACAGACAGTTAACGTCAGAAAATCCGCCCCAGGATCCAAAGTTATGAAATCATAATACAGATACATTTTTCTGAAATACATAACTCTTTTTTGATTGTTATATTCAATCACTACACATATGAAGTTAAAGCTTGCTTCTTATCCTCTCAATGTAAAATGTGATATGATTATATGATTATTTTATCATGAGATTCTGATTTGTATACTGTTCTCAAAACAATTAGTCTATTTTTTTTTTTTACTTCCACTGTACTGGAACAAACTATACGTGGATATGCATGTACAAATCTGTATAAAAACACACACACGCCTCAGAGGAGAGCAGACGGACATGCTTGTTAAAAATTCATGACAGGACTTCTGGGAGATATGGGGGAGGGTGTGCCTGTGTGTGCGTGTGTGTGTGCGCATGGGTGCGTGCGCGTAGAAAGATTATGATAGTAACAATGATGAGCCTATCTCTCACTGTATATCTCTGTTCAAAAAATACAGCTTGAATTTCATTAAATCTTGTTGACATTTTAGAGTTTATAAAAAATGCAGTCCAACAAATTGGTACTTAATCAAACTTCGGTGTGCAAATATGCCTTAATATTTGCACCAAACTTCAGAGTTCAAACCAGTGTCATGCATGACATCACTGCACCGCTTCTGGCATTTTTGTACACCTGCCGGACATCCAAGACACCCTACAGCTGATAAAGTGCATATGCGAGCTTCATTAAGTTCCAGAGGAAGCAATCCAATACAGGAGTGAGATATTGGAGAAAAGTCCGATCTCACTTTCTGACAGTGAGGCTGCTCCTCAACAGTTGTGGAACTTGTTAATGTGTGTAATAACAGTAAAGCACACTAAAAGCAGCAGTCCCTGGGAGAGTTACTGCAAGTTGTCATTTGCACAAATTGATCGATGCTCGCTCGCAAGAAAATAAAGCAAATTTCAGCAGAGCAACAATTGAGTTAATGGGCTTCCCTAACTGGCCGACCGTAACGATCTCCCTGTAACTGCTCATTAGTCTTCCCCTCTGTGATTGTAGTGTAGATGGCTCAGCTCCCACACTGTAATGAGTTCACTCCGTCACTGTGGCTGACCACTGGAGACCCGAGGAGAAGCCACCAGCTCAGTTGCAGCTTTAATGGGGGAGGAAGATGAGAGTCGGATTCAAATCTATGGTTGTTTGAAAAGTGCCAGAGAAGAAGAATCATGCAGCGCAAGCAAAAGCAATTCACTGCAACTTGGAAGTCTAATGTGATGATTAGAGTCGCTGAGAGGGACACATGCATCGTGCAATGCTGACATTTCAGGCTGTAGGTAATGAACACTTGGAGCCGAGGCACTCCAGTTGAATTATATATATATATATATATATATATATATATATATATATATATATATATATATATATATATATATATATATATATATAGATATACATATACATATACATATACATATACATATACATATACATATATACATACATATGTGACGGCTCTGGAAAAAGGGTCCACATGTGCCGAAAAATCAAAATTGAGATATTGATATTGAAAACTTCAAAAAGTTACAGCAATTTTAATGTTGGAAGTTGAAATCCATAGTTTTGAGAAAATGGCATTTAAAGTTTTGGTACTTACATCTTTCAATTGTCTACAGCAACTAGTAACTTTGGAAAAAGATATGAACCTCAAATTTTCAGGAACTGTTAAAATATCAATGGAAAGTCAAATTCCAATAGCAGGCAAGGTCATCGTCCGAGATTTTAACCCATTAAATGTTGTTTTGAGAGAGTTGTTTGATCGACACTTGGCCTGTTTAGTTCTCCAAGCTACAATACATGTACATTAAAAGAGGCTACAGCGGCAGGTTAGGGTTAGGGCATCGAAACGGTGAGTAATAACGAGCAATAATCATTCCGTCTATCCTAATCTGCATTCATGAAATCGGACGACAACATATGGCCACATACACACCAATTTAGCCTCAAATTTATCACCTGCTGCCACCTGCCGCACACTTGCGTGTATAGTACACTCAGGGGTAGATTCACTAAAGGTTTGCGTAGCGTTTGTGCAGCCCTAATTCACCAAACACACACAGTGTGCTATTTCTAATGGAATAAACGGTTGTGCTGCACTGCGTTCAACAATCTGCTTTTTATTTTAGCCGCTTAAAGAATCAACGCCACGAGCCACTCCCGGAACCGCAGGGTCTCGCTGTGCATGCGCTCTCACACCATACAGAAGTCAAATGACCCATGCACAACAACATTGCAATGTGTCACACACAGATGGGAAAATCTGTCACTAAGTGCACTGCCAACCAGATTGCGCCCCGGCGCACCGGTGATATTTGCGCGTAAGTACATGACGTAATTTGCATGCATTTGGCGCATATTATGCCCACCACAATGCAAATGAGACTCATTGATATACAGCGTCTAATTCACTAACGGCAGCGCTAATAGCCACACACAGTTTGAGTGACAAAATAACGTTTATGGAAGGCTGGTGTAAACTTGCTGCTTCCTCGACCCCGGGATCATGATAGCAGCCCCTCCCCCTCAGGCTGATCACGCAGAGAGGAGAGAGAGCGAGAGAGGGAGGGGGACATTTTTCTATATGTTGGTTTATGACACATGACGTAACCCGGGCTAATCGGGGGGGCATTTTATGATCATTTTTACATGCCAGATGCATACTGTACCACATCAACCTCTGAAAATATATTTTTTCAAAACGATCGCACCAATAATTTATACTTTATGAATGAATGATGTCGTCCTCTCTGCTCTGTACAGCTTAATGGCGCTAAATGAGGAAAACGCTTCTGCACCTCTCGGTCCAACCTCGCTTTCTGATAATGTCATCTTTCTCGCAACTCTTACTATAACAACCATGTTGTTGGCGCAAATCCATTGCCATGTGTGGTAAATCAGGCGCAAATATGCTCCAAGCTGTCAGTTTTGTGGGCGTGTTTGCGCCGGTATATGATTGGAGCAATATCCTGAGTGAATAGGTGGGTAACTGGGTGCAGACTGCGGGTGCAGTTGTGGTGCAATATTTCGCACTATTAGCGGGCGCAGCGCATTCTTAGTGAATTTACCCCTCAGTTTACAAAATGAGCAGTCACGGCAGCCGAAAAGTCACAATTCAAACAGTGAAGTGTTGTTTTAAAACCAAGCTCAAACAGATTAATCATGTTGTGGACACTCATCTCAAGGTCTCACAAGACAGAAAAACTCACCAAAATTATGTGCACTTACGGCGCTAGGCTTTAGTTACAGCAGTGGTGATGTTCCTGCTACCCCCTTTCCCTCATACCTCTCCGTTTCAATGAGCATTTAAATCTCAGCTTTCTGCGATTACGTAATCGCGTGTTGTCAAACCGTGGTTTAATCGCAAATACAATTAATCGTTCAGCCCTAATATTTGACACAAACACACATACATGCATACATACATACTTAACTTGTCTTTTCCAGCTCGTATTGTGGAACAAAGTCCAGTTCTCATGTTTAATGCAGTGCGAAATGCTTTTTGTATCATTTCTTGCAAAAGCCCCACGAGACGTGTTGCATAGTGAAGAAAGACGAGCACGTATAGACTGGAAAGACGCTCAGCTCGACTGAACCCCAGACTCTCTTGTGTGTGCATGCACAAAAAAAAAGAAGAAAGAAAAGCTATACTAAAGCCTGAAATCAATGGTCCATTCAGAGCACAGCACTTTCTCCCTTACACAACAAAGCAATACGCTCAAAGAGCAGTAATGGCCTAAAAGATCATTAACGCACACACGCTTGTATTCCCTCCACCCACTCATGTCCATCCACAGTTGGGAAGTTTTGTCATCACAAGACCCTAGAAAACAAAAAAATAGGAGGAATACGACAATGAGTGTGGACATCAATATTGGAAGCTGAGTAGAAGTGCGTCCAGGATGAGGAGAATGATAAAGGTTATTGATTAATGCAGCGCAAAGAGGAAAACAACTCATTAAAACGTGAGAACAAACACACAGAAAACCTTCACTGAGTAAATATCTTGTTCTGCATGCTTGAAGAAATGAGGCAACTGTATTATTCAATTCAAAAAAAAGAAAAAAAAATATGGGGAGCGCAGAAAATCAGGAAGAGTGGGACGAGTGAGCGTGTGGCACATCAAACACTGGACGTGGAGGTCGGGGCAGATAAAGAACATGTTGATTTTTATATTCCACTTTGATAGAGTGGCGTGGCAAAGGGCCAGGGAGAAGGCCACAGTGGAGGGAAGACGATAAAGAAAGAGAGTGGCGCTCTGGATGCTCTGTGGGAGAGCCTCGCTTGAATCTCCCACAGGAACATCGGCAGCTGCTTCTGTCTCACGCTCCAATGTCAAAGCAGTCCACCCCTGAGAACATCATGTGGCATAAATTGTCAGCCATTGACTCACTTATAAATATTTATCTATCGATCCATCTAATTTCTATGCTGTTTATCCTGTTCAGTAGGCCTGAGCACGAAACACTGGTGACTCAAATTGATTGTTAAAATGAATGCCGACTCAATTTTCGCATTTAAGTGATAATGAATCACAGAATACTGTATTTTCATGCGTACTAGTGTCACAGCAACACAGCATTGTGTGATGCAGACTTCATGAACAACACCTGGAAATGTTTGCATGTATGGGAATGTTAAGCTGGCTAATGTGCATTATTAAATTGTTCAGAGGTAAAGTCCACCTATATATCAATACCTTTGTCAATACTTCGCTGTAGGCCTCTGATGCTGTCCTAGAACGAAGGGAGTTTGCAACATTGGACCCTGGGCCGGAGAGATGAACACTTCCCGGGTTAGCTTACTCGTGCTAGATAGCTGCTACAACTGACATAGGACTGTCTCAGAAAATTAGAATATTGTGATAAAGTCCATTATTTTCTGTAATGCAATTAAATAAGCAAAAACGCCATACATTCTGGATTCATTACAAATCAACTGAAATATTGCAAGCCTTTTATTGTTTTAATCTAGCTGACTATGGCATTTTTTTTTTACTTGGTCAGAGGAAATATTCTAATATTTTGAAATAGGATATTTGTGTTTTCTTAAACTGTAAGCCATAATCAGCAATATTAAAACAACATATTTTTGCTTATTTAATTGCATTACAGAAAATAATGGACTTTGTCACAATATTCAAATTTTCTGAGACAGTCCTGTATACATTGTGACCACGTCTTCGGTTTGCGAGCACTGAGCGCTACCAGTGAGCTAAAATTCTGGGGAGCCGACAAAGCTAAGGACTTTATTTGAACTCGGAGAAAGTGAGGTACGGAAAAAGCTGACCAACTTTTTTCTTTTTAAAAACAGTAAATGTGTTTTTCATTTTTTTATTTAATTTAAATGTTATTACTTTTTTTTTTTTAATTTACAATACTATTTTTTATGCGCCCCCATTAGTCTACAAGTAGCTTTCTGAATAATATTGGATTTGTGGATAATGAGTTAAGTAGCTGGGTTTTTTTTCCATAGCAGGGGGCGACCATTTTGCCACTTGCTGTCAACTGGAAAATAACATAAAAGTTGATCAGGTCTCAGGCAACAACCAATCACTCATCTTCTGAGTTTGATTGTGTGAATCTTGCATGAAGAGCTGAGATTGTCCGCTACCTGAGACCTGAGCAACTGTGATGTCAATTTCAATTGACAGCAGATGGCGACCCCCTAGGATGGATCGATTTTGCCGCTTTATTCATATCCCACAAACACAATGTTAATCAGAATAATATGTCAATAAATAAATTTTTTATTATATGTATAACGAACTACAGTGTGTTGCATTTTGAAATCATTGAACAGCTTAAAACAACACAAAATGTTGTTTCTGCATGTTACAAAAACATTTTGAACTATGAAAAAAGACAATTAGTTGTAGCTTGCTTTCAAATAAATAAGTACGGTAATTGTCTATTTGAGACCACCTTGTTATCATGAAATTAAAGCCAAATTTAAATTATTCACCTGCAGCGAACCAAAATCGCGGCCTGATTCTGTGGTCTGCAATCATTTTATCACATATGGAGCTTTTAGTCGGTCGTCAGCATGAATTAAAAAAGAAAAAAAAATAACAATGTAAAATACATACAGTATTTATATCCAGATGGAATATTTATTGTACCTGATTAATGTGATTTTTGCTCCTGCATCTCAACATAGGGCTGTGACATTACCTTCTTTTTCACACGATTGTATGCTGTCATGAGGCGTGTGCGATGTTTCTTTTAAATATATTTCATGTAGCATGCATTGAACGTTCTATTCAAAAACAATTTCTTTCCTTGGATTTATCCATGGTTTGTCTAACGGGTCAAATAGCTCAATAAATCCTGTCACCAGGTGGAGCAGAATCCTGCTATAAATGAATGCAGACTTGTCCACTGCCTTCCTTCTGAGCACATAAAAAATTTCCTCTTCTGTGGCAAAAGTCGGAGTAGCTATTTGAGTCATGAAGTGTAGACATAACTTCCCACATCGGGCCGTAGTATTAATATGCGCATAATATTACCGATTTTTCTGAACATGTGTGAGCGTGTGAAACAAGTGTTAGGAAGTGACAAAGTTTGTGCGAACAGAAGCTGTAGTGATCTGATCATTGTTGTGAATTGAAAACGAAATGTGTGAGCATAACTTGACGATGCAGTCCATATTGCTTCTGAAAGCAATTACAGTAATCGCTTGTTTGCACTTCACTATTCACTCTGAAAAACTCACCAGTTTGACTCACCAAAGCAAAATTAGGTGACACGCAACTAAACCATTTTTTATTTTCTATAATGTGATGGAAGTCAAGTCAAAGTTGATTGATAAATGATGTCATTGATATTTTTTTTCAGCACAGTACAGCTTCTCCCACACTTTTTTTTTTGCACCACTGACCAGTTTTGACTGACTCGAACAGAAACAAATAAAAACTAATGACCCAAAATACTTGTAGAGGTCACCATTATGCTGAATGTAGTTGAATGAAGACTAGCGGTGATCGGAAGAGCCAAAGCTAGCTGTCATGACTAGGGTCATGCAAGGGTTATGCTTACTGTCATGACCAGGGTAATGCAAGGGTTATGCTTACTGTCATGACTAGTCATGCAAGGGTTATGCTTACTGTCATGACTAGGGTCATGCAAGGGTTATGTTTACTGTCATGACTAGGGTAATGCAAGGGTTATGCTTACTGTCATGACTAGGGTCATGCAAGGGTTATGCTTACTGTCATGACTAGGGTCATGCAAGGGTTATGTTTACTGTCATGACTAGGGTCATGCAAGGGTTATGCTTACTGTCATGACCAGAGTAATACAAGGGTTATGCTTACTGTCATGACTAGGGTCATGCAAGGGTTATGCTTACTGTCATGACTAAATGAATTTCAATGTACAATCATCTCTAATTGTTCTATTTACACGTCAAATTTATTTACACATCATCTTGGTGACTCCACTCACGAAAGATTCAACTCATTTATGGTATTTCTTTTATGCAAAGTGTATCTATCTAGTGCTTTTCCTGTGTAATGTCTGCATTTGTTTCACACACAGTTGCGTGTGTGCGCGTGTTGTAAATTTGTTAATCTGTCGCCTTCTGCCACAGTGTTTCCATAATGAGCGCAAGATGTGACATTATGCGCGTCAATATAATGAGCCGAGGTTATGATAGGATCAGAGATGTCTCAGTCTCCAAAACAGATGTTACTCAACCGCCCATCTCCGCTCCACGCTGATTCTATTAAGCAGAGGAGAGGTATCTGAATGCGTGTTGGTGGGAATGTGTGCGTGACAGACAGAAAGGCGGAATAGGAGGGAGCAGCGCAGATGGGGAATTCTAACAAGACTTACAGTATGGTAGGCCTGGGAGAGGTGTCGCATATAAGCCAATTTTCACCATGATGTCACGCCAACTTTAAGCCCAAAATGAACAAAAACAAAACAATTTGTCGTTTGACCATGACAGATCGCTGTAGTCTGTGTGTCATGTCAGTTGAAAAGATAAAATTCTACTTGTTAAAGATCTTCCAAGAGAAATGGAACACCCAGGGCCGGCACTAGCCATTTTGGTGCCCTAAGCATAAATGTTTAACCCCCCCAACACTCCGTCCGCACACCCCATCACCCCTCCCCCCCCTGGTAGAAATGAACAATATCTGAGTATTTGTCAGTTTTGCTTTATTAAACAAAATAACTTGTAAGTAGGGCTGGGTTTGAAATATCGATATATCGCTATCATATCGATACACCTTTTCATATCCCAATATCGATACATAAAACCATGTATCAATATATCGACCCCCCCATTTTTGTCAATTTATTTACACAGGCTGTGCTGTGGTTGTAATTTATTTAAATTATTATTTATTGTTTTTATAAGGCCATGTTAAATGAAACAGATTAATGTAACTGCAATGGATTCAATTCCTAATGTAAATATTCATATTCTTAATAATGCATTAAATTAGAGCAAGAAGTTTCTACTCTTTGCAGCATTGGTACTTTTGACTGTCTAAAATATGTGCTGCATGAATTCCTCAACTGAACCGAAAATCGTTGTGAATCATGAATTGAATCGGGCCCTTGTGAATCGAATTAAATCGATTCTGGAAATATGAATCGATACCCAGCCCTACTTCTAAGTGTCAATATTGAAGTTTTAAAAATGTTCACAAAAATAAGTGATAAATAATAAGTCTTTATAAAACTAACAATGACACCAAATACTCAAATAAATAAAGCTAAATGAATTAAAGTAAAACTCAATGCCACTACTATTAACAAATAAACATCTGGAAATAAACAAAGTGCAAGCAAGTTAGTAGAGGCCCTACAGAGGCACATGTCTACATTTCTGGGCTGCAAAATCGGCTATCAGGTCATCATATGACAGCTTTTGTGCATTTTCCGCATTTATGTTAGGGTATGAAATGCTCCTTGAACATATTGAAGCATTGATCCTGTTTTCAGAAATACAAGACAATATTCAGGGATTCTACAATGAAATATGGTTTTGAACCAACCATGGTACAGACATTTTCTAAATTGATGAGGATTATGGTATTGTGCAGGCCTATATTTAAAACACAGGTACATGAAAATTTTAATAATCTACCTTTTTAGAGAAGGACTGATAGGGCACTATGTAAAAATTCTGGACATAATGTTAAAACTATGAATATGAAATGAGGAAATCTACTTAGCCTTAAGATGATTATTATTATTATTTTCAAATTACACTTTTACCAGTACATGCCGCTCTTGGCCGTTCCATATGAAACAATATTGTCTCGTCACATTCCATTTACCCTATAATGAACGTGCTGGTCACAACCATTCCACTGCGGCGGTTTGGAGTGTTTTTTTTTTTGTTTTTTTTTGCTAACTGAGGTCATGTAAACGTAGCTGCTACAAAATAAACAAATTGTCATTGTCATACCTGCAAGTGACGCGCGAGCATCATCTCATTGTTTTTTCTTTTCCGCCCCCAATTCTTGATGCCTTTTTGATGACATATCCAAGAATAAACTTCTGCCAAATTTGCGATTGAAGCATAAAGTATACCCCAGCCCCCTCCCCCTTTCCCTAGTAGTTTGCTCCGTTGGAGCAAAAGTGCACCCCGCTACCCTCCCCCTTTCCCTAGTAGTTTGCTCCGTTGGAGCAAAAGTGCACCCCGCAGCCCTCCCCCTTTCCCTAATAGGAACAAACTACTAAGGGAGGGGGGGCACCAACGTAGACCAGCGATACCGCTCGTCGAGTAAATAATGCTACGTTATTTTTTGTATTTATTAATATGCTTTACAGGCTTTTATTTTAAATATTAGACACTGATATTATAATTACTAATATGATTATTTTTACGGGCTTGATTTGTTTTTTTGTGCCCGCTTAGGCAGTTGGTGTCCTACGCGCAGTGCGTGTTAAGCGTATGCGGAGCGCCGTGTCTGGGAACACCAGCCGTAATTTACATTTCAACAGTAAATACGTTGATTGAAAACAGACATGGTGAGCATTTGAATATTGTGAACCTGATCATTGATGGACTTGGTAATTAATTGATTTTTCTGTTGTTTCGATTATTAATTCAAACGTGCTTTTTTTTTTCCAAGCTGGAACGGAGAGTGTCCTTTCCAGCTGTCATAAGTAGCAGGACAATAGTAAACTAATACCAACCAATCCATATTACAGCTTTTAATAAGATGCAGCACACCTGCAGGGTATTTCTACATGATAGTGACAGGACAGCTGACAGGATACGTTGACAAAACTGTATCACCAATCCGACAGCTCAAAGTAAATCATAATATATGTTAGTACAGTTTTTCATTTGAAAACCGCAAGTGTGTAGCAGCACTGTGTCGCTTTTAAACTGTTATATGCATTGTGGGGCGAGGTCACAGAGAGCTGCTTATGTTGCTGTCATTAGAAAAGCCCATAAGGATAAGGCTAAGGTAAAAATCTAGTGCAGTAGGTGTGATGTAATCTAAATATATGTGTTATATTCATAATACATCACCACGTTGCCCTGGATCTTTACTATCTGCAGTAGAGCAAACACACCCTCCCATAAACCTTTAAATTAAGTTTATAGTCATAGTGATTTAATGTATGTAACTTTGAAAGCAAAACTGCGCATTCCAGCTGCAGTTTATTGCCGTGGCTTGAGGTTTTACAATAAGTGGTGTTGCAGACCCTGCCATTTGTCACCTAATGCACGTGCGAAGTACTGTACAATATATGCCAACATGCAAAAGAGCCATTAATGCTCGCTTAATGTGTATGCATGAGCTAATGTCTGTCTGCCAAGTGTTTTATCAGTTTGCCTGAATTCTGCAGGATCAACAATTTAATTTTTAATCAGGCTTTGGAGCACCGTACTTTCACTCTTCATCCACTTTGGAGCAATATCATTGCCCCTTTTTTTGCGCCCTTTCCAGTGTTTACTACAAACCTCCAAACAGTTGCATAGTTCCTTTGGTAACACAAACTCTTCACGTGGCATTTCTAATACACATTTTTTAAATATGTGAAACGTTTATGATGTTCAATATATTCCCTTTCAGCCCTGGAGGACAGTAGTACTGACATTGCAGTAAATGTTGTCATTTCTATATACATTTTTTTGTAGGGATGTCTCGATCACACTTTTTTGGACCCGAGTCCAAGTCACCTCATTTTGAAGATCGGCCGATTCCGAGTCCTGATCTGATATCTCAACATTGTATTAAGGAGGGGGGAAAAGTGTTTTTTTTTTTAAATAAATAAATAAATAAAATAAAACTATCGCAACACCTTTTATATGGTGAGAGGAGCAGTGGTTAAACTAAGTAAAACGTTTACCCACCCATCACCCTCCACGACCTTTTGTTTACACATCTATGAGTTTATCAAAGGGCTATCATTAACCAGTATATTACCGTAGTTTGTCACAAGAGCTTTATTTTTGAGAACCTATTGTAGCCGTTTTAAAGCATGCTACTTAAAGGCCCAGTCTGTCAGTTTAACTCTGGAAAAGGCACTTTTTAAATACAGGATTTAAACAAACAAACTACTTCTCAATTTACAGATCAGGGTTTGTCTTCACTTCTGGTGGTGATTTTGTCCTAAACCGCCACGCCCCCAGCCTGTATTTTGCCATTTTGTGTTTGTTTTGTAAACAGTGGGACGTTTCTGTGGAAAGACAGTGTTTACATCCCTCCAGCCAATCGCAGAGCGGGGGTCTAGAGTGTCGCAAACGGGGCCGGGCAAATTTGCTGGCTGCGTGACGTCACTCCCGCGGCAATTTGAAAGCACGCACGGATTATTATTTTTTTTTTTCACTCACTCACTCACTCACTCACTCACTCACTCACTCACTCACTCACTCACTCACTCACTCACTCACTCACTCACTCACTCACTCACTCACTCACTCACTCACAGAAGCTTACATGTGTGAAGAAAATAATGCCTCACCTCAGACATGTATCTTTTACTTCCACCTTTTGTGCGACAAAAATGTGAACTTGGTTTGTTTTTTTTCGTTATAGAAACTATATTCAGAATTGCCTTCACTCGAATTAATACTGTGCCTCATTAATTGCTGTGTCATCCACTGGAAGAAATAAAAACCTCACCTCCAACAAACATCTAATCCACTCTCAGAAAACACAAACAAAACAAAATATTCACATCTCCTAAAAATTGAAACAGAATCATATGACTGGTCGAATGTGGTAATGACAGGATTTTAAAGTCGCGTTTTTCATCAAATAATGAATTCAGCTCTAATGGATGACTTCAAATAATTGCCACACCTCAAGCAGACATATCAACTTTTCTTCTCAGTATATATCACTTAAAAGGTATTAAATTTTCTTTGTTTTTGCTAACAAAGCAATTTACTCTAAAACAATTGCCTTCACTATAATAGATATTATGCCTCAATCTACTGTGTGCCGACTTTTCATTAAATTATGGAAATGAAATACACAAACCCTAACTCCCAAATATGGCCTCCCCAGTTTGTGCCTCAATTGATACATAGTTGTACAACTTGAAAAAAAAAAAGTAAATGCCTCACCTCCAGTAAACACATCTCTCAGCTCAGGACAAAATATTGTGTGCAATGCAGCTATAGCCCTCATTAACAAATGAACACATAAACCCTCATTTCTGATGAATGCTTTATTGGTTGAGTAAATACATTTTCCTGGCACAAGTACAATTTTGCTTGTCGACTTTAATGAAGATAAATTGTTACATAAATGATCCTTAGGAAGAATAATGGCCCTCGCCAAGACCTTTGGCTTTATTTTTGTCTGTTTGGGTTCATTAACCTCGGGTAACAAGATCACTGTGACCACAGCCAGTCAGGCGAAATGCGCCACGACAGCCACCATGTGTGAATGCACGTGCCCGCTGGATATAAAGGCCCGGCATGGATCGTAAAGCCTTTGATACTGTGCTCTCTCTCCGAGCAGCGTACGGCCAAGTGCTCATTAATAATGCATGCCATACTCTTCCCACACACTTATTTATGGAGGCATGAGTACTCATACGTAGCCACACACAGGTGGCTGGTTAAACTGTCTCCTTAGTCTGGAACCGTTGAGCAGAGATAGCAAAATAAGAATTGGTTGACATCTCGCTGAAAGATGGACTTGCTTGATGTGAGATGTGTGTGTGCTTTCATTCGTTCATCCATTTATGTATCCCCTCAGGAAGGCAGAAGGCAATATCAATATGCCCGGAGGTCACTATAGGGCAGGAACGAGACAAATATGCAATAAGGAGCTAGAGGTGATCAAGCTCTCTGACCATCGTAAACAAGTACAATACAGTACGATTTTTTGTGTGACACAAGCCGGTACTTGGCCAGTTTTTTGTCTTGAGATAAAAGCAAAAATCGGTAAATACCAGTGTGCTTCAGACCCTTACCGTCAGATGGTGACAGCAAAGTTCTTTGAAAATCCAGCCACCATCAATTCACATTGGTTTCCTTGCAGTCAAGTCAGAATGTCTTTACAATAATATGTTCTATCCAGCCCGGCTTGTCTAAACAATAGTATTCTGATTAATGTTGTGTTTGTGGAATATGAATTCCATCCATCCATCCATTTTCTTGACAGCTTATTCCTCACAAGGGTCGCGGGGGGTGCTGGCGCCTATCTCAGCTGGCTCTGGGCAGTAGGCGGGGGACACCCTGGACTGGTTGCCAGCCAATCGCAGGGCACACAGAGACGAACAACCATCCACACACACAAGCACACCTAGGGACAATTCGGAGCTCCCAATTAACCTGCCATGCATGTCTTTGGAATGTGGGAGGAGACCGGAGTACCCAAAGAAGACCCACGCGGGCACGGGGAGAACATGCAAACTCCACCCAGGAAGGCCGGAGCCTGGACTCGAACCGGAGTCCTCAGAACTGGGAGGCGGACGTGCTAACCACTCGTCCACCGTACCGCCCATATCCATCCATTTTCCTGACCGCTTATTCCTCAAAAGGGTCGCGGGGGGTGCTGGCGCCTATCTCAGCTAGCTCTGGGCAGTAGGCGGGAGACACCCGGGACTGGTCGCCAGCCAATCGCAGGGCAGGAATATGAATTGAGCAGCAAAATCCAAAACATTTTTGATTGAAGGGGGCGGCAATTTTGCTACTTGTTGTCGACTGAATTATATTCATCTGAATGTGGTGTTTTGACTAGTGAGTGCGCAATAGAAGATATTATTGTAAAGAAAGTTTACTGTATGTGGAGAGCCAATATTGTGTAATATAATGTGTGTTTTATACAGTACAGTTTAGTACTATAGACACATTGCAAAACAGGTCAGGTGTTATCCGGGTGGGGACTGGAATGATTTGAGTTACGAGCACGGCATCATAAGTCAAGGTATCGCTGAAAGCGGATCCATTACCCTCCCACTGAGCTGCTTCGTTCCCATTGCTTACTTAAAACACACCAGACAGACACTTGGCAGAGACGTGTTTATGAAGCGACTGTCTGCATTGCTAATAAGACAACGAGGAGGATGCTTCATACAGGCGTCGGTTGGGGTGCTGAGAGACGAGCGCTTTCGGCGCCCACTGAATGCACGAACACATAGATGAGCGTCTATCGATGACCCACTTCTGTGCTCAGAGAAAAAAAAGAAAAAGAAAAGGAAAAACCCCCTCAGGGTCATAGCTTTCATTATTGCACTGCATTTCTGCTTTTATGTTGACATGGCTTGTATAATAGAGACTGTTTTTGTGGGTGTTGAGTAGAATTTTAGGTCATATTACGACGAGCAAGCACACCTTTTTCATGGTGAATCTTCAACATTTGTTTGCCATGCTTCAGCCACTTGAAATGGTGTAGGCTAAAAACATCTTAGTAATTTATCTATCAAAGATGCCTGCTTCAGAATGGGCAAATTCCAAGAAGAAATTGTCAAAATATGAGCTGTAGAGTTTACCTGAAATGGCTGCTTAAACCAAAATGGGTGAACTCGAGCCTGTTCAACTTTACTGCAAGGGTCCTTGAAACTTCTTCGTGCAGCCGTAAATGCTTGACATGTCGTCGTAGTTGGTGTCAGGAGTTGATTTTTTTGTATTTTTTAAGGGGGGGTGTTAATTTCCCACAAATCTTGAAATGATCACCAGACTTGGACGACGCCATGCTCTGTCCACATTAGTTGCTATAAGCAAATAAAACCATCATTTATTACTGATGTAGGCTATTGGACGCATGCTTACGGTTAATTAAGGGATTTTTCCAATATATTTCACCTTTAATTTTCTAAAGGAATCACTTTTCTAAAGGCATCCCTGGCATTATCCTTATTAGGGTCTGGCTATTTGTATTTCTGTTCAACTAAAATATTGGTTTGGCTTCAGATGCAGTCTAAAAGAGACTGTTAACCATCCTGGATGCTTCTTTACTTCCCTACTGAGAGCCTTTAGTAGCAATTGTGAGTAACGTTTATTTATTTGGAGGGGATTGTGAGCTGCCAGAGGATTGTTACAACATGGAGGAGTGTGACGGCTTCCTCTTAGAGCACAATGACGCTTATTTATCACAGGGAAAAGAAAACAATCCAATTCAGTGTCTCTAGGGATTGCGAACGTTCAGCCCGCCAAACAATTCAACATATGATTCAGTTAATTAGGAGCCAGATGGCACTACTAGAAACTGAAAACTGGATATTCGGGAAAATAAGATGTTAATCAACTCAAGTAGAGATGTTTGTTGTAAGCTGTTTAAAAAAAAAAATGTAATTATGAATGTCATAATAACCTATTTAAAGTGACATCATTAGAGTCTTCTATCGATCAGGAAGCGATGACAGTATTTTTTTTTTTTTTACATACTTTCTGAATATCTACAATGGTTGGTTGCTTTTGCCCAATTACACTGCAATTGACGGCAACGGAAAAGCTGAAGCATTTATCTTAGACTTGGGTTGACTCTCCACATATAGTATGTGCACACGGTTGTAACTGCCGTAACAACGTGCCTGATGTAAAATAAGCGAACTGAACACTAATCTAATGTTTGCATAATTGTAGCATCCACCCATTCATTTTCTTAACCGCTTACTCCTCACAAGGGTCCCGGGGGGTGCTGGAGCCTATCCCAGCCGGCTTCGGGCAGTAGGCGGAGTACACATATAAACTGGTACAATTGTAGAAATAATGAGGAATTTTACCTACTTCTTATTATATGTAAAAAAATTAAACGTTTTTTGGCAAATTTTTTATGCATCGGTTCCATAGACATTGTGCTGCTTATTCTGGTTCGCAAGCCTAGGCCACTTGGGAGCAGCATTATCCAGACTTAGACGGTGACACGGGAGTGGATTTTCACTCCCCTGTCCCATTCCACTCCCACAGCAAAAAACCTATCCAAGTCCTGAACAATAGTTTAAAAATAAAAAATAAAATGCGGTCCTGTCACGGTGAAAACGACTCCCATCCTGTCCTGCTCCCATTCAGAATTACGCCCACTCCCATACCACTCCCATTATGGAGGTCAACCACATCAGTAAAAAAAAAAAAAAAAAAAAAAAATGAGTATGGAAAGAAAGTGTGTATCTGTCGAAGGGTTTTCCCCCGATTGCATATTGAATTAATCTCTCTCCCATGAAGTTTTTATCCTGTCCCACCCCAATCCCGTGATTAAAAGATAAAGTTCACTCCCATCGCACGGAAAAAAATGTCAGACAAAAATCCAGACATATGGATATAAATGGATACATTATCAGCTCCTCAGTAAGCCACAGTAATAGTAGTCAGGCGTTTTTCCACCGCTGGAGCTTTTGGAGAGTTTTTCAGATTACCTTGGTAAAATTCAGTTTGCGTGTTTTTCCACCAACAACAATTACCAGGGTAATTAAATTCCCCAGGGGGCATCCAAGTACTATCTCAGCAGCAGGGTCTTGAGCCAGGCAGGAACTTTGAGGGGGCGGGCTTCAATGACCGTGGCTGATTGGTCAAATTTGGGGGCGTTGTTTTTACATCGGCTGGACTCAGTCAAACTCATTTAAATTAATTACCAAGAACTCAAAGACGCTGTGGAAACACAATTCCAAATTCCCTGCTGCTTTTACAACCAAGAACTCCCTTTACCCAGAACTCAAAGTTCCTGATCTTGTTGGTGGAAAAACAGCTATTCTTTGCAGGGTAGAAGAACTAGGACAGCTTCTCATTTCATTTTCATTCCTATTCTGAATTGGACGTTTGATCATACTATTTACAATTTCGGTCGACTACGTTTCTCAAGAGGTGCAACAGCTTGACAAATTACAGAAAAATATGGTTTGCTATGGTAAAAGGCAAAATGAGAGCAAGATGAAAACTCAAGCACAAAATGTGTGCCTATGTTTCGGGGGTTTGTGAGTATAGCAGGCTGCCCTGCACCTGAAAACCACTGTTCGAGTGTAAACCACACTGTCAGTTTGATAAAATCCCCATGGGAAAGTGTCTTTGTCAGAGCAAGCTGTCATTTCTCGGAACTAGACCTCGTTAGTAAAGATGTCGGCATGCGCCACGGCATGATCCACCTCCACACAGATGCTTACTTTGTATAGTGTTCAGTCTTACCTCCAAGGCTGTAGACCTCTTACGAAGCAGCTGTTCGATGTTCCTGGCTGCTCTGGCCACCAGCTCCTCGGCGTCATTCTGCTCTACACTGTACAGGTGCTTGTTCCTTAAGAAAATCTACAAACACACACACATGCACACACAGCAATATAGAAGAACATCAATGTTGATTACATTTGTGAAAAAGTTAAACCTGCAAATATCAGTGTAAGGACCTCCCAAAAATGTCTACCTTTAACCAAAATGGCTAACATTATTTTCACTTTAGGGCAGGGATGCAATCAAATTACACAGTAAATCTCTAGTGAGAAAGTTAATTTTGTTGTCAAAAACGAAGCAATTTCCTACATGTTCTATCCGTACCGAGCTAGATTATGGAATATAGTCCTAAAACATGAAAACATTTTACATTATACACTAGTTTGCAAAATTGTAGTTTTTGAGTATGTTATGCTAAACCTCTCCAAATGGATATTTTCTGAGACAATTTCATTTTGTTCTGCCTTAATTTATGTTTTACGGCATCTTGTCCAGGATGCCTAAAATAGCAACAAATTTGCCAGGGTAAAGGTTTTTGGGGAAAAAAATATAGTGAGGGAGTCCTCCCTGCCAAAGTTGCTAGGTCCTGATTTGAAGGGGCCGTGCCTATGACTCCTAAAATACAAAAGTATTTGCAGGATACACATTTACAGTTGTTGTAATAGACTGTGTTCAGTCCATACCTTGTCAGTAGAGGTGTGCAAAATTTCCGATTCTTAGATTATTCACGATTCGGCCGTGGAACAATCGAGAACGATTCACAAAAGTCCAAATTCCGATTATATAAATATGCCAAGGGAACCGAAACTAAAAGTGGACCGGAGCGGAAAGTACGCGGATCTGAAACGCAGTAGCGCGCGCGGTCTTCGGGACGCTTAATGGGACGGACCGAGAGTACACATCCACAACTCACGCCTCGACATTCAAAACAACAACAAGCATGGCTGAGCTGACCAACCCACCTCTTCGTCCGATCAGACCTGCTCCGAAAAGGCAAACAACTTCAGGCGGAAGTATCAGCTAGCTGGCTGCAGTGCGTCGGTTAGCGTTCGACAGGGCGCCGCGCAGTGATACAAACGAACGAACAGAAAAGTAGTGGCTGGCGGTAATGGCGTCTGACTTTATTCAGAAAAGAGTATTGTGGTGGAAATGTATCACGCTTTTGAAAACAAATAGTTTTTTTTTAGAAGAAAAACGCTTTATTTCCGAGACCCCAGCCAGCTTGCTGGACTATTTTCCTCTCGTCCAACGTCGAACATGAACGCGTGTCACCGAACGCTGTCAGAAAGAAGTCAGTGCTGATCGCACACACGGGAGGTGAGGATCAAATTGAGATTCATGTTAAAAAAGCCGAACGATCCCTTTAATGTTTACACGTTCATGTTTACACAAGTTAAAAAGCAGAAAAGCACTTGAGGGTTTTTTTTTGTACCTCTGAGAAACTTTAATGTTTACATGTTCATCTTTACACAACTTAAAAAGCAGGAAAGCACTTTTTTTTTATTTTTTTAGGCATTTGTATTGAAGTAGTAGTTCACATTGTCTTTCATTTATATCTCAGTGCACTTTTGAGTGGATAAAAATAATATATTTTTGCTCAATGCTATGTTTTATTCTGTTGAAGACTGAATATACTTAAAAGCTGTTGTTACAGAATGAGGACTTGAGTATTTTATTTACTGTTTTGAACTGTTAACTTGATACTGAAATAGTAGTTTATTTAGGCCTGAGAGGACTTTTGTACTATTTTTGTAACTAATGTACGAAACATTAAAAGCACCAAAATACATTGTTTTTTTTTTGCTGCCTGGGGGGAAATCAATAATCGTTTTATAATCGAATCGTAGCCTCTGAATCGTAATCGCAATCGAATCGTGAGGTGCCCCAAGATTCCCACCTCTACTTGTCAGGTTTTGTGGGTCTCATCCCATGTCCAGAACCAACCAGAATTGTTTTTGCCGGAATCAATTATTATTTTTTTTTTGGCATTTAGTGGGTCATATGAAGTCCTCAGACTGCCATGCTTAGGCAAATACAGCAATTTCAATTCAATTGCAATTTCAAGCATTAACGATCCATCATTGGCATGTTCATACCTGGGTGAGGCTCTTGCCGGCGGTGGCCGTTTCTGCTAGGGTGATGAGCTCTTTCTGCATCTGATCAACCCATTCTTTAATCCTACCAAACAGAAGACAAATGCACACACACAGCAGCGGCGTTAAGCCAATTCAGAGGCAACATCACGGGTGCAATTAAGTTGTCAATCACACCAGCCCAGTAGGCGACAGGCGAGCTGCTCAATCATGACACATCAAAACAAACATGGGATTCATTGGGGGAGGTGTAGCCAAACAGGTTGGCCAATCTGATTGAAAGGACCAGGGTCCAGCAGACCTTTCGTAATGTTCACCCATACATTATCTGAACCGCTTATCCTCACGGTCGCAGACGTGTTGGAGCCTATCCCAGCTATCTTCGGGCAGTAGGCAGTATACACCCTAAACAGGTTGCCAGCCAATCGCAGCATAATGTACAGTTAATGTTTGACCAGCTACTAGCTAGCTAAACTGTTAGCTGGTATCTGTGAGTTTTGTAAAAACAAATAGACATTATAGTTGGTGTGACTTTTATCTTTGAGTGGCAAACCATGTTTGTTGCTATCGTCTTTCTTGCATATAAACATAGGCTGCGTTCAGTTTGCAGGCATATCTGACTCGATTCCTCCTCAAATCCGATTTTTAGGACTGATTGTCTATGTCCAGAATGTTTTTAACAAGTGTCCAAATCCGATCTTGCCCTGTTCAGACTGAGCCACATTATTGACCCATCTGACAGGTTGCTGTAGCAACGACATCGATCGGAGGTGGCGCGCCCAGCGCATGTAGTGTTTAACGTTAATGTGACGCTGTTTACCGCTCCGGACTTCAAGTTCCTCACAAGCGTGTCAAGCGGTTTTCTTTCTTTCTTTCTTTAGAGGACCATGTGTCTACGGCTACAGCCAGGTACTAATTCGCTATTTCCGGTTGCACATGTGAAGAACTGATGGGGCAGTGAGACCGACTTCAGCGTAAGTAACGTAAACTTTCACTGTATTTCTGTCTATGTTGAACATGAGAGGAGTCGACAGCACAGTGGAGCGTTTGACTGCCGAGCATGCAAGGAACCAGCCGAGCAGCGAACCGATTGGATATTGATAGCGCGGCACATTGGGTTTTTGCTTGCTTAGAGTGACGTCAAGGACAGCCAAATCTGTTCTGAATGTTTCGATTCGAGCTGATCAGACAGAGACATCCTGTCCAAATCGGATATGAAACTACCTCCTGCATGTGGTTTCAATCCGTCAGACTACAAAAGAGACATCCATTTTCAATCTGAATGGGCTAAAAATCAGATTTGGGCTGGCAGTATGAACAAGGCCTTAATCCTTGTGTTAAGATGTGCGGTGGTTGAGAATCCAAATGCAGGGATGCAGTCAAAAAATGTGATTTAATCCAAACAAAAGACGAGGAACTACAGCATACAAAAAAAATATATATATATATATATATATATATACATACATTAAAACAGAGTCCAAAACAACTAGGGTCAAACTCCAATCAAATACTGTGAAAACTTTCCAAAGGATTAGGACGTTCAACACAAACGGCAACAAGCACCTGACATAGACAAGCAGAAAACTAAATACACATAATAACATGACAATGAGAGACACCTGGACAAAATACACGCGAGGGAGCCGATTGGATGACACGAGGGACCAGGATGACAAGCAAAGGTGGATATGGTAAAACTTGACGAGACATTGACAAAGGGAGACACACAAGGAAAACATGACAAACCAAACTTAAGTGAATTAAATTTTGGTTTATACAGTTATCTATTTGTTTTTGACATTCAGTCACACAAAACATTAACTCATTCCCTCACAGCCATTTTCACTGAAGCAACCCCATTCACTCCCGGCTGGTTTACTGGATTTTGATTCTGTCTGCCCCACAGAATATTCTGTTCTATTGCTCTAAAAACATGTAACCTACCAAAAGAAAAATTAGAGTCTCTTCTTTCATCAGGAAAAAAAAAAAAGTATATTTCTATCTGTTTCGTTTTGCAGCAATTAGCATTAGAATATAGCTAAGTTTCATCCTAATTCACAAATCTGTTTAAAACAGTGGGGAAAACAAATTGTTGCAACATGGCCCTGGTTGATCTCTTATACTCTGCTGCTACCTGCTGGCCATTTTGTAATAACTACCATTGTCCATGCGTCTCTCTTCAGTTCAGAGGCTGCATCAAAGCCTTCTGTATGCTCTAGCATAAAAAATAAAATAATGTATAAATACGTCTTAGTAGTAGTACCGTATTTAAAATAGAACGTATTTATACGTTTTTGGGAGTAAATTAGTTAATTAAACTGTTACAATTTGGGGACGCTGTTTGGTATAACTGTGTGTCACCTGCACAGCCCTGATAGTCACCATTAGAGTTCCATAGAATTTTACCCAAGGGTAGCATAATACCGGTTGCACAAGAGGGCAAATAATTGATCCTTGAGGAACCCCATATGTCACGGCCATTCGATCAGATTCAAAACTCCCAAAAGTCACAAAGCATCTCCTTTCCTCAAAGCAGGACCTGAACCATATTGAGACGGTTACATTTAGTCCTACCCAAGTTTCCAACCTGTTCAACAATATACATTAGGAACTACCGTATCAAAAAGTGCACTGAGATCCAACAAGACTCGAACTGACACCTTTCCTGAGTCAGTGTTCAACCTTATACAATATCATTTAACACTTGGGTAAGAGCTGATTCTGTACTGTGATGAGGTCAGAAATCTGATTGGAATTTTTCAAAAAGTCAATTTGAGTTTCAAAAAGGACTGAGGACTTTCTCGACAATCTTGGTTAAGAAGGGGAGGTTTGAGGTGGGCCAATAGTTTCCGAACAGTAAGGGGGAAGCATCCAGCTTTTTATTTCATTGTATTTTTTAAGTGGTTTTATGACAGCTACTAACAGACATTTTGGAAGCTCTGTTGACTGAAGTGAGCAATTGATTATTGAGGCCTTGTTTACTAGGGGCACAATCAGCGTTTTTAACCACCCGCGAGCCCGTGTGACTTGATGGTGAAAAGGTCTATTAAGCTGTCAATCACGTCGGCCCTCGTAGGCGACAGCGAGCAGCTCGATTGTGAGACATCAAAACAAACAAGAGATTAATTTGGTGAGGTGTTGCCAAACAGGTCAGTCAATCTGATTGAAAGGACCAGCATTCAATAGCGTGTCATCAGGCGATTTCCCGAGAAGCGGGCCAAATGGGCTCCACGTCAGTGACAATGACGGTGATGTGAGAAAGCGAGCCGGGAAATGGGGAGGTAAGACCCGTGTGCTTGTCTATAAGATCCCGATGGAAATCAGGTCTGAAAAGCGTGACAAATCGACCTTTTGAATTCGACCATGATGTCACACATACTTGGCAATAGATGGAGTTTTCTAAAAGTAAACAAACCCTTACATGTCATTTGACCAAGGCAAAATGCTTGAGAAAACAGGATAAATGGTTTGAATGATTATATCTATGAGCCATCTTTTCATCTGCTATAGTTATAATGTGTAGTAGTGCTGGCGATATGGTGATATATAATCAATATAATCAACAAGATAATTCAAAAAATGATGTGGAGGAAATTCTGACATACAAAGTAGCCTACTTAACATGATCATTGAGGGACTGGCTAATGAACTGACTTATTGTTTCTTGGATTAATAACACGTCCCCCGCCTACTGCCCAGAGCCAGCTGAGATAGGCGCCAGCACCCCCCGCGACCCTTGTGAGGAATAAGCGGTCAAGAAAATGGATAGATGGATGGATTAATAACACCATAGTTTGCTGTAGAGCTGGTGTTAGCTAGTAGGCTAACCATTATGTTTTACTAAATTACTAAAAAAACAACCCAACATTTTATACATACAATACCTGTGAGACCTGTGTTTTGATTGTTTTCAGGTCAAATGAAAGGTAGTTTATCACTTTCTGCCATAGTGCCTATTATTTACAATTTACAAATATTATGAAAAGGTCTATAATGTCACACGAGCACTACACCACTTGGGTATGTTTGGATCCTAAGACTAAAGCTCTGGAAATTACAATCTTGCGTAACTAAAAAAAAAAAAAAAGCCACCCCCTTTGGTACGCTTACTCACAAACGAGCGATCATTCCAGCCCTACTACAATAATTACAATAACCGTGTATATAGAACAATCTGAAAGGCTAAATGTGGAGCATTATCTCTCACCCAAGTTAGTGTTATGTCAACTTTAGTAACAAAAACGAATAAAGTCAATCACAATAATTAAAAAAATAAAATGATATGATGTGCAAACGCTCTGCTTCCTGAACATTTGTATTAGTACTGCCATAGCCACGCGACACCCCGAATCCACGTCACACCACACACGGCAGAGTATGCATGGAAAAACCAATATGCTCAACCAGTGGATATTTCCTAGTGAGTGTAATGGCCGTTGTGTACGAACAATATATCAGTCTGGCTCCATGCAACTGAGCAGGCTACAAAATATACAAGAAGCCAGAAGAGAAATGTTTTCACCGACAATCTTTCACGATATGTGGAGAATATTCAGAGCACCGATGGTAAGAAAGATGAGACCATTTGGACAGCAGCAGGGGAAGCACAAAGTGAAATTGTTTAGGAGAAGGGAAAAAAAAAAAAGCTCGCCTTTTGGGAACAAATTGCAGTGCAAAGCAGCTGCTTGCCTTTAATTCCCAAAGCCAGATGGTTATGGAGAAGCACTGCAGACTGAGCAGAATGGGCTGCTTTATGAACAAAAAAAAATAATGTATATTCTGTTCTGTAAATGTGCAGCCACAGCACAATGTGCAATGCCTAATATTTAATTCCATTTTATATGCTGACTCGGGCGGAAAGGCTGTGAGGACCTGGCTGATGACTGCACATTAAAACACAAATTTTAAACTTCCCAATAGAAATGTAGAGAACCATAATGTAGACACTAATGCAAAATGGACGGTTTACACAGACTGCTTTGAGTGCTAAAACACTTTCACTGTAGGAGCATTTTCGGAAAAAAAAAAAAAGGCAATTTTGAGGCCCTATTTTTATGATTTCAGCCCATAAAACACAGTTGACATACAGAAACTGTCTGAGTTTTGCCAAATTGTGATAGTCGAATATTATTAAAATATTATTCAAGTGTTTAAGCTTTCAATAAAGTCATGAAAAGGGAATAATACCAAACAAAAAAGTGACTAATATGCAAATATGTTGTAACTGAGCAAGATTGTATGGCTTCACCCAAATGATAACTTGCTGGACACTTTACATATCACCTCAACATGAAGTCATGTCGAGATGATATTATGTAAATTAGTAGTGTTGTTCCGATACCGATACTGGTATCGGCAGAGGTGCCGATACTGCACTAAAACAGTGGTATCGGTATCGGTGACTACCAACAAGTAACATGTCGATACCATTAATTCCAACGCTAATATAGGATTTTGCATGCAGTATTATGTGTCCTCCTGGTGAACGACATTCACTGATACGTGACATGTTCACTGCATGCCGATCTAAGATATCCTATTGGCCCTTGAATGCCCTGAACCAATAGCAGGACAGCTTTTTCATGTTGAGGAGAAAAACCCTTAAATATCGGTACGGTATCGGCCGATACTGCAAAGGTGGGTATCGGTATCGGTATCGGGGGCCAAAAAATGGCATCGGAACAACACTATAAATTAGATGACATATGATATCACAATCTGTGAAAATACATAACGGTTTTCTCACAGGCCTCTTAAAAAAGATTTCCTCGGTTGTTTAATTTCATATTTGATGGGTGGCCAGGCACTCCAGACATACTATTTCTATACAAGCCATTAAAAAGTCAATTTTCCATAGCATGGCCCTTTTTAACTGCAAGCGCATTTGGGAAATGGCTGTACATAGAGGTAATATCCTTTGCAGCTATAAATGTCAATGCAATCGAGTGTTTTTTTTTCCCCACTGTGTGACCATTTCAAGGCTTTCCAGTAGCCTACTGTAAGTACAGTATCACAGCACGATTTCATCGCAGCTGTGGCATATTTTTGCAATTCCCTGATTTGATCACATTATTCCTACCCGTGCGGTTCTCTTTTATCCTCCCAAGTGTGCTGATTGTGGATGTCAAATTAGCATTTGAGAGCAGCACAATTAGTCATATTCCCAGTTTGTATGTTAATGTGGAATGGAATGAGGACTTCTTGGACTGTAAATGCTGTACAGTGAAGTCAGCTCTGTGTTACACACTTGATGTTTGCAAGGAAGTGGACATCTCTCCAGTGTGCGATTAATAACCTTGCTCCCTTAAATCATGTATTTCCAACATTCCGCTTGACTAACATCCAGCAGCTGCTTATCAGATTGATTACTGCTATCAATACTTCAGGCGAGACTAAATCGTATACGACCAAAAAAAAAAAGTTATTCAGTGGTGCCTTAAGATAAGAGTTTCATTTGTTTGAAACTCAAAAACTCATCAAATCATTAGCCATCAAAATTAAAGGAAAGTCCATTAATCTAAAAAAAAGAAAAGAAATGGAATGTGTGTTTGAATGAGAAAAATATTACCGTACTCTATAATATTGTAGTTTGTATTAACATCACAAAATAGTATGTTTAAAAAAAATGAAACAGTTTGTGCATCATTGTGACTGTTAGCTATTAGGGCTGTCAAAGTTAAATCATGAATAGATTAATTAATCACAGAAAATTGTCGCATTAATCACGTCTTAACGCATATTAATCTCACTATTTTTTTGGGGACGGCACTTGAGCCTTGAACGTAACCGCGGATGGTTACATTGAAGGCTGCGCAGGTCAGTGATTATGTCAATGCACGGCATTTCCTACGCTTGTTGTTCCAAGATGAGCGGGGTGACTCCAGTTGGTGTGTTCGGTGGTAAATTTCGCTTTAAAAAACACCCCGACGGGGAGTTTAGATAAAACAAAAGTAATTTGCATTTAAGTAATTAATAATTTCTGAATTGTACCCAGTTGATATGATGCTGTTACCAAGTTTACTTCAGCATTCAACACGTTCTTTGCAGTATAATTGCTGAATTGCACCCAATTGATATGATGCTGTTACATTTTGAGCAATACACGCATGCATGCAATTGTGTACATGCATTTAATCAATGTTTGCAAATGACATTCATATCATAAAATGCGTTGTCAAAATATTATGGTAATTTGTATTTATTTTATATTACGCAAGTAAATTAGTTAATCAAAATTAAAATGTGTGATTAATCAGATAAATAATTTTAATCGTTTGCCAGCACTAATATATATATATATTTATATATATATATATATATATATATATATATATATATATATATATATATATATATATATATATATATCTCACGGTCAAGGTGGTTGACCCCCACCTACTGCCCGAAGCTGGCTGGGATAGGCTCCAGCATCCCCACGACCCTTGTGAGGAGTAAGTGGTCAATAAAATGGATGGATGGATGGATGGATGGATGGATAGATAAAGATGGTCATAACGAAATGACTCCTCATTAAAGCTGCTATGTCACAAGTTTTTTTTTCTTAAGAGGATAAAGAATATATGCCTGAGCATTATTGTGTGCCTGCATGCAATGCTCCACCGTTTGCATTCAAAAATCCATTAAAGGTTTATACCATGAGGCATTGATGCTAGTCTTTAGTCTGTCAATGGTGTTTTACATCATTTGGTAGCATTAAGCTAAATTGAATGGCTTTATATTTGTGTGAAATACACAACACTTAAGTTACTTGATTAGTGTTTTTTTTTCTTTCAGTTTTACAGAAGCTAATTTAGCAGCTTGATGGAATAGTGTCACGGTATGTAGGAGATTGTGGACCCAAATTGAGGAGATAGATCAGATGATGGGAATTGGCAACTTAGGGTGATTTATTAACTCTGCAAGAAAACCAAAACTAGTCTTGACAAGAACTGACTTGACTTGACTTGACTTGACTTGACTTGACTTGACTTGACTTGACTTGACTTGACTTGACTTGACTTGACTTGACTTGACTTGACTTGACAGCCAATACACCCAGCATGACCCACGTAACATCAGCAATGCACCCACACCGACTGGACAAACACAACAGGCTAAATACACCAACACTAATGAGCTAAGGAGACACACCTGGGGGAAACACAAGTGGCTGAGGGCAGTGATTGGTCACACAAAGAGGGAATGAAAGACACACTCAGGTGGACACTGTTAAACAAATGAGACAAGGGAAGAAACGAGGAACACATGACAAAAACCACCAACCACAGACAAACACTCCAAAAAAAACACCAAAAGAAAACAAAATCCCAACCCTGCAGGACCAAAACATGACAAATAGTGGTTAACAGTTCTACCTTCCACCTGTTCAGGGTTCAAATCTCAGCTCTGGCTGTCCATTGTTGAGTTTTCATTTCCTACAACGCTTATCCTCAGCTGATTTTGTGCGAGAGGCGGCTTATACCCTGGACTGGTCTCCAGCCAGCCTATCAAACCCAGAACCACTCAAACCTTCAATTGTGGGGCAGATGTGCTTACCACTTGGATATGTTTAGAATGTATTTCTTTCGTCTTTGTAATGTTCCTAAATCTGAACTAATTCTACCATTGCTCGTTTTTACCTGAGAAGTTCCTCAGAAGTATTAATTGAAAGCAACATTGAACATTGAACTGCTGAATGTGCTTGTAAACAAAACCCCTGCAGGGTCGCACTCCACGGCAGAATTTTTAATACACTATCTTTATTGGATCTCACAAAACGTTGTGGCTGGTCTTTCATTGTGCACAGGTCAGTTAGGGGTTAGCTGCAGCCGATTGCAACCAATAGCACTAATGGTACATATTACTAATGTGTGAATAACATCATCATTGTATCGCTTTTCATTTGGTGAATCATAGGGATGCTTGTGTAAATGATGATGCTGTAGCTGATTAAAAAGTATTCAGAAATGTGTGAAAAGTATGAAAATAATTGCCGTAAAGCTGCGGTGAGTAGTATTCTTTCAGCTTGGCTTGCTGTGTTTTGATTAGTCCAGCCCCTGGTATAACAGCAGCACACAAATAAACACAGGCACACTACAGGCAAATGGGTCAGACGCATTGTTGCTGTTTTTCCAACGCAGGAAGAGCAAATGGGGGCAAACAGGAGGAAACAATGCAAAACAAGCAAGAGACAGATGTGATACCAGCATCACTTTGGAGGGAATAATGAGCTGGCCAGTGGAGGATGGCCCCCACCATCAAACGTTGACTCCATGCTAACCCACATTAGATGGCGTAGCCAAAAAATATTCACAATTTAACGTCGCCCATCTGTCAGGGATACCTGCTTCGTATTTGGGTGCATTTCATAGAAGGAGTTTGGCTATGCTCGCACCCTGGAATTTGCCTATAATTCTGGTTAATTTTAACATTACAACTGTGCTTATATATAGGAAAATTAAAATGGCCTAAATAATGATTCATTTAAAATGCATTGCAGTTAAAAGTTGCATTGTACCTAAATAGATGTTGAAAAACAAACAGTTCTATGGAGTGCAAGGAAATGTACTACGCTTATGTCATGTCCTTGCCTGGTCCAGTCTTGGCGACCAGTTTTCTCACGTCCTATCCAGTCTGTGACTTGTTTTTTTGTAAATAAAGTTCCTCACATTGCCCTTCCTGTCTGTCTCCCTGCCTGGTTTCTCTGCAATTGGGTCCATACACCTACAACTGTGACAGCTTAAAAGTTAAATACAATTAAACTCTACTTAAGCAATGATTGCAATTCATGAGCCTACCACTAGAAGTATCCCATGTACAATATCCCACACTTTGAGAGTCAGTGCTTTAAATGTTCAGGTTTCATGTGATACTTAGAGATTAGATTTTTTATTTTTTTTGAAAGATGTCAAATCCAAATCTTTCTTTGCAAATATTACATTTTAAATTCTATGCACGCCTGCAAGACAAAACACAGCATTCTGATTAACATTACTTTGTGGAATATGAATGAATGAAAAAATTCACCCATTTGAATGCATATGATTTTGCCACTTGCTGTGGACTTAACATGACATTATGGCTCACCTGTTTTCTGAATTTGCAATCTGAGCCCTTAGGCACTGTGATGTCATTTTCAATAGACAGCAACAGACAAAATGGCCGCTCCCTAGATGGATAAAAACCGGAGGATTTTGCTATTTAAGTCATACTCCACAAACACGATATTAAACAAACTACTTTCTTTAGACTAGTAGCGCATAGAACATATTATTGTAAAGAACATTTTTTACTTGACTTCCTTTTTAAGTTGAACGACTGCAGGCACACTGAATTTATGTAAAGTTGCCATCAGATCTCATGACTAGTTAAAAAAAAACACTGAGCAAATAAATTACAATGTGATGTTGTTGCTGCGCCAATGCCAATAGGCTACCACCATCACAACCCCTCCCATCCATTCTTTCACGCTAAATCTAATGATGGATGAACTGAGGCTTGTGAGCACCTTATTTTAATTTCTTTTGCTTCATCTCGTGTGGCTAAATGATCTATTTGCATCTCATCGAAATGTGCGGGGAAACGGGCGGGGGTATTGCTTGCCGCTGCGATGAAGACTTCTCATTGTCATGGTGATAAATGGATCGGAGACTGGGAAAAATCTAGCTGGAGTTGTTAAAACGTGCTTGCATTCATGACTTAATACTCGTCAGAGACATAGTCAATACATTTGAAAATATAAAAAGACAATGTATGGATTTTCAACAATGAACGTGTCAGCTCAGCGAGAGGCTATTTGCCAGTGTTGTCGATAACCCGTTACTAATAATGTTACTCAATATTGGCTGCCATTTTGACTAGTAATCAAACACATTAATGTGTTTTATATAATATCAGCAGTGTTGTGTATCTTGTTTAATAAACTAACAGTGTAAGGTAACTCCATTTGTTTGTTTGTTTGTTTATTTGTTTTACAAAGTAATTGAATTAATTATTTTTCCTGTATTAGAAACACAGTAATCTTTATTGTATGTTACAATTGATTTAGTTTACGAGTCGACTACTGTATAATCCTAATGCGCTCTGGCGCCACAAAAAGGCTGCTGGTTGGGGAGAGTTCCCTTGTTGGTGTTGTGAGATCACGGACTTGGATGATGGGCCAGCAAGTTTGCATTTGGGTTCCGTGCGCCTTCCGATGATGTCACACTGCCACATGATTTTTTATTTTATTTTACTTTATTCTGTTGACCTTGGTTGACCAGGTATCGGTATTGGGCCGATACCAGGACACATTTCACAGTATCGGTACTTGTGACGGATAACGATACGGGTATCAGCCCTCACTCTTGTGGCCATTTTTTGGTCAGGAACTAAAGGCTGAAATGGTTATTTTGCATTTATTGACCGCCACAGGGGGCTCCGGTAAAAGAGCACATAGGTCTTCAGTTGTACTCAACAATTTAAAATTAGCTCTGAAGTGCAGACAGATCTGTATATTACATAGTATATCGTCATTGACTACTGCATTGCTATGAGGTGAATGACGAGCGGAGAATGTGAAACAAGAAACGGAAATACAGAGCAACCTTCCAAATTAAAAGCATGGATTTCAAAACAAGATATAATTAAACATCACACACTCAACAGCTTGAGGAATGTTAACATGGTAGATATTACTAAATTACTTGAAACACTATTGTATTGAATTTAATTCTTTGCTCACTGTATTCCTTAAAAATAAGTTTTACAACCACATACTGCATTTTGATTGGGACTTTTTTTTTTTTTTTTTTTTCCTGGCCACTGGATTATTTGTCTGTGATTGGCTGGCAATCAGTTCTGGGTGTCCTTTGCCTACTGCCCGAAGCCAGCTGGCTTGGATGGATGGATGGATGGATGGATGATTTGTTTCATTTTATTTATCTATTTTTTTATGTATTTGTGTGTACTCTATGCAAAATGACTTTTATGAGCAAATTGAAAAATATAATTTCCTAATTTTAAGCAATTTTAAGGAAATTTGCTATAAATGGGATATCTTTAAAAAAAAAAGTTTGTCATTGTTTTTTTTGTTTTTTTGAGGGGGGCGGAATTTTTATGTATCATACAAATGGTAGTGGCACTTGCTATTGTTATCAGTGAGTACTGGTAATGAAGAAAGAAGAAAAAAAGTGGTATCGAATAGGGGTGTGAATTGCCTCGTACCTGACGATTCGATCCGTATCACGATTCATAGGTGACGATTCGATTCGATACCGATTAATCCCGATATGAATTTACAAGCCGATTGTTGCGATTTTTCTTTTACTCAAATTTAGAAAATACCATTCAGTTAACTTGTACATGTACACTGTAAGATTTGTATGAAGTTGTATTATTTATTGATCTGAAACGTCAGTTTTATAACTGTGAGTCACTGTATTTAACAAACAGGTTGTAACCTTTTTCATGTTAGAACAGCATTGAAATAAAATATTAAGGCTTAATGTTCCATTAATGTAACATTCTTCCATGCTTAAGGTGTGAAAGTTAGACGTTTTGTTGAATATTTTTTCATCAAAAATGGATGTTAAAAAAAATCGATTCGGCTGCCTATTGAATCGATTCGAGAATTTGGTGCTGTAGTATATATATATATATTGCCGAATCGATTTTTTTTTAACACCCCTAGTATCGAACATCCCTAGTTTTAAATGGCAGCCTCCACTCAAATGAACGCCCTACCCCAATTAGATCTGTTGCTTTCTACAGTTAAGTAAAGCCACTATATGAGGAAAATATGGCTGTGATTATCCTTTGTGAATATTTACACATTATGACATTACTACATTTGTTTTTACTTAAAGACATGAAGAACCCATGTATTGTGATTGTCAGTTACATAAATAAAGTTTTGGGGGGAAAAGGTGCTTACATTCTACGATCCAGAGATGCGTAGAGAAGCAAAAGAAAACGAAGCACGGCATTCATGTTCGGCAGTAACTTTTGATGCGTTTAATGACCACTCACACAGTTGGATATTTCAACATACATAGAAAAAACTAATTCATTGTATCAAACAGTAATAAAGTAATAAATACTATGTGATCAGATTGCAGGGGGTAGGTGGAATAATTTTATAATTTATTTCCCAGATCAAAAATCTATGTCATAGACTCATCTAAATCAGAACAGCCACATGGCAACCTAAATTTTTCATAAAACTCAGATTATTATTAATATTATTATTATTATTAGTAGTAGTAGTAATAGTAGTAGTATTTTACATCAGCCTCAAAATATCCCACACGATGGGCTCTGTGCTACGTAGCATTCTTAATCATGTATGATTAAGAATTGTGATATAATGACATGGAGCTGCATGGGAGCATCGGTGAGTGATCAGATGCGATGGAAATGTGCGTGACATCAGCCAATCAAAGCAGGTTTCCCTTCTCTTAAGCGGTTTGCAAGTTGAAGACGTAAGCAGAAAATAAAAGAAACAAGAAGTAAACAATGAACGAATGTGCGGCTAATCAAGCCATGACTTGGTGTCATCTTCCCAAGATGAAAGAGTTTCGACTAGATTGTGGTCTTTCCCATCATTTTTCTGGTGGTATCTCGTGAAGTAAATGAAGACGTGCAAGGTAAGTACTCAAAAACAGTTAACACAACAATTCTATTGAATCATTAGAACAAGCTAGTGGAGCAACATGTGGAAAGCATGCACAGTCTTCTGACGTACCATTCGCAGTTTAGCCGATACTAAGTAAAGTAGCCATGCAGCCACCATACAAAGCAGTAATCAATGGTGTTATCTTTTGATCACCCCAACCAGAGAGAATTGCGAATGATTGCTGGTCTGCGAAAACTTGTTTGAACCAGTCAGTGGCGCAACAAAAGGTTGGGGTTGGGTCTTTAAGCCATGCAAACTATGATCGTTGCATGAAAATGCCACCCACCTCGCGAGGAAAAATAAAATAAAATTTGGGGGCACCATCACACTTTTAAGCTTAGGGCACCCGAAAGGGTAGATGCGGCACTGCATGTGTAATATTCCCAGCAGCAAATGTCATTGCTGAGGACATATCGCAGTTATGCAATCCAAAGTTGTCTTAGCTGTGAAAAAGTCGTGTTTTATTAGCAGCAATCTCACAAGCTATAACTAAACACATACAATACCTGTCTCAACACAATTACATTCAAACGCTAACAAGGCAAGGAATTAGAGTGATTTATTATTATTATTATTATTATTATTATTATTATTATTATTATCATTATTATTATTATTATCATTATTATTATTATTATTATTATTATTATTATTATTATTATTATTATTGCTGTTGTTTTTATCTTTATTGTTATTATTATTAGTTGTTTTGTTTTGTTTTTATCACATAAAGGATTGCATAATATAAAACAATAACAATTCACCTCTATAAGGGAGCTGTTATTATACTGTATACAGTAAGAAAGCACTGCACATATCCATAATCACATCATGATATCATATGTTTGTGTCCACTGGACATGCACAAATCCCGCTGAGGTGACCTGCGGGCCTAACAAGTTGAAGAGCAACTTGATGATGATCATGATGATGACAAATTGAAGACACACGCGCACTCACACAAAAGGTAGGTGACATCCTCCCAGCCCACGCGCGCATATTGATTGCACAGACAGACAACCCACGCCACGCGAGCGCCTCATAAGTACAAATCAAGAGCGTGTTCGCAGGAGGGGCCCCTTGAAGACAAGAGAAGAGAAAAAGAAAGCGAGAGCGGATCAATGGGATTAAATACTTACATGAGCTGGGAGGGGAACTGGGAAGCCCGAGAAGCGCTCAGAAGGAGCAGGACCTGGAACACGCAGGCGTGCGCCCTGCAGGTATCCATTGGAAAACGGGGTGTGAGGCGGGAGGGTGGGGGCTGAATGTGGCGCTCCCCGCCGCCGATGAATGAGCGAAAGCGGCGGCGTGACGCTGCGTCGCCCTCCCGGTGCCTCCTCACTGCTCGCTGCTGGAGAGTTTTAACGCTTCTAATCTCATCAGAGCGACAACAGACGGCACCGACAGGACAGGTAGCGCCAGAGCTCCTCCTCCTCCACCCAATCGATGAACGGCAATCCCTCTCTCTCTCTCTCTCTCTCTCTCTCTCTCTCTCTCTCTCTCTCTCTCTCTCTCTCTCTCTCTCTCTCTCTCTCTCTCTCTCTCTCGTTCGTCCTCTATCAGACTCTCTCCCTCTATTACTCACTCACTCACTCACTCACTCACTCACTCACTCACACAACTAATGTCTGTATTAGATGCTGGTTCTTTATCTGTCTGTCTGTCTGTCTATCTATGTATCTATCTATCTATCTATCTATCTATCTATCTATCTATCTATCTATCTATCTATCTATCTGTCTGTCTGTCTGTCTGTCTGTCTGTCTGTCTGTCTGTCTGTCTTTCTATCTATCTATCTATCTATCTATCTATCTATCTATCTATCTATCTGTCTGTCTGTCTGTCTGTCTGTCTGTCTGTCTGTCTGTCTGTCTGTCTGTCTGTCTGTCTGTCTGTCTATCTATCTATCTATCTATCTATCTATCTATCTGGCTGTATGATGATCCTTCCTTCCTACCTTCCTTCCCTTTAGTTTAAATGACAAGTGTATCATTTTTTTTTTATTTTTTTTTTACCAATAAGTTATGCCATTAACCTTATTTTACATAACACAGTATTAAAAAAAAAAAAAAAAAAGAATCACTATAATGCCTTAAGTCCCTTGACTGACAAGATGAATATGTGAATGCCGCATGGGAGTAATCATTGCTCGGGTGACAGAATTGATTTCATGCATACGATCTACTGAGCAAATCTCAAAGCGCAGGAAACCTCCTGTCTCAGTTCATGAAATCAAATTAGGACCATCAATTCCTTTTCTACTCATTTGGGTTGTGGGTGAGCTGGAGACTATCCCAGCTGACTTTTGGCAGAGTGCACCCTGAACTGATTGTCAGGCAGTCTCAGGACACATATAGAATAAGCATTCACACTCATATTCGCACCAAAGGAAAATTGAGCGTTGTCAATTAAATTAAGCACGGCTGTTTTTGGAATGTGGGAGGAAAGTGGTGTACCCAAAGACAACCCACGCAAGCACAGGGACTACACGCTCAGCAAGCTCAGAAACTGTGAGGCAGACATGCTAATCACTAGACTCACTATGCTACACTAATTAATACCTGGTGACCAAATTTAGGAGTTTGTTCTTTAAGTGTCATAATTTTCGTTTTATTGACTTTGATTTGATTATATTTAGTTTTGTTTTGGGTTTTCTCTGTTTTTCACTTCATCTCTGCCTGTTAGGTTTTGGTTTTCACCTGTTTTTGTCAGCCCTGTTCCTTGTGTCAACCAATCAGCTCGTTACAGTCAGCCTACTTGTCCAGTTTGTGCCTCGTTGTCTTGTCATTTTGCTATTTAGTTCCCTGGTTTCCTTCAGTGTTTGTCACTTCATTGTTGACGCTGCTGTGAGGTGATCAATTTCAAAATAAACACCATTGCTCAAGTCTGGTTATGTTTCCTGTAGTTTTGAGTTGATGTATTTATTTTTCCATCCATCCATTCATCCATCCATTTTCTTACCCGCTCGCTCCTCACAAGGGTTGCGGGGGTGCTGGAGCCTATCCCAGCTAGCTATGAGCAGCCCTGTACACCCTGAACTGGTTGGCAGCCAATCGCAGAGCACACAGAGACAAACAACCATCCACACGCACAAGCACACCTAGGGACAATTCAGAGCAACCAATTAACCTGTCATGCATGTTTTTGGAATGTGGGAGGAGACTGGAGTACCCGGAGAAGAAAGACCCACGCAGGCACGGGAAGAACATGCAAACACCACCCAGGAAGGCCGGAGCCTGGACGTGCTGAACGCTCATCCAATGTGCTGCCCCATTATTTCTTAATACCCAATATTCATTCACTTTGAATCTTAATAATCATGCTGCTTCTTTGTATTTGTGTCCACCTTTCACCTTCACAAAACAGTGACAGAAGGAAACCTAAATTAGTTTTGCTTTGTGCTCCAGTAATATATTGTATGCAGTTTTAGAACGTTACATCAGTTACATCCATTCTTACCTTATGCAGTGACATTTAAAGTTGTACTCAACAGGAAGTCAGACTCTTGCTCCACCCCTCACTAAGATATAAAATCGGCGCTTAAGAGGGGTGTTGTTGGTGAGCATTGGGTTTTGAGTGGGAAGAGTGTTGGGCGCGGTCTGGCTGTGATTCACAGCAGCAACTCGCTAAGAAGGCATTTAAGGAGGCGTGTGCGAGACTGAGCCGATGGGTGGCGGGGGCGACTACATCATAGTCCACAAGTGACGTCGTCTGTAACTTCTCGTGTAATAAGAGGACAAACAGCCAAATTGTGTTTATCTCAGTGTTTAACCTTAAGATGGCACCAAACACGCATGAACTAAAATGTCAAAATAATGACCAGGACATGTAGACAGCATTTGTTTATACAGATTATCAGAAAAAACAAACAAACAAACAAAAAAGATTAAGTGTTGAGTACACCTTTAATTGTAATTAGGGCTGTAACGATATCCAAACATTACGATTCGATATTATCACGATAATTATTACGATATTGTGGGGAGGTTGGCGATACAAAAAAAAGTCACAATATTGTAAAAAAAATAAATAAAAAAATGAGCTCATACTAAAAAAAAACACGCAACATTGTTCTTTTGTACAACAGCAATGAAAAATATACAAAATATTATGAATATGAGATATTGAAATTTATAAATATATATATTGAGGCACTTACTTGCTAATGCAAATACATTGAGTTCATACACATATTGACTCACTTCAGAAGCATATTACTTATTATTCATCAGACCATTAGCGTGGATTTGAAATATCGAAGGGCCAAAACATACCTTGTGAAAATTCAACTGCACTAAAAAACAAAAAACTAGCCATCAGAGGGTGTTACAACTGCACAAATGGAAATCAACCCAACTTTTTTAACAGATGGGCTGCTTTTAATATATATATAATATATTGTGGCAGTTTTAATATTGCGATATCACGATATTGCCGGTATCGTTACATCCCTAATTATAATCACTTACTATTAAGTGCTGACTTGCCAGACAGTCGGCAAATGTTTCATCATGGGTCTTTTACTCAGATTCCAAGTAGTGGGCCTCTAATTAAGCGTTTTCTCACTCTAACGGATGACACCTGTTGTTGGCAATATAGGTGTAAAAGTGGTGGAAACTGTCATATTTAAAAGAGATTTTGTTCTTTAGGTAGAACTGATGTTTTTCAGCATTTGGGAGAGCGCTGCATGCATAAAATGAAGATGGAAGTGTTGGAATTGGAAGTGCTAGTGGAAAAGGCAAACAAACATATTACTGAGCTACAGAAATTTTTCACAGATCCCAAGTGTGTGGGAATTGGATGAAAATGCATATCCTGTGTAACATTGCGTTTCAGATTTGGGATGGCGCACCTGGAAAACTGTGTGATGCGTCACAATTTTAGCACACTGAAATGACTGGGATGCAAGGAAAAGCAGAGTTGAAAGAGTCTTGCCATGACTGATCTTTTATGACTTCATCTTGTGGCTGCCTCCAGTCAGCTCTTAGATCATTTAGATCCTCCAAAATTTCATTGTTGAATAGACAACACGACTTGACTCTCATTATGCCGACGTCTCCTGGTCTGCACAGTGGTACTTCTTTACAGCTGCTTTTCAGATGCACAAAATCACTCACTGCAATTTGTGTCAGGTTTGATAAATCGCATTGAGCATGCTAAATTTCTCCTCCCAAAATGAACTGCAAATAAAATTGTGCCCGTTCAGGAGACGCAATCCTGGTTAGTAGATCCGTTTCCACATCTGTTTGCATCACCAATCAAGTTTGCGGCCATTACTTTTCCTACCACCATGTTTCCTGTTAAATTCTCAGCCGATCTGCATCACATTATTCTAAGTTAATATTTTCTGGTGGCCTCTTTTGAATTAGACGAACATCAGCATTTTGATTGGGGGAAATTGAACACGGTGTGCATGTGTGCGTGTAATGCAGCCCTGGAGGTGGCGAGCGCGGTAGCACAGGCAGGATGCCCAGGGACTTGGTTATCAATCGTTGCCTGGCAACCACGCACCATCTCTCGTGTCCTCTCACCCTCCTCCTCTTCTCGTTCCCCCCGTCCCTCTTCTTTCCGCTTTGTCTCTCCCCTCTCGACAAACACTGTTGCATTCATCTCACCATCTCATCTGCTCTCCAAATTCTGCCGAGATACCTTTTCAGGCAATCTTGTTTTTCTCCCGGAGTACACCGGGATGAGGAGAGTGAAGACAAGAACGGTCGCTTCTCGAGAGGGGTTAGCGAGTGCAGGGATACAATAGTGAGGAAAAAGTGAAGACAGGCTCCCTCGGCAGATATTCATTACTTTTTTTTTCGTCTCATTAACAAGGAAACATGTCACTACATCCTGAAAAATAGGTGTCAGACTCATCCAAGCAACACCTTTTATTTCGAATACAACGAGGCTTTGACAATGCAGCTCCTAAAATCTGGAAGAACTCACAAATGTGATCATGGTAATCACTCCACAGCTCAACATTGAATTGTAGCATTTCAAGGAGGCTTATTTGGTATTTTTCAGACTTTAAAGCAGTACTTGACACATTTGGCCAATTTCAGCAATAAAAATGTAATATTTTGTCTAGAATTAATTTGATAATGTTATTGATGTACAATATTACATTTTGCCCATTTCTGTCAACTGTTGACATAAGAAGTATAGGATAAGGGGTAGGATTAGATAAGTTTTTAACTTATTCCTTTGGACATGTAAACTATTTCTAATGAATGTTACGAGTTTTTTTTTTCTTTCTCTGTTTTTATTTGCTATTTGTTTATGTTTATATGTTATGTTTACATGTTCAATAAACTTCAAACTTCAACTGAGAATGACATCACAGGATGCAAAGCTCAGGTAATGATCAACCATGACTCAGCTGTTTTCTGGGTTTGGTCATGTCTCGTTATCAAACTGAGCCTGATTGATCATTACCTGATCCCTCAGCACACGTGATGTCAGTCAACAGCAAGTGGCAAAATGTGTTTTTAATTAAAGGTATTAATTGTACATGTAAATTAATGACGTTATCAAATGAATTATAGACAAAATAATTACTTCTTACAGCTGAAAAATGGCTAAATGAGTCAAGTATCCCTCTAAAAGTTTTTTTGTTTTTTGTTTTTTGTCAAAATAGTCCTAGAATTAAAAGAGTAGGCTATAGCACATTTTCACTTTGGAGTCTCGTTGAAATCAGACTGTTTTAAGGCGCCGTTGCTGGGGAGGAAAGTGACTGTTAAGGGGGCTTGCAACAAGCGGCTACTATTAGGCCAAAGTCAGAAAAAAGAAGGAATCTCTTTTAAAGAAAGTGGAATGTATTTTCAGTCACGGAGGCAGCACTTCATCACCAAGCAGCGAATTTACACTTTACCAGTTAGTGTGGTGGTGCCCAACACTACATGGACAAATTCATCAAGCAATCGAGAATGTGCTGCTTATCAGAAGCCAACCCAGTTAATTCTGTTAGTTAAAGCTAATCTGTGCTAACAAAGCAGCTTGACGGCTTATTTACTTAATGAAAAAGGATTCACCATCAGAGGAAAGAGCTATTGCACTCACACAATCTGATGTGTCTGACTTTATACTTGACAACCAATAGAAACTGGAATGTAAATACTGATGTGTGAACACACATAAAACACTCTTTCCAAACCTCACTGAAATTAGCATGATTTGAGTGGGAGGCCCTTTCTCATTTAAAAAAAAAATAAAAAAAAATAGCCATTGCCCCCTTCTAGTGACTGGCCAATGTGAAGGAGAACTTCTATGACAACTAGATTGCGAAATGGGAAGCACACAAACTGTAATCTTCTGATATAGACAATAAAAGGAAGGATTGCATTTTCGCTTATGGAGGCAGCACTTCAATATCATGCTGCTGAATAACACTGGTCAATTGGTTCTTAAACTTCTGACCCCAAGTTCCACCTCAAAAAAAAAAAAAAAAAACTTGTCTGTCCAAGTATAACTAATGATAAACACAGTTGCATGGGGGGGGCAACAACAGAGGTTTTGTTCTAAACAAAAAAAAAAAAAAAAAAAAGAAGAAGAAGGACATGGACCACGCCTACTGCCAAAGACCGCTGGGACAGGCTCTAGCATCCCTGCGAACCTCATGAGGAAAAGCGGTTCGGATAATGGATAGATGGATATTATTGTAAGCCTCGTCCGCCCTTGTCCTTCTTCTGTGATGTTTATTGCCGGTTGGCAAACCGAATTAATAGCACATTAGCGCCCCCAACTGTTATTGTCCTTCCACTGCAAGGAAAGCAATGTGAATTGAGGTCCCCGGATGGTGAATGATATTTGCTATCACCATCAAGTAGTGGGAATCTGAGGTGCATTTATATCTCAGATCTCACATGTCTTTGGAATGTGGGAGGAGACCAGAGTACCCGGAGAAGACCCACGCAGGCACGGTGAGAACATGCAAACTCCACCCAGGAAGGCCGGAGCTTGGACTCGATCTTGTGTCCTCAGCACTGGGAGGTGGACGTGCTAAACAGTCAGCCACCGTGCCGCCAAAACAAAACATAAACCCGCAAATTAATGGCTTCATGAATTTGCAAAATGTCACGATTAAAATGTCGCTTTAATGGACTAACTTTCTATGCTCCATATATCATATGCTCCCAATGGCTGATCATAATGTGAGTACTATATAAGCGCTCCATAGCCCCATAGCAACCTTTAATATAGAATTTAATTTCTTGATGCTTCAGGGACCCCTTAAGATTGAGCCATCAGTAAATCAAGGCCATGCAACCTTGGCTTATGATGTACTCTCTTAGGTAATACTGCCCCCTGTAGGCTATACATTGGCATCACAAGATGAGCTGTTAGAAAGACCAAACTCCACTCTGCATTTGTAATATAGTCTCTTAATATTTATTGTTTTTGACTCGTGGAGGGGCGGCTGGGAGTTCTTTTGTTTTTTTACAGCACAATTTGCATAATGTCTAACCACATCCTGTGTACAATCACAAAACCAATACATTGTTGTTGTTTTTGTTTTTTTGGTGGAAAAACAAGACCATTTTACAAGCATATTTCTTTACAGTCAGCAGACAGATAAATCTATACATAATGTGTCAGACCAAACATGCAACATCCACAACATAAAGACATTTTTTTCCCCCCTCATTTGTGTTGTACAACTATAGACACGCATTAATTACTGTACATTTAATGTATATCTCTTTTTGCCCCTCCCCCTCGCATGCTCATATCTGGACAAAATAAACATTCACTCTGTAGAAAATAAACACTTTATGTACACTGTCAAAGTCACATTCACGCACATGGATGATTGCACAATAAACAGGCAACAGGACGACGAACGGCGAAGAAGAGTCAAACAGTCATTATGCAATAATTTTGCATGGAAACAAGGCTTTCACTTGCTGTACATTAGACTGCTTCTCATGTTAGTACGGTCAGATTGTGCATTGCCTTTTTGTGGAACTACCCCAAGTATATTGATTTGTTTTTTTGTTTAGTTTTTTTTTTTCCTTTCAAATTTGCTACATAGACACAAATGAACACACGGCACGTTAAACGTTCTACCGCCACGTTTTCAATTCATTCCAGTGCAGAAATATTACAACACATGAATGAGGAAAACGATAAAGTGCACAAGCTTCCACGCCCATAAATACATAGAATTTAAATCTGTTACAAAATAAAATACTTTTTTCCCCATTCTTTTTTATTTTTTTTATTTTAGACCTTATGCTTCAACAGACAGACATTGAATTACTAAAAATAAATAAATAAATAAATAAATAAATAAATGTTGCATAGAAGTACCTCAAAAGAAGCGGGAAAATGGCACGATAAAATGAATAAAACAAATATTCTCTTTCTTTCTTGTTGTCATATATTTTTTAATTGTTAATTTTTTGCTGTTAAAGTGACATCTTGTTCTTAGCCTCTTTATATTTAGTGATATGCTGAAACACCTGGACGCTTCTTGTGTTTTATTTTAGTTTTTATATGATCACGACTGTATATACTGTTGGGTTGACCTGCACTGTAATTCAGTGTCCAGGATGTGTTTTTTGGTCACAGGCAGTGAAGTAGGCTGGTTCACCGTGTTTCACCGGGAGTCACACGCACACACATACACACATACAGTTAGAGGAACTTTGACTTTCTAAGACCGGGAGGAGGTGTTGGTACGCGATAAATGAACACTAGTCATCTTCTAGTGTTCCAACATTAACATTCCCCGCGGCACTGCTTCATGTGTAAGGTGCAAAATGTTGACTGCACGTGACCGCTGTCGTGGGGCGTCACCCACTCGTAAATGTGTCGGAGTGTCTTTAGGTGACCTGTCACACATCATAAGAACATTCCTTGATCCTTCAGCAACATTTTTTTCATAATTTGTACTGGCTTACGGCTGAGTACTCCAGCTTCTTCACACATTCCATATAAATGCTAGCTTCATTGAGTGGCGACTTCTTCATGGTGTGTGCCTATAGAAATTAATGTATGTTTGTCTATGCGCCCTGTGATTGACTGGCGACCAATCCTGGGTGTACCTCACCTTACTCACAAAGTGAGCTTGGATTGGCACCAGCCCATCCATGAACACCTATTGAGGACAAGCACTATATAAAATAAATGCATGGTTCCTTTTTTCCATCTAAGAAATTCAGGGCGCTGCGTAGCAAACCGCCAGGCTTCCTGTTCTGTCTCCCTCTGTTGGTCATTGTTATTTTTGCACATTTGTTGGACGGGTTGTGACCGTGAGGACAAATTCCTTTTGTATTCTTTCTTACATAAATCTGACTCTACAAATGTCCAATCCCTATAGAAAATGGATGTATGTTTACGTATATGTCCTCCGTGATTGACTGGCGAGCAATCCAGGGTGTATTCCACCCAATGTCAGATAAAATAGGCCTCAGTTACCTGCAATTTTTGGGACAAGTGCTATTTGAAAAAATAGCTATATGGCTACTGTGGACCTTTCAAGAAGGATTCCCCACTGCTGTCCCCAAGCAATACTGTAACCTGTCCAAGATTGTCAACAGACAAAACTTTGTATATAATTTAACATCTGTATGTGTCCAACCTAAATGTCTTAATATTCTCTGTAATTTCTTCTAATTGCAAAACATTCCAACAATTCCGTTGTATGTCCAAGTCGATGATGGCAGTTTTCAGCTTGTCACACCTCCCGAATATGCATGGATGTCAATGGATATGGGCTAATAGTCTTTCTTTTTTTTTCTTTTTTTTAATTATGTTGATGTTTATGATTATTATTGGAGTATCTGCTCAGAGGTTGCTAGGCGCCGAGCTGACGAGCAGCTTGTGCCAGCTGACCACCCTCTTCCTCATGTCCACCTTGTCTAGCCAGATGTAGGCCTCCCCGATCAGGGTCTTCTTCACAAACTTGCCCCCGTTGGACACCAGGAAAAGCTGCAAGGAAGAGAACATTGAGACCATTACCTAGTGGTTAGCACAGCTGCCTCGTAATCATGAAATCTGGGTTTGAATCTCAATCTTATTGCATGCTCGTCCCATTTTTGCATTGGTTGTCTTCCTTCCTCATTCCAAAAACATGCTAGAGGTTGTTTAGAAGACGATGTGTCCTGCAATTGGCTTTTGACCAGTACCAAGTGCACCCGATGGATTCTTATAACCTAGTATGGGCCGGTATTAGATTCTGACGGCATGATAACCATGAGCTAAAATATTGTGGTATCATCGTATGAAAACTACAGCTCTAAACTGACCTTTCTGACGTATTTTGGTAAATAAAAACAGCATTTTACACCCCATTGAACACAATGTATTTTATTTTTAAACAGAATAAACTGTATAATATTTAGTCCAGAAGAAAGGTGTACCATGTTGTTTAAATACCTAAATGTTAGCATGCTTCTTCTGTTTTAATTATTCTTAGTAAGTCACAGTGTCCCATCACTGAGCTATTTTAAGAACAAGCCTGTGTGCTACTCATGTTGTCCTTGGGACTAACTAATAACCGCTGGCACCTTTTCAGCGCATTGCGCATTAATCAGAGCATTTGAAATGTTTCTTTTGCCTTGCTCCCTCCGTCCTCCTCTTTGCGCAACTGCCGTCGAGAAGGAGAAAAAAAAGTTAAGTGGTGGCAATTACTTTTTGAGGCGGCTCATTTACTCAATTTTTCAAGCAGCCAAGAGTACTGCCACCTGCTTAGGCGTCCCCTCGAAAAAAAATAAATAAAAATAAAGAAGAGCTCATGATGATGACAGACAGTTCCTGAAACCTTGACATTTTAAAACCACAGTAAACCGTCAACCCGGTACTCGGCCCCTGCCTTAGCCCAGCAGTAATGAGGACAAATGCTATGGAAAGTAAATTAATTGAAATTTACCACAATAGGCTGCTACATACGATCAGATAATAATGCTTAGGCTTGTTGAAGCAGCATGTGGCTGAGTGACAACACAACATACAAGTTGTTCATTTTACTACTAATTTGTAAACAAAGTGTGTGTTTTTTTCATGCACAAGATGATGTTGGGGGAAAAAAAGGTGTTTCTTTTGTCATTTGTCTTGGTGAAGCAGCCTGTGGCTCATCACCCGCTTGTAGTGACTGTAAACAATTGTATTAATCATGAAGTGGCTTCAGTGTTTTGTATAAGTGTCAGAACTTCTTGTTTACTGCATTCCTTCCTCTGCTCTGTTCAATCTATCCTCTTTAATACCACAACAAGACTCTCCTTTGTATAGTGTATTGTGACATTTTTTGTTTCAGGGTTTACCTGTATGGAGTGTCCCGTGGGGTTGAGGGGGAAGCGGAAAGTCTCATTGAAAGAAGGCTCCCGGTCGTGACGGCAAACTCTGGTCTTCTTCTTGATGATCCTCTTTTGAGTGGCCACGTTGACCACATACAGCTTCACGTACAGGTCTGACGGGGGTGGGGGGTAATCAATACAGACAAAAATGAGAATGGGGTTGCAAAAAAGTTGGAAAATGTCCATTGAATCAACAAAATATTTGAAACGATCAAAATTGCACTTACAACTGTAAATTGTATTATTTTTCATGGCATTCTTTGTATAACAAAATAAAACACATATCATGCTCAATATTTCAAAATCCCAGTGTAACATCCCATGGGAATTCTCCAGAAACGTACCCACCCACTTTTAAAGCTATTATTTAATGTCCACATGCACAAACACGGCAGCAGTTCCCCCCACCTGGCAGGTGGTCGGGGCTTTTGAACTTGTACGTGATGTTTCTGCACTGCAGGATTTCCAGGACCAACTGGTCGCCGTCTGTCTTCACCTCTTTCTTCAGAGCCACCTTGATCTCACCCATCACTTGCGTCTTCCCGCCTACAACAAAGGCCTGTGGTCATTTACTATCGCTCATATAATGTTATGAGTTACGCGTTAGCCTTTCGCATGGTGAGCAGCACGTGGCTCAATGCTCGATGTTATTCTTCTACGCTGGGTTCATAGTACAATAAACCCTAAAACTGAATTGAAAAATTAATAGAACCTTTTCAACGGGGAAACTAAATAACAGAGATGCTGTAGTTCCATAAGGGTGCACACCCTCATATAAATGGGGACGTGACTGTTTTCAGAATGAACATTCAAGTCAAGGTGGAATAAATTATGAACAATTCCTATACTGATAATTTGGTCAAAGAAAGTAGACTCGACCTTAGACCAGTCTAAGTTGTGGTGCAGGTGGTGTAGGGTAAATACTGTGCTTTGCTGATATACGTGGTGGATGTCATCACATTTCATTCGTAAGTGTGACAACAGCGAGTCTATTTCTGCAACCGCAATTTCAAACACAGTCACATTCAGTTACGAGGGGGTATGCACACTTATGCAACCATATTATCTTTGGTGTTTGATTTTACTTACCCTTTCAAAAACATGTAATATTTTAAAATTGAATTGTAAAGGTTACACGTCATTTCAACTGGAAGTGAAAAAGTTTTGAAATTATTGATCTCGGTCTCATGAATATTTATCACAAATCTGTCATTTGAATTAAGGGTGTGTAGACTTTGTATAGCCATCTATGTCCATCAGAAAAAGGTTAATGCTGCTGCCTCTTTTTTCTGCAGTGAGTGGCCAGCAGGTGGCGACATATACTACAAAAATGAAAATCTAACCTTACGGTGGTATCATAACAGTCCAGCCTGTCCCAAATCACAATTTGCTATTACATAAATATAAAAATAAATAAATATTAAAGTTAAAACATAATAAAAGTTAAAGAAATGAAGTGTTTTATTATGGTGTAATTAAGACAAAGTCACACACATACTCACGATACCTCTGTAGTACAATTGTGTGTTCATGTTATGTGGCTTGAAGGGGCGTGGCCAAGTGAGTCCCATCAGGAATTGCAGTGAGGCGGTTACTTCAGTTTTTTGCGTCTGCTTCATGCTCGTCACAGGTGTTTTTAACTGTTTGTCCTGAGAGTTTATTACTGGTTATGAGTTAAAAATGAGTTGAAACTTTTCATTCTATACCGTATGTGCCAGATGTACAAACTATACTAGTTTGAGAACATCTACATGCTTTGGGCCTAAGCACAAAAATAGTGAGTTGGCAAGTGAATATCAAAAGGACAGGTTCCAAAAAGTGTGTGATTAAACAAATTCATGAATATGTTGCATTCACTGTACTCTGTTTGTTGGCTGCTACTTGCCTTCATTCTCAGGAGTTCCCATATGTGTTTTGTCCGTCCCATTGGGGATGGTCGTACCACTGCGACAAACGGGACATCCAGTGTAAGCATTCGGCACTGTCAATCACAACTGCCCTTTTTTTTTTTTTTAAATGTTTCTCTCACATGCGCGGGACTTGAAATATGGCGCTATCCACTCCAGTTCCTCCACCCTCACCCGCTTCCAGACCGCTCCCGTAGGCGTCGCCCACCAGGCTGGGGGCGGACAGCACCACCGGCCCCGAGACATCGCCCAGCCGGTGCCCCGGTCCTGTCACACATAGATAGATAGATAGATAGATAGATAGATAGATAGATAGATAGATAGATAGATAGATAGATAGAAATCAGATCAGTGGCCACAATATTAGGCACACCAACCACAATTCATTCATGAGAAGCATTACAAGAAGTGGGTTGGCAATTCCTAATTTACAAAGATAACAATGTTCAGTTTTTATTTTATGAATATTTTAATATTGTTTTATTATTAGTATATTTCTATTATATTTATCCTGTCAGTTACTCACACATTTACAGGGTGTTTATATTAGGGTTTAAAACATTTTAGTAATTTTTAGGATTATGATAATGGTTATTGTTCCTATCTGTTGCCTCACCTTCCCTCTTTCTCTCTTTGCTCTCATTGGTGGATGAGGCTCGTAATGACGTTGTTTCCTGCTTTGACTGCCAATTGTTGAGGGCAGTGGGATAAAGAGGGTGGGGGGCCGGGGGGGGAGCGGATAGGGTGGGGAGCCTGTGTGCCATACCCGCGTGTGCGTGTGTGTGTGTTGCCTCTTTGCTAGTGGTGCATTCACATGGAAAACACATGCAAAGACACAAAGAACGGCAGTACGGAAGCCAGGGGAGCTGCGACGACATGCTTATATGTTCGAGAACACATTGCAAAAATGCATTGTTTTTTTGTGTTGATTTTGAAAACTTGAGGGACTGCCATCCCACATTGGTTTCAGGGTTTGGTAGAAACCAGATGTTCGGGATTGGCACATGCACACTAGTTGTTATTATTAGTGGTTTGGTGTTTTATAAAGTAAGTTAGATACTTCTTTTTGTTTGTTTAGATGTGTTAAATGCAGGAAAACAAAACGATTAATTTGTTTTATTAACATGAAGTTTAGTTGATCAATATTACCGGATCAATCTATTTCGAATGACGCTATAGTGAACAGTGAACCCCTGTTAGAAATAAAGCAAGAATCCACCAGTCATTGATTCCTCCACAAAAAAATTGCAATCACTTATTGGCGCCACAAGATGGCAGCAAAGCTGCATGGACTACTGTATTTGTACCAGGTCAGGAAAGCACTTTCGATTTCACCAGCGATCAGTAATCTAATTTCCAGTGAGAGTCCTTCAATTGCAACTGTGGAAAAATGAAAGGACAGAAAAATTTGACCACTTTAACTACCTTTAAGGTTTGTCAATTTCTGGTAGTTCGCGCTCGAGTTCCTTGTTCATTTTGAATGGAGTAGGAAGTTACCAGGAAACTAATTTGCAGGTCACTGGCCAGATTGGAAGTATGTCATGTCCATTAAACAAAACTACGGCCTGCCCAAATGATGATCAACCACTCCCTTGAAGATAAGTGCTTGACACCAAGATGTCACCAGGTGGCGCCAAGGCAATATTATTATATTACTTTTTTTTTTTTTGCCTGAGGAAAAAAACAAAACAAAACAAAACAAAACAAAACCTTTGCAGTGAATAACGGTGGGAATGTTCCTAAAAAAAAAAAAAAAATCTCCAAATTCAAGAATGCTAAACCAACAGGCAAAGGTTCACTGTAAATACTGTACATTAAAAAAGTGTAAACATTAAGGTAGCGGTTTTAGTGTTAGCTACATGCACAAGTGGGGAGGGGGAAAAAAAGGGGAAGAAGCGTGTGAGAGGAAGTGCATCAAGGGTAGGGAAGGGATTTACTTGGTTGCAGGCGGGACTGTTGCACGGCAGCCTCGGCGGCGGCGATGGCTATCCCGGCATCCTCCAGGTGGGCTTGGGTGACGCTGCTCTTGCTTTGGCTCCTCGACGGCCCGTGTGAGCGGAGCTGGCCGTCAGAGGAAGACTTGGAGCTGCCCGGGCTGCTGTGGGACTTTTCCAAAGTCAACATCTGCAAATCTGTAGTGATGGCGGTGTGGATTTAAATGTATTAGAAGCCTTTGGGGGGTGGGGGGGGGGGGGGGGGGGGGGGGGGGGGTTGTCAATGTTTCCAAGCAGGAGAGATGCTAGATAGGTGGTCGATTAGTATTTATTCTGTCAAGGTAACAGTGGAACATGTTTGTGGCCCAGGAAGAATTGAGTGAAATTTACCTGCTGGGTCTGGCTTTAGAGTCAGCATCAGCACGGGGTGATACATAGTGCCTCATTTCTGATATTAGTTTTCTATCTACTACTGATTCACATTTTTTTTGTAATAAAACATGTAAAAGCCTGTTTTTCCCCACATACACATTACACAGTGTGCTCATATTGCCAGAAAATGCTTTCATCTAGACAATGACTGCCATGACAAATGTTTTGACACTTTAAAAATCTCGCCAATCTTCGAATCCAGTTTTTATCCAATCAGATTTAAGCCTTTATGTGTTGTCATGTCTTTTTGATCTGCTCAGGGCCTTCTGAATAATGAGTGCTCTCCCATATAATTTTAAATATTAGCATTAGTATGTGACCGTTACAATCTGAATTCAAATTCATCATCACAAGGCCAGAGCGCTGGCCCTCAGTGATGTCAGTACTTTTCCATCCTCTGATTGGTTAGTCAGCACAAAATATGTTACAGTCAACTTCAGCTAGCAAAACTACGGAAGCATGGACCTGCCACTTCGGAGTAAACATTGTGACTGGCAAATATGTTCAAAAGTAAACGCAAATATTGTATGTATTTAAATGCATTCAAACACCCTTGAAAGTATACTGTCGAACGTAGGCCTATGTGTAAACATATTTGCAAGTACATTCAAACCAACTTGTAGGCTAAATGCTAAAAAATACAAATAAAAACTGCCACGGGGTATTTATTGTCTTATGCATGCGAGAGAGAGAAAAAACACAACTATATTGTTAGCATCTTGCCAAAATTATACCAATACCTTCGAAAATTAAGTATATAAGCATTGTTAATTGTAATTGTTATGATTTATTATTATGTCTGCAGTTCATTTCTGTTCAGCATTATTTCCCATAATGCCACAGGGTCGTGACTTGTGCATGTGCATACGTCGTGGCATGGGAACGAATATTGAACAAAAGTTTGTAGCATTGAGCCATAACGTAACGTATTTGCAAGTACGTATGAAGGTACTTGCAAATTTGTTCGAATGTGTTTTAATATGTTTAAACGTATTTGCAAATAAATTGGAACACATTTTCTAGTCAAAATGTTTTACTCCACATTGGCAGTTCCAAGCTTCCGTACAAAAAGGCTTATGTAGTGATGTGCATACAATTAATACATTTCACTCATTCACTGCCATTGACGACTATCCTCGTCAGTTGGAATCCAATTATTCCCCACCCTAAAGTATGATTTTAATGACGTACAACCGCCAGCAGATATTAACAACTGTGAGTCTCAGCATTTCCACAGTAAACTAGTGGTGGCTGAACGCTTGGTTACCAATAGTAAGTCAAGTATTCTCCTTACCTTTGGAAGGATCAGGGAAGATTCCATGGCTTCTGCTCTTGATTACAGAGTTAACGGGTGAATCATAGCTCCCTTCTCCCTGCTCTGGCCCTTGTCCCAAACCATGCCCGGGGCCCATCCCGGACCCCGACAGGTGGCCTTGGGCACCGTGCCCCTGCCCGGCTCCGGACCCGGGTGGCCCCTGTACCCCGTGGTGAGCTCTGCTGTGCTCAATGCTCTCGCTCTGCTCCTTGAGTGGCAGCCAGCGGGGTGTGTTGTCCAGCTGACTCGTGTTGGACAAGTCGATCAAGACCTGAGGTCAATAACAAACATAGAAAAATGAGCCTGGTGAAGCATAACTAGCTTCGTATGCAGACAGAGGCTTTGACTCACTTCTCCCAGGAAGTCGTTGGATGAGGATCTGTCGTAGTCCCACACTGTCACCTCGAGAGTCTTTTTCTTCAGCTATATTCAAGAGGTGAGAGGGAAGACAATACACCAATGTAACCACATATACTTATGAGTTTGAGGGGTTGTCAGGGACATAATTCAGAATTGCCTCTCACATGCACGATTGAAATGTTCTCATACATACAGATGAAACACATA